>NC_056731.1:1237390706-1237545706 GCF_019279795.1 Protopterus annectens | reverse complement strand
ACTCAGTTATAACAAAATAATTGAATGAAACATTACTTTAAAATCCTTTAGTAATATAAAATTCACTTCATAAACATTTTACTGAGGTAACTAATGTTATAAAATAAGTAATAAAGTTTCACTTATTAAGTTAAATACTAATGAGTTTGGCTGCCCTGAAATTACATCAATTAGTATAAATATGCCCTAGATAAGCTACAAAATAAAATATCTTCAAGGCTGGATGGTATTCCTTCAATATTTTTGAAGGATATAAAGGATGAATTGTTATAATCATGCAGAATATCTTGTTTAGAACTTGTAGTCTGCCAGGGACTTAGAAATTATAATCAGTTAACCTGTTACATAAGAAGGCAAAAACAATGGCATGAATAATTATCATCCAATGAATTTAACATCCATACTGGAGAAATGTTTTGAAAGATATGTAGTAGACATTGGGTGTATATTACAGCATTGAAAAAGCCGTTAACCAAATGACTTTATAATTGAAAATACCGGTAATAGAACTCGCTTTTGTGGGGGCTGTACCCCCCACCCCCCCCCGCTAATTATATATACCAACTCTGAGATAGCACTACAGTGACGAAAGAGCAAACTATACCATGATCTCACAAAACATCCTTCTATTACTGGCATTTTTGATTATAAAGCCATTCAATTAATGTCTTTTTCAATGCCGTAATATAGACCCATAGACATTGTAGTACAAGACAGAATGACAGTAATAAGTATGATTTGTATTGGCATGGCTTTAACATGGGCACATCTTCTTTAATTAATTTATTTGAGTTTTATATTATCTTGTAACCAACATTACAGAATATTGAATGTCTTTTGTGGTCATATATTTGAACTTGGCAAAGCGTTATAATACTTAACCACACAAAACAATGTTTGAAACCAAGATAACGTAAACCCATACCTAATCAACTGGATTATGGAATGAAACTCCAAAAGGAAATGAGTTGTAGCAGTCTCATACAAAGCTGTAGTCCTTCATGTGGAATAGTAGGTGCCCCTCTAGACTGAATTTTGGGTCTACATCATTTAATCATAATTCGATTTCATCCAGGGTTCACTGAAATGAGTTTCACTGATTAGTGTTCGATGAATACATATTTTGATTAAGTGATATAGACCCCTCAGTTTTAGGCCTTTTACTATTTAATATTGTTTGTTCTACTTTTCCAGCAATAAAACATGTCCAGATGAATAAATATTTAGATAGCTGCAAGCTGGAGTTAGTTCTTATTTCAAATGATGACTACATCAACATAAATAATTATATGCAGAACTATCTTCCTGGGCTGATAACATCAGCATTAGTTTTAGCATGGAAAAATGTAAACCAATGTCCTTTGGCAAAGTTATTAAAAGGGAACCTATTATGTTACATAACAGTATCTTAACAGAAGTAGTGTATTTAGGAATACTAATCTCATCAAATTTAACATTAACCAAGCATATTAATTCAACTGTAGCTTAGGCCATGACACAACTTGGTTTACTAATGAAAAATATGTCTTTAAGAGAGGTAAGATAAATGGAGGAATTATGGAAAAAAATCATCAGATCACTTCTAGAATATAGGAACTTTTTTTTTTTTTTTTTTTACAATAGAGGTCATCTTGCAAAGCTTGAGCATGTTCAAAAAAAGAATTAAATCACCTTTGAATGTTCACACCCATGAAGAGTGATACAGTAAATTAAAAGTACGTACTATTCAATTTAGATATTTAAAAGGAAAGCTCATATTTGGCTATGAATTTTGTTTGAGATGAAATGTTACAGGCAATGTTTGATCTGAATATCAGCAATAATAATATTAAAACTTATAAAAATAATAACTGTATGCTTAAAATAAAATCTCAAAATTCTTCATTGAGAGCCAAGTATATTACACAGATTCTTCCAAGACTGTGGTATAATCTCCCTTTGGACAGAAGAAAATCAGAATCTTTTCTGTCTTTCAAAAACAACTTGGATGAATGTTTTGGTCTGCATGTGTATGAAACACAGTTTATTGAAACAGCATTCTTGGATGTCCTTCAGACCTAAATGATGTAGCAGCTACTTATGAACTTATGATTATGACCACAGCTAATTATTTAGTAAAATCCCTCTTGGAAGATCTTGATGACCACTGGAGACTTTATGATAGCACCACGTTTACAGTTATCTGCAGGCACAGTCAACCATAAACCCTTTATATTCACTTTGACCTGTGAGAAATGAATGCCAAAATGAATGGGCATAAGGACTGAACTCTGGGGAACACCACTAGTGACAGATCTTTTAGAGGAGGTAGAGCAGCCTATCCAAACTTCTTGGGTTCTATTTTTGAGATAGTTTTATCCAGTTAGGTATACAGGGATTAACATTTAGATGGCATAGAATTTGGTGGCAAAAGATTCTGCAACCTCAGTAGGGTCATCAAGTTGGAAGGGTGATTGTTAATTTAGCCAGGTCCTCCACAGTTTTCATAGATTAGCCTTTGCATAATCTCTGAATACTAAGGTGTTCGATGATGCTTCTGTCTTCTGTTTTATTGTGGATGTTATTGATTTTTGGTCTGAATTGACAAGGGGGGAAGTTACAACTGGTGGGAAACAGAGCTGCCCCATACTGGTAAGGGCAAGTTCCAGGATTTTGTCTCCCCTGGTTGGATGTGGTATTTATTAAGTTCAGAAATCTCTGACCATACCTGTTAAGAGATGTACAAGTCTCAAAGTTGATAGAGGAATGGAAGCTCCCCAGGAGAATGGTGTTTGGCATATTGCATAGGAACTCTATAGAAGGTATGGGTCAAGGGAAACATAGAGGATGTCTTATAGTTAGCTGTAATGTGATAAGGAGTTTTATTAATGAAACCTGCAGTGGTGGTGCTGCGGTAGCGTTGTCACCTTACAGTAAGACGCTGTCCGGTTCGATTCTCAGCTAGAGCATCTTCTGCGTGGAGACATGCGTGAATGGGCGTTCCTTCGTTGAAGGTTGTGCATCAGGCCTGGCAAGCCGGTACGTAAAAATCAACTGCCAATCATTAGCGGACCGGAGTTCCACTGTGACGACCCTTAACCAGGAAAAGCCAAAAGACACAAACAAACAAAGTGGAAGTGAAGGAGTTCTTGGTCATTATCCTGAATAACAGCTTAGAGGTGCTATTTTGTCTTACAAATATAGACGCACTACTGCCTTTAGTGCCTTAATCTAGTACACTGGGTCTAAACACATGGTAGATGCAAGCTTTTAAAGACTGACATTGCCTAAAAAAAAACTATGGGGATGAATAAGGTTTTTGCCATTATTCAAAAGCCTTGTAGAGGTAGATGTTAGCCATGACTGGCAACGCTATTGGGGGCGGTCTACAATCTTCCCGTAGACTGATATGAATTGGACCCCCTTGACTGACACCAGAAGCTAAGCCAATTGTTGAAGTCTATAACCTTTTATTCATATTATGGCTTCATTGTCAGTGATACACACATTCCAAAAGCACCATTGTGCCTCTCTTTAAATAGTCTAGGGCAGTTTGTCTCAAGTTGTTTACTCCCACATATACTATGATTGTATCATATGTGTAATTGTGCTACAAGGACTTGAATCCTTGTGTGATGTGACAAATACTGGCACCTGATAGGCAACTATCTGCCACTCTCTCCTTACTCAGACTGATGAGGGTTGCATCAGTGTGTTTCACTATAGAGGCATTTATGTCTAGGATGTTGGAGTGTGTGGAACTTTGCTTTATGAGCTCTTGAAATGAAATATTGTAAGCTTAAGATGCATGTTTCATTTTGGGTGATGACCGAGTTGAGTGTTTGTGAGGCTGCTGAGGGTACTTAGGTTACATTTAATTTGTCTTTGTGGGTTAGACAGGTCATGTTCAGGAGCCTTTGCATATGTACATCTATATCTATATATATCTATATATATATATAGATATATATATATATCTATATATATATATATATATATATATATATATATATATATATATTTTTTTTTTGACACAATTTTCTTGGATATTTATATTGTCCAAATTCAAGAAGTAAGTAATTTGTATTTCTTTGAAGTTCATAACTTATTAATTTAGTTATATGATATGTATGCCTATATTAGCTAAGAGAATTACATTGATTATGTCTCAAATTATTCATAAAGATTAGTTTGACTTCCTTCTGCACTTGGCAGAATTTGTGAGCAAATCTAATTATACACATTTAATCATAAACTAAGATGGAGACAAAAACCTCACTTTGGCAGGCTTTTCTGCTTCACATCTTCAATAAATTGGGTTTGAAGATTTACATTAATGACCAAAATATATGAACAGTCAAACCGATGAAACAATAAAGGGCATTTAGCAGAGCTGGGGAACACAGTGAATTGCTGTAATCACCAAAAGGCAGTAGAATTGCTATATTTAGCACCACAAATTAAAATAAAATAGCAACAGAGCAGTACATTAAGCACTTTCATCTCTGCTTATTCAGTGATTTCATTAGAATGCCGTATCAAACAGTTCTATTTCTTTTATACAGTAATCATTAATTGCATCACTAAATACATGCCCCCTAACTATCACAGCAAACCAACTGGCACACATAAACCATTATTAAAAAAAAAAAAAAAAATATATATATATATATATATATATATATATATCTATATATATATATATATATATATATATATATATATATATATATATATATAGATATATATATATATATATATATATATATATATATATATATATATATATACACTAGTTATACTGGTTGAGATAGTTTAAAATGGATAAATAATCAAGTAAATAAACAAATAGGAAGGTACATAATGTGCACGATACAATAATACAGCATAAACATCTGTTCAACAGTTTAGAATGAATTCATTAATAAACACATAAAAATGGTTCATGGGTAGGTACTAGGCTATCTGCCCAAAGGCATTTATAAGCCTAGCCAGAATGTGTTGGCTTTCGCCGCCCCCTTAGATTAGTTCCCTGTGCCTCTATCCAGCAGAGCCACTGAAGTGATCCCCGTGGTAAACTTTCTGTTTTCCATCCACTCGTCAAGGTTTCCCTTGAAGAGTTTTAGTGAGGAACTCTGCCTAATGTAAATTGGAATCTTGTTCCAAAGCATGTGAAGTCTCTGGGACAGGAATCTAATCCCTCCAGCATGTCCTATTTATTGTTGTGGTGAGGTTTAGATCCCTAGAACGTGTGGCTCGAGGGGATAAGGTTTTCTTTAGGTGGAGCATATCCATCGATTCTGGGTTGGACATGGCCTTGTATGTCAGGCAGAGATCACCTCTGAGTAGGAGGTATACAACCGAGTACAGCTGGAGTTTCTTTAGTCAAGCTGCATAGGGCATCTGTTTGAGGCCAGTGATCCTCTTGGTGAGATACTTCTGTGGTCTTTCCAGCTGTTGCAGGTATCTTGTAAGGTACATTCCAAATGGGGTGTTGTACTCTATGATGGGTCTGATGAGTAGAGGGGTACAATGACCTCTTTTGATCTGGATGCAAACCCTTTTGTGATTAGGTGGGCCACATAGAAGGATTTTCTAACCACTTTGGCAATGTGATTATCAAAGGAGAGATAACTATCTACTTGTGTCCCCAGATCCCTTATTATGTTTTCCATATTTAGGGGACTACCACCTATGTGGCAGTTTGTGGGTACTTTGTTTTTTCCAAAGGGGATGACTATGCACATTTGACATTTAGCTTGAGGCCATGATTTTGACACCAGGTATCCATCTCAGTGAGACCCTTTTGGAGGATGTCTGTGTCAGCTGGGGAGTCAGTTATAGCCCCTAGTTTGCAGTCTTTTGCAAACTTAGTCAGCCATAGTCCTCCTGTGCTTGCCTGTACCTCTGAGAAGTATATGCCGAACAGGAGGGATGCTAGGACTAAGCCCTGGGGAATGCCACTTGTAACCAGTTTAGAGTTGGACCTAGCTACTGCAACTTTCACCATGTGGGTTCTGTCTGTGAGCCAGTTGGCAACCCATCTTGTGATGTAGGGGTTTATGTTCAGGCTAGTGAGCTTGTCTATAATACCAGAATGGGGAATGATGTTGAAGTCCTTTGTGAGGTCTAGGTAGGCTGTGTGTACCACCTTTCCCTCGTCTATAGCCTTGATAACTGTCTCATAAAAGTCCACCAGGTTTAGGAGGCATGATCTGCCCTTAACAAAGCTGAACTGGGTAGGGTCCAGTGTTTGGAGGTTTCCAGTGTCTCTGTTAATGAGTTCCATGATGATGTGCTCCATAGCCTTGCAGATCAAACTAGTCAGGCTTATAGGGCGATAGTTCCCAGAGTCTGTTGTGGCTCCACCTTTGTGGAGTGGAATAACCATTGCTGTGCACCACTCTATGGGTACGTAGCCTCTGGAGAGGCTGAGTTTGAACAATGTGTTTAGGTGAGGGGTTAGTTCGTCTTTGAGCTCATGTAGGACGCAGCCTGGGACACTGTCCGGTCCCATTGATGCTGTGCTTTTAGCTTTGGAGAGGGCAGTTTTAACCTGGAGTGTCTGTGATTTCAGGGGCTCTACATTCTTCTGGTATGGTTATGGGCCCTTTTGGGGGTGAGATGGGGATGATGTTTGCACTGAACCTGTCTGCCAGGATGTTGGTGATATTGGTCGGCTCAGTGTATTTTGTGCCATTCTGTACTAACTCTGAGCAGATCTGAGCATTGCCACTTAAATTCTTGACATAACTAAAGAATGCCTTGTGGTTATCTTTGGAGTCCTTGGCAATTTTTCTTTTGAAGCTCGTCTTGGATGATTTTATGAGGGATCGTAGTTTCTTGCTGATACTGATCAGGGTTGTCTTCCCTTCTTGGGATTTTAATCTTTTCTGTACTAGTTTCCTCCTTCTATTGTATAGCTTGTTTATGGCAGGGGTCCACCAGACTGATTTCCTTTTCTTGGAGGAGTGAGTCCTGGTTTTGCTTGGGATAAGACGATCCATGCATTCTTGTAGGTGCCCATAGAATGCATTAGTAAGGGATTTTACAGCTTGGACAGCATTATCCTTTAGCATTGGGGCTTTGAAACTTTCCACCTCGGTCTTAAGTAACGTGAAGTTTGCTTTTGAAAAGTTTTTCACGGTGGTTTCCTTGTCCGGGGGCGTTGGTGATGACCAGGTCCAATATGTTGTCACCTCTGGTGGGATTGTTGACCAGTTGATCCAGGATGTTTGAGTTTATAAATTCTAGGAAATGTTGGGCAAGGGAGTTAGTACTTTTAGTAGTTCTCCCAGTTAATGTTTGGGTAATTGAAATCACCCAATATTAGGGTGTTTGGTAGGACCTTTATGTTTTCCAGTGTTTCCAGAAATGTGGAATGGGGGTACTGGGACATGGTGGGTGATCTGTAGCAAGCTACAATTTGAATTTCAGTTTTGCTCATTGTTAGTTGCATGTGGATGATCTCTGAAGCATCATGCTGTGCCACTAACCTGGAGGTGTGGGTATCCTTGATGAATATGGATATGCCCCAACCTTTTGTATTCTGGTCCTGGTTCTGTGGCCGAAATGTATGGTATGAGTTGTAGCCTGGTTGTGCTGGGGTGCTCTCTGGAGACTTAAACCAGGTTTCTGTTACTGCACATATATCAATTTTCTCCATACTGAGGAGTGCCTCGAATGCGTGCATTTTGAGGTTTAGACTTCTGGCATTGAGTAGCATTACCCTCAGGTTTTTGTTATTTGTGCTATTTACGGTGGTGGGTTTGTCTTTTGACCTTGCATAAAAAAGGAACCATGGGGGTGCCAAGAGCCTTGGCCAGTATTCAAAAGTCTAAGGGTGACAGGTGCAAATCATCTCTAGTGAAGCAGTGTGGCTTGTCGAGCATGTCATCCCAGGTGGACAGACACTGGATCCCCTTTGACTGACACCAGAAACTTAGCCAGTTGTTGAAGTTGTATGGGTAAATGATATACACACACTTCACCTATATTGTGCACATACACCATATCTCATCTATCTAAGGCTTTCAATTTTAGAAAACATGTCAGAGAGAGTGAATCATTTAATCCTGGCCACTGTGTGGCATTTGTTCTAATTTGCCACAGTGCTTCATGCTTTTCAAGTATTAATGACTAGGGCCCACCCCTTTTATCAGAATCCAAAACTTCAATAATGGCAAATTTAAAAGTGTGGTCTACAAATTCTGTGCAATGTTTAGCTAACGCATTTTTATCACTTTTATTTTTTATATCTCTTAGATGTTCATGTATATGATTCTTGAACTTCCGGTCTGTTTTTCCAATATAAAACAGGGACATTTTAAACAAAATGCATAGTATACTACTTTTTCAGTATTACAAAAACACCTTCTGTTTAACTTTATATTTATGTTCTTTACAGTAAAACTAGAGCCCTCCATGATGTAGGTGAAATAGTTACAAACACCACACTTACTCATACTGCCATTAAGTGGTCCCTTCACAGATGTTTCCAGGATATTTTTTAAACATTTTCCTTCTCTATAAACAATAATTGGTTTTTCGCCAACAGATTCTATAATGTCCCTTTTATTAGCTGTTATCATCCAGTTTTTAAAGAGTGTATCCACAATACCCTAGTCAAACTATTAAATGTTTTTACAAATGCAGTGTTAAAGTTGAAATTATCTTGGGTTTGAAGGACTACTCTATTCAAATCATTAGGGCAGCTACCATTAGGGTTATCAATATTTCCTGCAAAATCGTTATTCAAATTGGTATTAATGTAGTTTTCTTGCTGGTTAAGAAGGGGTAAAAAATGTCCCCTTTCACATTTATTTACAACTTCCAGCATGACGTCATTCACTAAATTAAATGGATAACCTGTACTGATAAACATTTCTTTTAGAATGTCACATTCATTTAAAAACCTATCAAAGAATGTGACCATTTGTGCAGCCATTACAAACTGCCCTTTCACTACTGCTTTCTTTTGTTTGTAGGGGGGAGAACTATCATAATGCAAAAAGCTGTTTGAGTACATAGCTTTCCTAAAACATTCTGATTTAAAAACTTTATGTTGTCAATCTTTCGTTAATCTAACATCTAGATATGAAATTTCTTCAACACCAGTGGTATGTGTGAACTTTAAAGATACAGTTGAATTATTTATATATTCTAAAAATTCTTGAATCATCTCTGGGTGTCCTATCCAATAAATAAAAATATCATCCAAAAACTGCATGTAGCACTTACAATATAAAAAGTAGGGTGGTTTCATTAAAAAAATATTTTCCCATTGGAGCATGACCACATTAGCATATAGGCCCCCACAAGCTGAACCCATTGAGACCCCTTCTACTTGTAGAAAAAATTGTCAAATCACTTAAAATATGCAGCTGCACTTTCCAAAGTAAGCATAAATAACAAACCTTTGGGACTGGACTTAACTTCCTTACCATATTTAATACCTAGCAAAAAAGTTTGTTATTTCTGTTTTTATTTTGTTGATAAGGAGACTACTCTGACATTTTTGTTAAAGCTGAAAATCCCTGCAATGAACTCATAAATAACTGAGCCCACAGTGCCTCAATATCTACATTAATGGATAAGATACTATATTCCAATGGTAATTGCATCATGAAGAGATTCTTACTTCTTAGAAAGATGCATCTTTAATTAGATTTTTGTAGATACGTCTTGCATTGAACGCTAACATATGTAGTTATGTAGTAGTAGATCCACAGTACAAGTAGGATTCTATTTTTCTAAAGTGGTAAATTAGGTTGCTTACATACGATGCCTTGCTGGTGTATGTAGACTGCTGTCTCCAACTAACCATGGCATAGTTTGTGGGTGTGGTTATACATAAGAACTAAATAGGCACTGAAACACAGATATCCAAAAAAACCACTAAGATATTTCTGTTTTTCGAAATCAAATGGAGTTTTAAAATCAAAAGTATAACTGAAGTTTTTAATTAATTGGAAAGCAAGGGTGAAATGATTGATGTAGTTCACCCTTGTGAGAGAAGTGTGCTGATTGGATCCTGTCTGATGAAGCATGATTAGTCTAGGGGTTGGAGTAAGCACCCTCCTAGGCTGTTGAGTTTTCAAAATTTTTTTAAGTTTTTAGTTTCTGGTATTCGAGTTTCTGTTTGCTTGAAATGAGCTGAACTGAAGTGGGCTAGCAGCCACAACTCTGAGCTGAGATACCAGAAGAGTAGAGGCTTCTGAGCTTCCCAAAAGACATTAGTTGTCTGTTTTTTTTTTCGGGGGGGGGGGTTGATTATACTATTTACTGCACTTTTTGCTGTGTTCTTATTTAGTACTTTATTTTAATACTGTAAACTAAACTGCACTGTTTGTACTGCATTTGTCTTCCTTAGTGTGCCTGTTAAATAATATTTTGTTGCAGTTTTCACTGTTTGCAAAGCTTTTTTTTGCTATTTTCACCTTTTGCAAAGTAATTGTTGTTACTTTTCACTGTTTGCAAAGCATCTGCTCTGTTTGTTCTGTTTTCCTGCCAGTGTTTAAATAATTGATTTGTTTCCTGTTTAAAACATTCTTTAGTGTCACCTTGCTGTTTTCCTCCAGTTTAAAGTATTTTAGTGTCTCACTGCTGTTTTTTTTTCTGTTTAAAATATTTCTATGTGTTTCCCTCCTAAATTAGTGTAGCTAGTAGCTGTAGCATAGTCCAGATACAGGTTTGCTAAATTTGGGTCTGTTTGTAGTGCCTGTTGTATTCTGAGCACATTGTCCAAGCCATCTTTGATTGGAAGGAGTCCTTCTGCACCCTTGTGAGAGAAGTGTGTTGATTGGAACCTGTCTAGTGAAGCATGATTGATCTAGGGCTTGGAGTAAGCACCCTCATTGGTTCTTCTATGTTTTTTAAAGATTTTTTTTTTTTTAAGTTTGTAGCTTCAGGTATTTAAGCCCCACATTTGAGTGGGTTTCTGCTTGTTTGAACCAAGCTGAACTGAGGTGGGCTAGAAGACATAACTCTGAGCTGAGATACCAGAAGACTAGAGGCTTCTGAGCTTCCCAAAAACATATGTTGCCTGTTTTTGTTTGATTATACTGTTTACTGCACTTTTTATTTTGTTCTGCTTGTTTAATACTACATTTTAATACTGTAAACTAAACTGTACTGTTTTTACTACATTTGTCAGTCTTTCTGGACCTGCAATTGCTTGCTACACTGTACCTGTAAATCTAATTTTATTGCTGCTTTCACTATTTAGAAAGCTTTTTTGTTGTTTCCACTGTTTGGTAAGTATTTACTAGTAGCCTGCTCTGTTTTTGCAACCAATCAGTACTTAATTAACTGATGTGTTAACTGTTTAAATCATTCTTTAGAGCCTCCTGGCTGATTTTCTGCTGTATTAAACATTTTTTCAGTGTCTTACTGCTATTTTCTGCTGTGTTAAATATTCTCTAGTGATTCTCATTGATACCAGTGTAGCTAGTAACTGTAGCATAGTCCAGATGCAAGCCTGCTGCTTCTGGAATAGTTTGTAGTGGTTTGTTTCTTCTGAGCACATTTTCCAGGCCATCTTGGAATGGAAGAGGCCTATCCACACTTTTGTGAGAGAATTATGTTTGATTGGCAACTGACTGGTAAAGGGAGGCCGAGCTAGGGCATGGAATAAGCATCCTCATTGGTGCTTTTGAATTCTGTTTGAGTGTTTTTTTTTTTTTTTCATTTTATTTTCTGGTATTTAGGCCCTGCATCTGAGGAGGTTTCTGCTTGTTTTTACTGAGCTGAACTGAGGGTGGGCTATCAGCCAAAAATCTAAACTGAGATACCAGATTGCTAGAGGCTTCTGAGCTTCCAAAATCCATGAAATGCCTGTTTTTTTTTTTTTTTTTTGCTTATTTATACCATTTACTGTATTTTTAATTGCTTGTTGCCTACTTTTATACTGTATTTATTTATTGTGTACTAGTCTACCCTGTTATACTGCAATTGTCTGCTACACTGTGCCAATAAAATCAAATTTTATTGCTGTTTTCACTGTTTAGCAAGCTTTTTGCTGTTTCCATTGCTTGTTAAGTATTTACTGTTATTTTTTCACTGTTTTAAAGCTATCTGTTCTGCCTGCTCTGGTTTTTGCACCACACAGCACTTAATTAACTATCTATTAACTGTTTAAATTGTGCTTTAGAGCCTCCTGGGTGATTTTCTGCTGTTGTAAACATTTTTTCAGTGTCTCCGTGCAGTTTTTCAGCCGTGTTAAATATTCTGTAGTGTTTCTCACTGAAACTAGGGTAGCTAGTAGCTGTAGCATACTCCAGATCCAGGCCTGCTGCTTCTGGAACTGTTTGTAGTGGTTTGTTTGTTCTGAGCATGTTTTCCAGGCCATCTTGGATTGGAAAGGACCTATCCACACGTTTTTGTGAGAGAATTGTCTTAGACTGGCACCTGACTGGTAAAGGGGTGCTTTTCTAGGACTTGGAATAAGCATCCTCATTGGTACTTTTGAATTTTGTTAGAGTTGTTTTTTCAAGCTTTAGCTTTTGCTATTTAGGCCCTGCATCTGATCATGTTCTGTTTGCATGTCGCACAACACAGTGCACTACAGGGCAACTGTGCACCAAAGCCGACTGCTAAATTTAACAAATTTTCCCTTAAAACCAACACAGAAATATCCATTCACTGAGCTCCTCCATGATCATTTCTGAAAAGCCACCCCTAGTGGCCACAGTTTTCAACCTATCATTACAGACAGTTGGGCAACCCTTGTTTCTCCTACCAGCCTTGTTGCCTTGGGTCTCTTGAGGCAGTGTAGCAATTGCCTCATGTACACAGACAACCCTCTAATAATAACACAGTCCAGTACAGAGTGTGAAAGATTTATTTACACTAATAATGTAGAATCCATTTCCTCTCTCACTCAAAACAGTAACACAGAGAAGGTTGTCAACTCAGCACTGCTACATATTCACAAAGTACCACTACTCGTACACATACCACCACTCATACACATAGCATGCATCGAACATGTAAATCTAAATTTGCGGAGGTTCTGTCAAAAATCTTACTGAAACACAAGAGACCTCCAAAACAAAAGACTGCTACAGCTAACCCGGTTCCAACAGCACCCGTGACTTATAGCAACACCAGTGTCTCATCCACCAAGCCTGTAAGGTGTAACACTCAAAAACAAGTTTTCTTGTCATTGTAGACTCCATAGTGAGACATACTGATGTCCCACTCACCAGACTGGACAAGGAGAAAGTCACAGTCAGCTGCCTGGCCGGTTTGAGAATTCTTCAGATCATGCATGCAGGTCTCTTTGCAACAACTACCATTATGAATTTGTCATAGCTCATGTTGGGGTAAACAATCTGAGATGTACCTCTGGACTATACAAAGAGAGACATGATTGAGTTCTCCGAGTATTTGTCCCAGGCAGTTATGACCCTAGCCTTGAGCAGCATACTACCCTCACCTAGAATTATGCCACAGTATAAACAAAAAATGATTGATTTTAATAATTGGCTTAGTTTTTGGTGTCATTCAAAGGGGATCCAATTTCTGTCAGCCTATGATGACATGGTCGACAAACCTCACTGCTTTGCCAGAGACAGTTTGCACCTGGCATCACTAGGTTTTTGAACTGATGGCAAAGGCTCTTGCCTCGCACATAATGCCTTTTTTAGGCAAGATCTCAAAAACAAAATTGCTGACATGAAAATTGTCAACCATAGTAAAATAAGGGTCATGCTGCTAAACAATAGGAGCTTAAACTAAAAACTTGCTATGCTGGAAGCACTTCTATCACTGGAGGATGTAGATGTTTGTGCAGTCACAGAAACCTGGTTCAAGGCCTCAGAGAGTACCCCAGCCTTGCAAGGCTACAATGCCTTCCACACTTTCAGACCACAAAACTGAAGTGTGAGAAACAAAGGAGGTGGTGTTTCTAGCTATATTAGAGATAAATTGACCTTTTTACTAATTAGACTGGATAACTCCAGGGAGTTACTCCAAGTTCGGATTACTGTGGGTAAGACCCCCATTCAAGCCATAGCTAGTTATAAACCCCACTTCATGTATCATGATGGGCATGGGGCCTTCTTGACCAAACTGGAGTCAGTCCAAATATTGCCAAACACTCTGCTTACAAGGGATTTCAGTTATCTCACCATCAACTGGGAAACCTACTCTAGCCCTAACTCACTAGTGCAAATGTTCCTTGACTTTGTTAACTCAAATGCCCTGGAACAAATTGTTCAACCCCCAACAAGAGGAACAAACATACTAGAAGTGGTCCTCACTGACATCAAACAGATGCACCATTGCAACTGCTGGACGCTCATTAGTTAAATCTGACCACAAATCACTCACCTTCAAGCTGACATGAACACCAGAACTCACAAAAGATGATGTCAGACTAAAATACTTCACCAAACTATACCCTCCTCAGGGAAGGTATAAATGCACTCCAACCCCACCTCCAGCTGGAAGTGGTAACTACACCAAAGCAAACACTAAAGCCCTGTACAATCACTTGTATAAGTGTATAGACTCATCAGTTCCAGAGAGAATCAAAGCCAGAGCCTCAAATAAAAAAACTACCCTGGTGGACATCAAGCAGAAAGTTGCTGTTAAGAAAACTAAGGCAAGGTCTCAGCAATGGAAAAGCACCCTCCTCAGCTTCAGTAGGCAAATAAGACAACATGTCAAATCCATTAAGGGTAACTGTGAGAAAAACAAAAAAACAATCACAGCCAAGGATAACAGTAAGGCCTTTTACAGCTACATACATAGCCTAAAATGTAGGATGCAAGCATGTGCTTAGCTAGTGACTAATAGTATCACACACACTGATCCTGCAGAGATAGCAAGCCTGCTAGCAGACAGATTTAGCAAAACTTTCACTCCCTTATCCCCAAACTCATGTTACTCATCACAAACATTGCCCCCAACATTCCACCCACCCTATATATCTAAAGAGTAGCTCATTAAAGCCTTTTCTAAGGCAAAAAACACAGCCTCTGTGGGACCAGATGGCATCCCAGGCTGTCTTCTAAACAAACTAAAACATGAACTAGCATCACCATTAAGTACCCTATTCAATCACAGCCTAACCACACACTTTGTTCCTGCAGAATGGAGAACCACAACATTTATTCCCGTCCACAAAGGTGGCTTAGCAACAGGTCCAGGGAATTACAGACCCATAAGTCTGACCAGCCTCATCAAAAATGCCATGAAATTTATCATTATAGACCTCATAAATAAATAAATAAAAACACAGGCAACCTCCAAACCCTGGATCTGACCCAATTTGGCTCCATCAAGGGCAGATCCTGCCTGTTAAACCTGGTGGATTTCTTCGATAATGTGACCAGGGCCATTGATGATGGGAAATCTGTGCACACAGCATCCCTCAACTTGGCAAAGGCCTTTGACACAATCCCACACTTAGGCATTACCAATAAACTTAACAAACTGAATGTAAACCTCTTTGTTGTAAGATGCATTAACAAATGGATCACAAACTGATCACACACTATCAAAGTAGGTGACACCACATCAACCAGCAGACCTGTCACCCATGGGGTGCCACAAGGGTCAGTGCTGGGCTGCCTAATGTTTGGTTTATACTTCTCAGAAGTTCAGGCCAAAATTAAGAGGCTGTGCCTGACTGGATGACTGCAAACTGGGTGCAATTATTGAATCCCCAAATGATGTCAGTATACTTCAGGAGGGTCTTATGCAAAAAAATGACCGGTGTCTTAGTCACAGTCTCAAACTAAATTCCAAGAACTACATCATCATTCTCTTCAGTAAAAACAATGTCCCTTCAGACTATCAGATGAACAACAATACCCTATGTACCTAAAAAGTGATAATACATCTGAGATCACAAGTAGGCTGCGACCTTAACTTTGACTACCATGTGTCTACTGAACACTTTCTATGTAGCACACTTGATAAGCAAAGGATACACCTCTAGAGCAAATGAGGTTATAATCCCTCTATACTTGTCATTAATCAAGTCCATAATTTCAGCATGTTCTGTACAAAGCACCTGCAGCAATTGTAGAGACCTCAAAGGTTTCTAACAAAGAAAAATCAAGGGACTCTATAACAGCACGTGCCTTACACAGACTGACTAAAGTCCCTGTCAGTATATTCAGTATCGTATAGACATCTTAGGGGAGACTTATGCTTGGCTTACAGAGCACTCTGTAAGCCAGGCATAAGTCTGTAAGCCAGGCATGCAGAGTGCTCTGTAAGCCAGGCATAAGTCTCCCCTGTCAGTATATTCAGTATCGCATAGACTTCTTAGGGGAGACTTATGTCTGGCTTACAGAGCACTCTGTATGCCTGGCTTACAGACTTATGCCTGGCTTACAGAGTGCTCTGTAAGCCAGGCATAAGTCTCCCCTAAGACGTCTATACGATACTGAATATACTGACAAGGACTTATGCCTGGCTTACAGAGTGCTCTGTAAGGAGAGCAAGAAGCTCATCATTCTGCACAAAACACTTTAAAAAGTTTTTTCAGCAATTTTTGGAGAGGAGGAGATATAGTTCATTATTTCTGATCCTCATAGGATGAACTTGGTCCACTCAAAGTAGAAGGTAGATTGACATTTTTTTCAAAGCTTGTCAGTGAAATCCATATTTGGGACAGACAGGAAGAAGGTAAGAAGAAGCGAGAACATCAAGCAAAGAGGTGGATGGATTGTGTAAAAGAAGATCTGTGACAGTCGGGTATGAGTGTTGAAGAAAGCAGGAGTGTGGCACTGAAACAAGAGAGTTGGTGACAGTTAATACAATATCCCGACCCCATAAAGAAAAAATGTGAAAAAGGGGGCTGATGATGATGATGATGATGATCAGTGAAATCCATACCATTTACAGATTATCAGTCTTAACCTCTATCAACCTGTACTTCTCAGGCATGGTAGTTCTATTAGTTTCTCCCTTGCTAGACAACAGCTTCTATTTCTTTTCAGGTATCAGTAATATCTTTCAGACTGTCTTTGTCCTTCATGCATAGTATCCTAGAGACTTCCCTGCAAAACACTGTCTAGAACCTGATTCAGGAATCTAATCTCCCTTTTTTTCTAAGATATACTCAGAGCTGCAGCTGTTCTAGTTTATTTTTCACAGGTGAGATGCTTTCCTTGATTTACATGTCTGCATCAGATCCAGAAAATATGCATTTCTTGTTACAACACATCTTCCAACAGATGCACCCCTACAATCCTACAATAAGCAGTGTGTTCTCTGTCTCAGCAGTTACTATGTTACTATATTAATAGTTGTGTAGATTATTCCTTTTGTTGACAGCTTTTCTGCCTGGATTGTGAGGTCGACTGGTCAGCTAATAGTAGTGTTAAATCACTGTAAAATTAGTGTCGTGGAATATTTCCTTTCCCTATTATTTTGTGATCTGAGAGTCGGCATATTTAAGTAGCAGGGCTTTTAGGAATGCAGCCCCACATACACGACATTCTGGGGGGTTTGCAACCCCCTTTAAAATTACTTTTTACATTTGCTTGCTCCCAGTGTTTGTCTTTGAGGAAGGACATCATTTTGCAGTGTTAGTTTCAATACGTTTTTGTCAGCTTAATTAGCTTCAGTTTTGTACTGCATCAATTTATTTGCATCGATCTGACATTATAGATAGACAGGTAGATAGATAGATAGATAGAGAAATATGTATACATATGCATGAGTACAATACTTCTGGTAGTGAAATCAAAATACTGAAAGTAAAAAGATCGCAAAAACAACAATGCAACAAAGCAAAAACAATAATTTTATCCTCTATCTGCTGCTATTAAAACACACCAACTCTTAAGATTGCACAACATTGGGGAAAGGGACAAACTTCCTTATCTGACTTTTCTGTGATTTTTGGGGTAACACAAATCATAGGCAGTAACATCTATCCATCCATCCTCATATCCTTTTCCCATTTTGCACAAGGGGTCGGGATGTCACTTCAACAGTGACAATCATCTCGAGCCAAGGTTTATACCGCCAGGTGGCTAGCCCTGCCACGGTAGTTCATGCATACCAATCACTCGCGCACACACTTGCACCTACGACCAAATGAATATTTTCATCTCAACAAAACTAAGCAATGATCATATATGAATATGTATATAGCTGAGTTTGTCTATTATCCAATTTAAGTGCCACCCAGACCAGTGGATGGGGAATAGAACATTTACACTGGGTCCCTGAAAGTCATGCTGGTAACCCATTACTTGGCTGTCCCTTGTAAGTTACCATAAACAGTGATTCAGATTTCATTTAAAAGTTTTATTTCAAATTTTACAAAAAAAAAAACATTGACAGTCATTTTCTAAACAAAAACAAAACATTTTCATATTGAAAATAGACTGAGCATGAGAAACAGTAAACTTCCCTTCTCTTCAAACTCACATTTAGTGAAAATGCATCTGGCAACCCATTAAACTACAAGAAATATACTGAGAATAATACTCAAATAGTATATAGTGAAGTTCATAGCTATTTACTAGGCTAACAACCACAAAGACCTTTTTAAGTCTAGCCATGCATCTCAAATCTCTGACAAGTTCTGATACCCTTGATAAGTGTAAGCAGGAGTTTGGGATATGAAACATTTACAAGCAGGGGCCTGGGAGATGAACCTTTTACAAGTTGCCTTTGCCAAATCAAGGATGAATTTTCTGTTCTCCATCCAATTGTCCAAGTTGCAATTGAATTAAGTTAGGGAGGAACTCTGCTTCACATGGATGGGGAGCCTGTTCCATAGACGACATAGCCTCTGGGATACATACCTGTCTCTCCAGCAGGTCCTATTTATATCTCAGGTAAGGTTTAAGACTTTAGAATGGTAATTCTGATGCTGTTTGTTTTGTGGATATGCAGGAGGTCCATCAGTGGGGGGGTCTGACAATGCCCTGTATGTCGGGCATGGATTTCCCCTCAAAAGCCTGTAGGAGACAGAATACAGGGATAGGGCCATGAGGCGGTCTGCATATGACATTTTACTTACATTCTGTAGTCTTTTAGTGAGGAACCTCTGTAGATGTTCCAGTTGTTGGATATGCCTGGTTAGGTATATACCAAAGGTGGCATTATACTAAATGATAGGTCTGATATTTATTTATTTATTTATTTGTCATTTGTTAATCAGGTTAGTTCAACTGAGCCAGTGGCCCATTTTCAGTGGAGACACAAGGAGAAAAGCTCCAAACTTACGATGCAAGTAAAACAGTTAATGAAACATAGCAAAAAATTAATATACCTTTCAGAAGAATAATATACATTACAGGAAATACAATTATTGGAAATAGAAATATCTCAGTTAGGCTCGAAAGAAGAAT
The DNA here is from genome assembly GCF_019279795.1 of Protopterus annectens. Taxonomy (NCBI): domain Eukaryota; kingdom Metazoa; phylum Chordata; order Ceratodontiformes; family Protopteridae; genus Protopterus; species Protopterus annectens. The sequence continues at coordinate 1,237,526,399 of NC_056731.1, read as the reverse complement.
ACATTATAGGCTTAGAAAAATGTTTAATGGACATCGGGCAAAATTAGAAATGAATAAACAAAAACTGAGGATACATGTTAGAAATAACAAGGTCATGACTCATAAGTAAGAAGATGTATGTAGGTGAGAGACAGATCTAGGGCACATGAAAAGAATTGTAAGAAGTATGTACAGAGTCAATGAAGAAAGCTGTGATAGCAATTTGAAAGCTGGTAAAGAGGTGTAAGGGTGGGGAATATGGGAGATTAAGTGGGATCCTGGCAGTGGCAGGTGCTGGCACTTAGGAAAAAATGTTTGAGGTCGATTTTTAAAGAGATTTGTACTAGAAATTGTTCAGATGTTAGAGGGAGATTGTTCCAAGCCTGGGATACACAGTTTTTATAAATAAGTTTGCCAATATTTTTGTTAGGTTCGTAGGTGACAAGTAGGTGTTGGTCTGAGCTGTGGGAGAGTGACAGGGGGTGTAGAGGGAAATTAGGGAGGAGAGAGAGCAGAGCAAGCAAAGGGTTTGGAAAGTAAAGAGTCTGTGAGTTGCAGCTGGGAGAAAAGGAAGTGTTAGTGAAAGTCAAGCCAGTGAAGTTGTTTCAAAGCAAGACAGTGATGAGATTTGTAAGGTAGGTCACTGGCAAATCTTACAACACTATAACTGGTTTGGCATAGTTTAGTTAAAAGGGTGGTTTGTAGATGGGTAAAGCTGGGAGTGGCATACAGAAGACAAGGAAGGAGGAATGCCTAAGCTAGAGTTTCTTTGGAGTTGGGGGTTAGGTATTTTATGTTTCTGTAGAGTAAACCGAGCTTCTGGTTTGTCTTTTTGATACAGTGCTGTATATGGATATCAAATTTCATTTGGTCATCAATAGTAATGCTGAGGAGCTTTGTATGTGGTTCAGCATGGATGAGGGTGTTATCAAGAGAAGAAATGTTGAAGGTTGTTTAAGGTGAGAGAGAGTTGTTGGGAAGAAATAGTAGAAGTTTAGTTTTCTTGGGGTTAAGCATTAGTTGTTTGTCAGTGGAACAATTTTCTAAGGACAGAAAGCTATTCTGAGTGGAGGAGAGGAGGTTAATAATGTTGTCAGAGCTGATGATAAGAGTAGAGTTGTCTGCATATTGGATAAGGGTGGAAGTTGTACAGGAAGTGTGTAGTTGGTTGGTAAAAATACTAAAGAGAAGAAGGCCAAGACTGAAACCTTGAGGAACCCCAGTATGAATGCGTAAGAAAGATGAGCAGGTGGACTGCCATCTTACTGACTGTTGTCTGTTAGTGAGATAGCTAGAGAACCATTTAATAGTAGAGGAGGATAGGTTGAGATTGGATAGATTATTCAGGAGTTTAGAGTGAGAGACAGTATCAAAAGCTTTTGAGATGTCAAAAAAGAGTAAAAAGCTAGTCGATTTTTGTCTCTAGATTCAGCAACACTGAGTAAATGCCAGGATGAATGCCAAAAATGGAACAATGACTTCCTTGGACTTAGATGCCATACTTTTGTTTATTAGCTATGTGATGGGTACAGGAATTAAAAAAAACAAAAAAACAAATGCGTAATGCATATGCTAATAGTGTGGGACAGCCCATCAGACACAAGTGTCTCTTTTCAGGAGCAGCCCAGGTATACTGTCTTTAGAAGTAACTTGGCAGAGTCACACTGAAGACAAAAGAAGGTTGAGAGAATTCAACCCTGTACTACAGGAAGTAGCTCTATAACAGCTCATAGCCTTATTCAGCTGCACTAAGTGCTAGATAAATTGTTGCAGTCCAAACAAACTGCATGTCATTCCCATGTGCTTGCAAAAAGCAAGCTAAATAAAATGTATTCATCAATAAAATATTGACATTAAACTTATAGATGTCATGCTGTCCAGTTTATTCATAGCTAAACAATAAACACATTGTCAGCATTTAACAGAACAAGGAAACCAAGGATCACACCCAAATAACATGGTGCATATGATGATGATCCTGTTTACTACAATTTCCTACCATAACTTCTCCATTTTATAGGTAGTTGCTAGGCTTGCAGTCTATGGGACAACTGAGGACCCTAGCTCAAATTTCCAGTTGTCTCAAAGCACTATCTGGTAAAGTGGCCTGCTCAAGGACAGAGAATAGAGAATAAATATGAGGCAGCATTCAAGCATAAAAGCTGGGGCAAATAAAACAGACTACTTTAAATCACTTAAAACAACAACAGGTTTATGTCTTTTATGAACCACATAACTATGGCACTGTATGACTGACACTGACAGACAAGTCCTCAGTGATTACAAAAAAAAAAAAAATCTAAAGGAACTCTGGCAGCTGGAGTGGAGGATTGAGATCTAGGTACAGTGTGACCCTGAGCAAGTCACTTAACTGAACAGTGTCATTAAATGGGGCATTACACATACACAACTTGGGCTGCAACATTGACCTGATGAGAAGAAAACCACCATCAGTAATGCTGCAAAAAGAAAAGTCTTGCATGAAAAAGATATTTAGCACTATATCCACCCAGCACCTAACCTTCAAATCTCATATGTGCTAATGCTGTACCTCTCTGTGTGACATGTGTGTGCTATGGAGATGTTGCAGGTAGTAAATTGGAAGAGCAAAATGGGACTATTTTGAACTTTTTTAAAGAGCAAAGTGTTTTTATATCAGCAAAAGAATTTTTTTAACTAATGTTACATGGTCACCTCCACCCCCAGCCAGGCAGCCCCTAAGCAGCTGCCTAGGTTGCCTTATGCTAGATCAGGCTCTGGCTGTAATGATAAAAGTACAGCCATGCTATGACTAAAACATTTCAGGATTTTTACTTCAGTAAAGTTATATCATAACATGTGAAGTACAGATGCAATACCAACATGCACTGCTGTGTAAAAACAAGAAGTTAGTACTTTTCAATTCTTCTCTGGAGTATGTGCCCTTCCTCTTGACTGTAGTCATAGCCACAGTGATCCACAATGCATACATCTATGTTTTTACATAACATATGATGACAGTCTATTCCCATACATGAGCTGCAGGATTCATAGTCTATAAAATAACCACCATGAAAGTGTATGCACTTTATTTTGACTTTTAGTAGCTCAGAAAGTTGAGATTTTGAGATGTTAATGAGCTTCAACTTGTAGTATATAGTTTGATTCCTTCAGCCTCTATTTACCTGTGATGTGACTGTGCAAGTCACTTTACCAGAGAGGGCTTTAGGACAATTGGGAAATTGAACTTCTCACTGTTGTTCTTTAATACATGCCTAGTAACTATTCAGGAACCTAGGAGCCTAGGAACAGCATGCTGCTGCTGTGTGTTGCACCTTCGAGCATGGCACCATCTCTCCCTGTGAACCCATTGTCTCTTTTACAGCAAACTGTAGAGTGCTGCTGTGCTTTTCTCCTCAACTGTTGATTATAGTGAGTATCTACTTTACTATTCACATACAAGTAAACAGGGCTGCTGAACTGTATTATTCATAGGTGAAGGCACAAGCCTCCGGTACTATATGTCTGACTAAAACTGTAAAACTCTTCCTTTAAATGAGCTGGGCACCATAAAAGCATAGAACATAGAATGCTGCACTTCTGTGCACCTTATTGTCTTACTGTGTGCCATCCATCACCTTGTTCGAATTAGACATAACTCTATAAACAGCAAGTAATTTGTATAAAGAAAAAACACCTATGTACTTGCAAAAAAAACCCAAGCTAAATAAAAATGTATTCATTGATAAAATATTGATGTCAAACTCATAGATGTTGTGTTGTCCAGTTTATTCTTAGCTAAATAATAAACACATTGTCAGCATTTAACAGAACAAGGAAACCAAAAATCACCTCCAAATAACATGACTCATATGATTATGATCCTGTTTACTACAATTTCCTGCCTTCCTTTATGCCATAACTACTCCAATGAGGCGGAGCTCTCAGCAGCGATAGAAAACTTAACAGAGAGTAGCAAAAAAGTAAAAGGAATGGTTAGAAAGAGTAATGTGCACAGCAGACAGCCCCCCTGAGCTCTACAGAAATGCTGCTTCCCCTCCAAAGTGCCTTGGGTTTTGTAGTTTTGTATCAACTGCATATTGTCCATCTGATGTGGGTTTTAGAAGGCTTCCTGCTTCCCCAGCCAAAGTGCTCTTCACTTCTGTGTTTCTTACTTGGCTACTGAAATGGTGCTGCTTTTCAGAATGCTAATTATTCTAATATGGTGAGCAGTGAACAAAACGAAAAAGCTGCAGAATTTTGTTTCTGAAATATGTGATTGTTGTTGCTCTGCTCTAGTCACCATAGGCAACTCAAATCCAGTAGTACACATATTGACTGTGAACTGTGATACTCATATCTGTCTATCTGTCCACCAAACTGCATGAAATGGACACCCATGATTAGAATCTTGATTACTTACCTTTTGATTTTGCTTAGTTGCTGGTCACCCTACTTTTTTATAAAGGCAAAAAAAGTGCATCCTGTGTACTTATGACACCCTTGCAGAACTTTTTGAATGACAAGAAGACTGTTGTATTGAGTTCCTTTCCTGATTTATTAGTTATGGTAGGTCAGTGGAAGGATTTCTGCTTGAGAGCCTTAAGGTTCACTCTTGATCTTATCTCTCCTCACTGTCCACACAAAGTTTTGCAGATCACCTCTTTGTCAGTGTGTGTTTTCCTTCTGATGTTCCACTTACCTCCTAGACGTGCTGATTAGTACTAACTAACCATATATGCATTTCATTTATCTTGTTCTTCTGGCCTTGGTCATGGTTTTCCAGCATACAATAAGTAGCAATTCGCATACCTGCTTAACAAAGAAATAAGTGAATGTTTTATTTCATTTTATTTTTAATTCTTTGTTTAAGCATAAAGAAACATTATTATAGCAAAATCTAGCCAGAAAAAAAGTGCTACAAATCAGAGCTATTTTAAGCCATTCAATAATTTCTATCATGCTTTTTGACTGAGGCAGAAATCACTACACAACATTGCAGGTGTTTTATTCCCTTCACTTCCATACTTAGTACAACAGCATGGTTGTCAGTGTGTATTAGGCAAGGGAAATGCCCCCTCCCTGAAACTGATTCTTTTGCTAGAATTATGTTTACCATAATTGTGTATTATCTCACAAATAACAGTCATAAGAAGTGGATATCATTACAAGTTTAATGACAGTCCACCAAGGCAGTATAAAATAAACTACAGATAAAATTACTGTTTGTATTTATAACATTTAGAACATGACATGACTATTTTTCTGAAGTTTTAGTGGTGACTGCATTTTATTTTTCATCCTTCACAGGCATAGGTTTACTTGCCAAAATGACTATAGTTCTGTTGTTATATTAATAACCAATTATTATTCCCTTTATTAATGACATATTAATTTATCCTCAAGACAGTGTTCTCAGTGCACATACTGATGAAACATAAGGGCCCAATTGACATCTATATTATTTTTTCTTTAAAAATGTATTATGTGATACTCAGTATATATTCTGCACATTGTACATAACATTATCAGTTTGAATCATATTAAGCAGTGGAAGTATCCCCTTCTGTGCTCCGTCTGGTTTAATCTTGAAAATGGAATTCGTATCACTAGCATATTTTTCAGTCAATGCATCTCATTCATCAAAGAAAGGCCTAAATGTTTGATTATCTTTAAACTAACATGTATAGTAAACATACTGAATGATGAACAGTGCAAAGGTATGTAGTGAATGGTCAGTTTTACCTTGACCTTTAAATTGAGGACTACTAAAAGGTCCAACCTTCAACACTACTATTTCTTTTTCTGAGGCAGAACATAAACAGGAAAAATCAGTTAATTGCTGTAGATCTGCCTTCATAGCAATGTAATTGGACCTCACTGAAACAAATGAATCCACTGGGAATTCCCTAATGAATGTTTAAATGCAAACAGTAGTTGGGCACTTAAGCAACCAGGCCGACAGTCCCTAATGAAATCAAATAAAATCGAATAAAAGGAGTTGGCATTTTCACTAACCAGATTTCTTGGCACTGGAACATTAACAATAACACATCCCTGAATAAATACATTTAGAGGAAAGTTATAAATGAACCACAGAAAAATGAGTTTAAAAGCTTCAATTTACATTTCGCATTAAATGTCAGTGACTGGTTAATTTCACACATGAAGCTCCTTCTCCATAAAGCAAAATGCTCTTAAATAAAGTGTGAGCTTTCTTGTTATTTTTGTGTTTAATTTATTCTGATTTTGCCTATAAAGTCTGAGTATGCATGTGTGTCACTAATCCATGTTGTCATACAAGGCTAGTGAGAATTGCTTTTTTTACAGTGCTTGTCAGTGGGATTGCTTAAATAAGTATTTAAAAACTGTATGCACAGAGAACTATTAGTGACATTTGTTCCCTTGATTATTTTGCAGACTTTGAATTGCAGACCTAATATGGCTGTATAAAAAATAATGCACCTCATAGAATCTATTTGAATAATACTTAAATGTAAATAACAAATTATTTTTATTTAGAAACGCAGCATATGTTTTAAAAAATATATCTGCCTTACCACTCTTGGCCCCTTGTTGAAATGTTGGCACTCAAAAAACAGAAAAAACGAAGACTTAAAACACAGGAGTAGAGCAAATCTTGAAAATCTCTCTCTTCTACTTTAAACTTCTTTTTGCAGGGGGTGTACAAACTCTTAGTTTGCCATTCTTTGGAGAAGACAGAATATTTCGAAAAATGCCATAACGGACTTGGTATATGTAAGTCTGTTCTTTCAGCCATTCAGTCTCTGTATTTTGGGATTCGGTCTAGTGGGTCCAGTTATTTCATATGGTTACCTCACTCTCACACTTATTTGATTTTATTAACTACTTTGAAGTTATTTCCCTCAAACATGTTGTTACTTTTGGTCATTGATATAACTTGAAAACAATACATTTAAATATGAATTATGTAATGTTTTACTGTAGTGATAAGGACAGCATGGCATACTTAATTTGTATCCAAAGAATATTAGTGCAGAAATGGGACCTGATTGGCTCCTGTATTTCAGGAATTCCAGGTTGACTACAAGAGGGTGGGAGCATATATCTGGCCACCTTGTTGGTGAGCCAGTAAAAGGAAGGAAGGAGGAGACTTTTTTTTTTTCCTTTTTGTTCTTCATTTGATGAACTGATACTGCACTACAGGAAGCCAGTTGGTCTTACTGCTATAATCAATGAATCTACATTGGACCAAATTCCAAAAGATTGTTGTGCACAGCTCAGCATGGCAAAGGACGACTTGAATGAGCTAAGGGTGGACATGAATCTAAGAACCACAAAATGTCAAGCATGTAAGCTAAGGAATATAATGTAGATTAACTACAGACTCGGCACACTTTTTTCCAATTTTCAAAATACACTATCAAAGTGGGCAATTCCACATAAATCAGCACACTTGTAACCAGTTGGCATGCCACGGGGGTCAGTGTTGGGCTCTCTACTGTTTGGTATATCCTTCCAGAAGTTCAGGTCAAAACTAAGGGGTTGTGGCTGACCAGGTTTACAGATGACTGCAAACTGGGTGCAATTATTGAATCCCCAAATGATGTCAGTATATTCCAGGAGTGTCTTACACAGAAAAACAACTGGTGTTTTAGTCACCGTCTTAAACTGAATGCAAAGAAATGCGTCATCATTCCTTTTGGCACAAACAATATCCCTTAACACTTTCATATCAACAAGAATATCCTAAGTATCCATGAAGTGGTAAGGAATTTGGGATCACAAGATGACCACAGCCTTAATTTCAACTACCACATGTCTACTGCAGTAAAGCAGGCTTTCTACACAGCACACTTGATTAGTAAAGGCATCACATTGAGAGCAAAATAGGTTATAACCCCTCTATACTCGGCACTAATCCTCCCCATAATTCAGTGTAACTCCCCATTCAGCATGAACCATATAGAGCACTTGCAGCAACTGGAGAGACCTCAGAGGTTTCTAACAAAGAAGATCAAGGGACTTCAGTACATGTTGTACACAGACTGACTAAAGTCCCTGTCACTTTACTCTGTAGTGTATAGACTTCGTAAGGGAGACTTATGCTTGGCTTACAGAGCAATCTCATACCTAAGCCTAATGAACTTGCTGCATATCCATAAATCAAACAGGACTAGGGCTACCCATTCCAGGGATCTAAATATGGCCTGCAACTTAAATAGGACATGCTAGAGGGACAGATTTATCTCCCAGCGGCTGCCACATCTTTGGAATATGCTACTTATTCATGTGAAACAGCGCCTCTATGACACTGTTCAAAAGCAACCTGTACAAGGGGATAGGGCACTGTAAATTCTTACTGGGAATACCACCTATGACCCTCCTAGACATAGACAGCCAGTACTAAGTGCAATCTTAAGTATTAACTAACATTTCTATGGTATTACATCGGGATAAAATGGCTAGGCTTGAAATGATCTCCATGTCAATAGCCTAGTAATCTGCATTGATCCTATGATCCTACAACATGTACTCCCAATGGCAATAAAATTTGACAACATAGTTTGCAAATACTTTACTGGTAGCATTCAATGAAGACCACTTTGCTTGAAACTACTATACTAAAATATATGCCATATTTCATGGATTTCCAGAAAATTCCATGGTTAATTTGAAAAAAAAATGGAAAAGGCGGTCAGTCCATTCCAGCCAGCATACTGTTGAGCCAGGCTGCAGTTAAACCAGCTGTCTGATCAGAAAATAATATATAGATATGGATTAAAATGAGAGCTAAGGAAGGTTGTTATCCAGTCCTAGTAGAAAAAAAAGTGGATCTAAATTTGGGTATATTGGCCTCTGGGATATTCCAGAAGCATATGGCTGATACTGTAGGGGTGTTCCAGGCTGCTGTTATTTACATTCCAGGACAGTTCCTGGAAGTTATGTGCAGCAAAGCTAATAAGTTCATCCCCACAACTCCCAGGGAGTACCAGGTTGCCATGGAAATTTTCTATGCCATTGCCAACTTCCCTTGTGTCCTTGGTGCTATTGATTTCACCCACATTCAAATAAACATTCTGGTGATGACACAGTGTTGTGTTAACAGAAAAGGGTGACCTTCACTCATTTGTCAGGTAGTGTGCTCAGCAGATTTCCCTGTTATTAACCTGATGGTAAAACTCACTGGTACTATGCATGAAGCAGCAGTATGGTGGGAAAGTGCCCTAAATGCAGCTTTTTATGAGGGTGGTACCACTGTGGGGCTAATACTGGATAAGCATATCTGTGAATGATTAATGTACTCTACAGAGCACAACATGGTAGCATGAAGCAACCTAATTTTCTGCCTACTTGTACAAACAGGTGACTACAGTTATCCAGTAAAAGAAACTCCAGAGGCACACCGCAACAATCGGAGCCAGCCTGGTGAAAATCAGTTTAATCAAAGAAAACAGTAAAATGGCCAGTAAGCACTTTCACGTTTCTCTGAATGCTTCTTCAGACTTATACCAGTACTCCTATCGTTGCATATTAATATATATATGTATATATATATATATATATATATATATATATATATATATATATATATATATATATATATACAGGTCTAATTAACTTGCAGCAATCATAAGCCTCCTTATTGCATCCTTACTCAATGCAATAATTAACACTAAATTAAGCCACATCTCCTTAAAATACTTACAATGCTAATAAATGCAGTGCATCCTTATATAGGAATACATAAAAGTACATATAAAAAACATATAAAAACTGTGTGCATACAATAAAAATACATACAAAGATAAATAAGTAAAACATAACACCTATAATATATAAAAATTAGACATTGCATGAACTTCCTTCATCATTTAATCTAAAAACATATTCATTCTAATTAATACTTATTGTGTCAGTAAGACTTTACTATCATAAATACCTACTAAAAACATCATTCCACTATCACATCTACTTAATCTAATTTATCATATAAGACTTTGTTTGTGTATAACAACTTGTGCTCTTAATTGTGTTCCACAATAATAAATAAATAAATAACAAAACAAGGAATACAGCTACAGCAACCATGCAAGGTCCACTTAAATTCCAGGGCAGTATAATCCAAGAACTCGTATCTCATAAAATAAGTACTCCTGAATACGTAAGCCAACAAGATATATTTATTGTGCACTCAGTCGGTAAGTGCTTTCACAAAGTTGCTTCATCAGACCATAACGGACTGAGTACAGAAAAAATTTTAAAAACATTGTTACCAATCACACAGAACCACAAATACGTCATTTCCTTTAATGACGTTACATTTGTAACTAAACTAAAACAATAATAATTATTTAAGCATTGCATTTCAAAACAGCCATTCAATAAAACTTTCTTCTGATAAAACATATAGATAAAAACATTTAAACTATTTGTTCATAAAGTCAATATCTAATGTATTAAAGCATGAAAACTTAACAACTCAATATCGCCGCATTCATAATTATGCAATCTAAAATACCTCATTAATAGTCGGTCGCTTGAAAAAGCACAGAACTTGTTTGACATCAAACAGAGTGAAACTGTATGACTAATTCACCATCCTACTAAAATAGAGATCCGCAAAAACCATGCTACAGCCCCTAAGGAATTAAACGTCCACATGTCAAAAAAAACAACCCAAAACAATGGTTCCTCCTCAAGCAAATAGACCATTAAGTATATTCATACAAAGCATAACATATATATATATCTAACTCATAAATCAATAAAAATTTTTCTATGCATATAAATATATTTGAACTAGCCATATAGATTAAATAATTACTATAACTTCTACCTATCCATCGCCTGAAAGGAATTTTAGCTACAACACTACTAAATATAAAAAATGATATACATAACTATAGGACAGTGTCTAAATACTGACGACTAATCATTGAGGTAGAATACTAAAGAAGTCAGAAATCAAACTATGGTTACCGACATCGTATCGTCATCCCATATTCATCAGGCAAATCTTCCATCTCTAAATCAACTTCATCGGCCATAACAATGAAATGCCCTATAATCTAGGGACTGCACATGACAATTCCATAGCATCATAATTGCACATTTCTATTCATCTAAAATAAAAACGGTATATCTATATATAATGAATATAAAAACTATTTACTTGACTATTAGACAGTATCTAAATATCAACGACTAAAAGTGGAGATGCAATACCATAGAAGTCAGAAATCAAAATATGGTTTCTGATTTCATATCATCATTCTAAATTTATAAGGCAAACCTTCCATCTCTAAATCCACTTTGTCGGCCATAAAAACAAAATACTCTAAAGTCTTTGAACTGCATATAACAATTCCAAAACTTCATAACTACACATTTATATTCATCAAAAATAGAAACTAATATCTAATCACAAAACACATACAAACTGCTCCTAGCCTAGAGGTGCATATCTAAGTAGACTCGTATTATAACCAGCTATATATACATCATAAGAAATATACATATAAAGAAAGCATATAAAAAGCCTAACCTCTGCAAGCTATCTAATCCAGGACATGCTTGTATACTAAGAAAGAGGCTTCTGCATGGACTTATATTTTAACCAACTATATATGCATCATAAAGAATATAAATATAAAGAAAACATAAAAAAATGTAAAGAAAATAAATATAAAGAAAACGTGAAAATCCTAACCTGTACAAGCTATCTGATCCAGGCCATGCTTGTATAGTAAGATAAGAGGCTACTGCGTTGACACCTATCTAACCCTAAGGCTCTTGGTACGAAGGATTGGTTTGATGGATACTCTTTCATTTAATCCTTTCCCTACATCAGCTCGAAGGCGGATGATCCACTTCATTTCTTTTTCTTCAGTGACATTATTTACATTGCCACCTCTTGAGTCAGGTGTAATAATTTCAATAACCATAAACTCAAATATATGCTTAGGGCCTGTAGACATTACATGCTTAGCTAAAGCATTAGTGATGGCTCCTAGTCTAATATTATATAAATGTTCCCCAATCCTATTCTTAAGTAGCCTGTCCGTCTTTCCTACATAAAAGGAACGACATTCAACACAAGTGGCTAGATAAACAACATGCTGTGTATCACAACTAGCTATGCACTTAAATTTAAACTCCTTACCATTGTCAGGATGTACAAAACTCCCTGATCTATTAATATACGAGCAATAATTGCAGGTTCCACATGGAATTGTTCCTATTATATTTAAAGCCTCTCTCTCGACATGTGGATAACGTAGCATCCTTCTAATATTTTTTCTGTTTTTATATCTAAATTTAGGTTTATTTCCTACTATTTCAGCTATCTGTGAGTCAGTTAACAGAACTCCCCAATGTCTCTTAAAAATATCATAAATATTATTTCTATCTTTAGTGTAATACATTGGTATTTTAATTTCAGTAGCTACATTAATTTTAGTACAAGGTTCTCTGTCATTCTGACTAGAGAAATATGGTTTTGCTCTATTTTCTCTCAAGGAGTCAATATCATAAAGCCCCTCATTGAGATCATGGGGGCTATATCCTCTATGCTTAAACCTATCCTTTAGCTCATTTAACTCTATATTCAAACCTGTTTCTGTGTTATTCAACCTGGATACACGCATCGCTTGACCCTTGACTACATTCTTGAAGACATAATTAGGGTGCATACTGCTTCTATGAAGCAGGGTGTTCCTATAACACTCCTTTCTATGTACACCAGTGTCAAATGAGCCATCACTTAACTTCTCAACACATATATCAAGAAAGTTAACCTTCTTTCTGGAAGCAGCCATAGTAAACTTCAGATAACTAGTAACTTGATTCATCTGTCCAACAAATGACTCTAACATATCTAGACTGCCATTCCACAAAAGAAAAATGTCATAAACAAAACGCTTATAAAATATAACGTTCTTCTCATATAGCTCCATCTTATATAGAACATCTTCCTACAAAGCGAGGAACATATTGGCGTAGCTATTGGCACAAGGTGTGCCCATAGCTACGCCATCGCGTTGTAGGAAGAATGTATTCTCAAATATAAAAACATTATTTTCAAGAACTGTTTCTAAAAATAGGCATATTAAATCCCTCAGTTCTTCATTATATACACTATGCCTTTCAAGATAACGTTTAATATAGCTCACACCATCAAAATTAGGAATGACGGTAAATAACGATTGAACATCCAGGGTTACCAACACAAGCTCATTCTGGTCCTTACAAATATTAGTACAAAACATATATAACTCTTTCAAAAATTGCCGAGAATCTCTCAAGATATTCGAATTATCATTAATCAGAGGCCGCAAATGCCTTTCAATATATACTGAAAAAGGCTCAGTGCACCACCCACTCCCTGACACTATAGGTCTCATGGGAGGGTTGATGCTGTCCTTATGAATTTTAGGTAGACTGTGTATAACTGGGATAATAGGATTCTCTACATAAAGAAATTTAAATAAATCTCTAGTGATATCTCCTGACATAACCAAATCATCCAACATTAATTTAATGTTGCAAACTTTAGACTCAACAACTGCTTTATCTACTATACCATAAAACTTATCATTCAACATTTCAAACATCGAAGATCTATATGTACTAGTATTCATTAATACAACTGGTCCACCTTTATCAGCTGGACGTATCAACACATTCAAATTGGCCTGTAATCTCTTTAAAGCTTCACATTCATTATAGTTTAAATTATTTCTCATACAAGACATAGACTCAGAATGTCCATGACTAATATACTTATGCAAATCATCTTCAACCATTTTATCAAAAGCATAAACCAAAGGATGGTAATTGGGCATGTAAGTACTAGACCTCTTAAATATATTTTGATCAGCTAAACTATCATTACCGATTTCTAATTTCAACAAAACATTCCTGGTAAAAGTTTTCAAATCAATAATCAAGTCAGTAAGTTGATTAGTAGTTGTTGGTATAAAACCCAGTCCTTTATTAAGGACTGCACATTCATACTGATCCAAAACTTTATCAGAGATATTCCAAATCAAGTTGTCCTTGCTTGATTCCACATTTTCTTTAAGGTTCGCCCATTCACTCTTTCTGGTGACATCTTCCGTTTTTGTCTTCCTCGACTGATTGAGCGAGCTCTCTTCATGGCTTTCTCGAATGTGGGTATGGGTAAAGGGAACTGATGGAAACTCCCTGGCATGCACTGTTCCATGGAGTTACTGACTTTAGAATGTACATCCATCGACACAGTCTTATCAATGTGTCCAGAACTAATAGGTTGTATAACTTCATTACAAATCACTGAACAGTTAGTTGTAATAGGGGAAGGTTTCATTAAAGCTTTATCAGAAGTATTTACTCTATTTTCTAATATAGGTGGTACTTCCACCACTTCAGTGACTTTTTCTTGAGGAGCCAATATTGCACCTGGAGTTCTGCTAATTCTACTCACAGTAGCAATGTTCTCATTTATAACTTCATTACGTTTATCATTATGATAAGTATTAATAGCTGCCCTGGGCCAAGTAAAGACATGGCCTAATTGAAAGTCCTTAATATCTCTGTCAAGTTTGCCTCTCTTAATAGTCACCTCTCATATACTGAGACACTGTCCATTAATGCTTCCATCAAGACATCAATATTACTTCTACTAAAACGTGCATATAATTCAATTTGTTGTAGCCTAATAGACTCTCTAGGACTTATCTTCTTCAGGTCGAAAAAATTAATTTAATAATGTCATGTATTTAGCGCTCACCTCTAAGTTGATTTGTTGCCATTTGGCAAGCAACTCAGGATATTGCGTTCCATATGTTGGCATCTTCAAAACTCGTAAACCTCTGGGCACTATCTTTTTCTGTAGGCAGGCCTCAAAATGGTGCCCATCGCTCTCTGTGCCTTCTACAGCTGCTGCAGAACCATCATCGCTACCTTCATAAGTTAATAACAGATTATCATGACCAGTCACTAAACATTTGAACCTGTCATTTGAACTGCTATTAACTGAATCAGTAAAAACATCATGTCTTTGCACATTATGTAAGCATGTTTCAGTTCTACTGTTCATCTCCATAGCCGGTTGACCAACCTCTGGTCTATAGTTTAATTCCACAATGGTCGTAGTTCCCTCTGCCATGTCCTCTCGAAGTGCAGTTGCCAAACAAGCAAGTAAAACAGCAAAGAAAATTAGGGCAGCTACACTCCTATAGGCAAATGCTGCACTGAGAAAAATGCCAAATGTGAAAAACAAAACAAGGAATACAGCTACAGCAACCATGCAAGTTCCGCTTAAATTCCAGGGCAGTATAATCCAAGAACTCGTATCTTATAAAATAAGTACTCCTGAATACGTAAGCCAACAAGATATATTTATTGTGCACTCAATCGGTAACCGCTTTCACAAAGTTGCTTCATCAGACAATAACGGACTGAGTACAGAAAAAATTTTAAAAACATTGTTACCAATCACACAGAACCACAAAAATATAATTTCCTGTAATGACGTTACATTTGTAACTAAACTAAAACAATAATAATTATTTAAGCATTGCATTTCAAAACAGCCATTCAATAAAACTTTCTTCTGATAAAACATATAGATAAAAACATTTAAACTATTTGTTAATAAAGTCAATATCTAATGTATTAAAGCATGAAAACTTAACAACTCAATATCACCGCATTCATAATTATGCAATCTAAAATACCTCATTAATAGTCGGTCGATTGAAAAAGCACAGAACTTGTTTGACATCAAACAAGCAAACCTTCTCCTATTACAACTGACTGTTCAGTGATTTGTAATGAAGTTATACAACCTATTAATTCTGGACACATTGATAAGACTGTGTCGATGGATGTACATTCTGAATACTAGTACATATAGATCTTCGATGTTTGAAATGTTGAATTATGATAAGTTTTATGGTATAGTAGATAAAGCAGTTGTTGAGTCTAAAGTTTGCAACATTAAATTAATGTTGGATGATTTGGTTAAGTCAGGAGATATCACTAGAGATTTATTTAAATTTCTTTATGTAGAGAATCCTATTATCCCAGTTATACACGGTCTGCCTAAAATTCATAAGGACAGCATCAACCCTCCCATGAGACCTATAGTGTCAGGGAGGGGGTGGTGCACTGAGCCTTTTTCAGTATATATTGAAAGGCATTTGCGGCCTCTGATTAATGATAATTTGAATATCTTGAGAGATTCTCAGCAATTTTTGAAAGAATTATATATGTTTTGTACTAATATTTGTAAGGACCAGAATGAGCTTATGTTGGTAACCCTGGATGTTCAATCATTATTTACCGTCATTCCTATTTTTGATGGTGTGAGCTATATTAAAAGTTATCTTGAAAGGCATAGTGTATATAACAAAGAACTGAGGGATTTAATATGCCTATTTTTAGAAGAAGTTCTTGAAAATAATGTTTTTATATTTGAGAATACATTCTTCCTACAACGCGATGGCGTAGCTATGGGCACACCTTGTGCCAATAGCTACTCCAATATGTTCCTCACTTTGTGGGAAGAAGATGTTCTATATAAGATGGAGCTATATGAGAAGAACGTTATATTTTATAAGCGTTTTGTTGATGATGTTTTTCTTTTGTGGAATGGCAGTCTAGATATGTTAGAATCATTTGTTGGACAGATGAATCAAGTTACTAGTTATCTGAAGTTTACTATGGCTTCTTCCAGAAAGAAGGTTAACTTTCTTGATATATGTGTTGAGAGGTTAAGTGATGGCTCATTTGACACTGGTGTACATAGAAGGGAGTGTTATAGGAACACCCTGCTTCATAGAAGCAGTATGCACCCTAATTATGTCTTCAAGAATGTAGTCAAGGGTCAAGTGATGCATATATCCAGGTTGAATAACACAGAAACAGGTTTCAATATAGAGTTAAATGATCTAAAGGATAGGTTTAAGCATAGAGGATATAGCCCCCATGATCTCAATGAGGGGCTTTATGATACTGACTCCTTGAGAGAAAATAGAGCGAAACCATATTTCTCTAGTCAGATTGATGGAGAAACTTGTACTAGAATTAATGTAGCTACTGAAATTAGAATACCAATGTATTACACTAAAGATAGAAATAATATCTATGAT
Source organism: Protopterus annectens (assembly GCF_019279795.1). Taxonomy (NCBI): domain Eukaryota; kingdom Metazoa; phylum Chordata; order Ceratodontiformes; family Protopteridae; genus Protopterus; species Protopterus annectens. Next base: position 1,237,509,321 of record NC_056731.1, on the reverse strand, counting down.
ATTTTTAAGAGACATTGGGGAGATCTGTTAACTGACCCACAGATAGCTGAAATAGTAGGAAATAAACTTAAATTTAGATATAAAAATAGAAAAAATATTGGAAGGATGCTATGTTATCCACATGTCGAGAGAGAGGCTTTAAACATAATAGGAATGATTCCATGTGGAATCTGTAATTATTGCTCGTATATTAATAGATCAGGGAGTTTTGTACATCCTGACAATGGTAAGGAGTTTAAATTTAAGTGCATAGCTAGTTGTGATACACAGCATGTTGTTTATTTAGCCACTTGAGTTGAATGTCATTCCTTTTATGTAGGAAAGATGGACAGGCTACTTAAGAATAGGATTAGGGAACATTTATATAATATTAGAATAGGAGCCATTACTAATGCTTTAGCTAAGCATGTAATGTCTACAGGCCCTAAGCATAAATTTGAGTTTATGGTTATTGAAATTATTAATCCTGACTCAAGAGTTGGCAATGTAAATAATGTCACTGAAGAAAAAAAAATGAAGTGGATCATCCGCCTTCGAGCTGATGTAGGGAAAGGATTAAATGAAAGAGTATCCATCAAACCAATCCTTCGTACCAAGAGCCTTAAGGTTAGATAGGTGTCAACGCAGTAGCCTCTTATCTTACTATACAAGCATGGCCTGGATCAGATAGCTTGCACAGGTTAGGATTTTCACGTTTTCTTTATATTTATTTTCTTTACATTTTTTTATGTTTTCTTTATATTTATATTCTTTATGATGCATATATAGTTGGTTAAAATATAAGTCCACGCAAAAGCCTCTTTCTTAGTATACAAGCATGTCCTGGATTAGATAGCTTGCACTGGTTAGGCTTTTCATATGCTTTCTTTACATGTATATTTCTTATGATGCACATATAGCTGGTTATAATACGAGTCTCCTTAGATATGCACCTCTAGGCTAGGAGCAGTTTGTATATGTGTTTTGTGATTAGATATTAGTTTCTATTTTTGATGAATATAAATGTGTAGTTATGAAGTTTTGGAATTGTTATATGCAGTTTCTAAACTTTAGAGTATTTTGTTTTTATGGCCGACGAAGTGGATTTAGAGATGGAAGGTTTGCCTTATAAATTTAGAATGATGATATGAAGTCGGAAACCATATTTTGATTTCTGACTTCTATGGTATTGCATCTCCACTTTTAGTCGTTGATATTTAGATGCTGTCTAATACTCAAGTACATAGTTTTTATATTCATTATATATAGATATACCGTTTTTATTTTAGATGAATAGAAATGTGCAGTTATGATGCTATGGAATTGTCATGTGCAGTCCCTAGATTATAGGGCATTTCGTTGTTATGGCCGATGAAGTGGATTTAGAGATGAAAGATTTGCCTGATGAATATGGGATGACGATACGAAGTCGGAAACCATAGTTTGATTTCTGACTTCTTTAGTATTCTACCTCTATGATTAGTCGTCAGTATTTAGACACTGTCCTATAGTTATGTATATTGTTTTTTATATTTAGTAGTGTTGTAGCTAAAATTCCTTTCAGGTGATGGATAGGTAGAAGTTATAGTAATTATTCAATCTATACGGCTAGTTCAAATATATTGATATGCATAGAAAATTTTTTTTTGATTTATGAGTTAGATATGTATATGTTATGCTTTGTATGAATATACTGAATGGTTTATTCGCTTGAGGAGGAACCATTGTTTTGGGTTGTTTTGTTGACATGTGGACGTTTAATTCCTTATGGGCTGCAGCATGGTTTTTGCAGATCTCTATTTTAGTAGGATGGTGAGTTAGTCATACAGTTTCACTCTGTTTGATGTCAAACAAGTTCTGTGCTTTTTCAAGCGACCGACTATTAATGAGGTATTTTAGATTGCATAATTATGAATGCGGCGATATTGAGTTGTTAAGTTTTCATGCTTTATTATTGTTTTAGTTTAGTTACAAATGTAACGTCATTGAAGGAAATGACATTTTTGTGGTTCTGTGTGATTGGTAACAATGTTTTTAAAATTTTTTCTGTGCTCAGTCCGTTATGGTCTGATGAAGCAACTTTGTGAAAGCGCTTACCAACTGAGTGCACAATAAATATATCTTCTTGGCTTACGTATTTAGGAGTACTTATTTTATGAGATACCAGTTCTTGGATTATACTGCCCTGGAATTTAAGCGGAGCTTGCATGGTTTCTGTAGCTGTATTCCTTGTTTTGTTTTTCACATTTGGCATTTTTTTCAGCACAGCATTTGCCTATAGGAGTGTATCAGCCCTAATTTTCTTTGCTAAATAAATAAATAAATAACTACAGGTCTATCTACTAAGAGTAACTAAAAGGGTTGAGGGGTCTGTCTTTCAGAAAGGGTTTCAGTGAAACCCTATCATTCAGGTCATGCAATCTATCTGCTTGTAGTCTGAGGATCTACCTAGCTTCCTGTTTCTCAGTATAGTTCCTGACATCACCTAACCTCGCTGTTTTGTATATTAATTCCATCACCATGAACCAAAACTTGTGTGTAGTGTCTGTATGCATTACATGTCTTGCAAGAGCATTACTCTCATCTTCTTTACTGATGGCATAATTGTGTTCCCTGACATGCTCTCTTAAAGTCCTATTAGTTTTACCAACATAGAAGGAGCTGCATTTCTGACATACAGCTAGATATATGAGATCCCTTGTCTTACAATCTGCATATATCTTGAAAGAAAATTATTGGCCTTTATCTGGGTGAACAAATTCCTTACATCCAGACATAAAACTCCCGTGATTGCATGACCTGCAGGGAAATGTTCCTATTCTAACGGATCTAACCCTTTCCCTTCTAGTCTTCTCATAACATAATAACCTTTTCACTGACTGGGTGCTCTTGTATGTAAGATTCGGTGTGTCCCCTGCTGCTTCTCTAACTTTATTATCTAAAGTGAGTATGTGACAATTATTCTGAATAATTTCCTTGATCTTGCTATTGTTGTTTGTGTAAGGTAACAGTATTCTATTGATGTTACCAGTGCCTCTGGTTCCATTGGTCTCTATATCTGGTCTACCCCTATTCCTCTTAACATATGGTTTACCTGTGGTATCCCTTTTGGTTACATTCTCATCACGAATGTTGACAGTTTCATAGCTACGGTACGCTCTCTCCTTAAATTCATTCTCTAAACTATCTAACCTAAGCTGAAACACTGAATCTTCACTGGTGAGTCTGGAGTCTGGAGACCCTCAGGGCCTGACCTTTAACTATATTCCGGTAAATGAGTGGAGGGTGCATACTTGTACAATGTAATAATCCATTCTTCCTACAGGCTTTCCTGTACATTTCTGTCTGTATTCCTTCATCTTGCTTATGTACTAACACATTTAAAAATTCTATTTCATTATTGGACCAATTTCCTGTAAAGGAGGGAAAAGTGGTAGCACCATTTATGTACTCTATAAATTCTCTAAGACTGTCCTCATCACCCCTCCAAATCAAAAAAAGTAATCAACAAAATGTTTATAGTATTTGATCTGGGTTGTGTATTGTGTATTCTGCATCACATAGCTATCCTCCCAGTACGCCATTACCAAATTGGCGTAAGGATTGGCGCATGGAGTACCTATCGCTATGCCCTTCAGTTGCAGGAAGTAGTTGTCATCATATATAAAAACATTATTTCTCAAAATAACATCCATGAGCATTGCACATCTGTTGATCAAGTCTCTGGGCATATCATTCTAACTAATTAATACTCATTGTGTCAGTAGGACTTTACTGTCATAAATACCTACTAAAAACATCATTCCACTATCACATCTACTTAATCTAACTAATTTATCGTATAAGGCTTTATGTTTGTGTATAACAACTTGTGTTCTTAATTGCATTCCACAATAATAAATAAATACATGTATATCTACTAAGAGTAACTAATGGGTGAGGGGTCTATCTTTCAGAAAGGGTTTCAGCAAAACCCTATCATTCAGGTCATGCAATCTGCTTGTAGTCTGAGGCTCCATCTAGCTTCCTGTAGAAACGTCTACTTTTTATGTATTATAGGTGTTATGTTTTACTTATTTATATTTGTATGTATTTTTATTGTATGCACACAGTTTGTATATGTGTTTTATATATGCACTTTTATGTGTTCCTATATAAGGATGTACTGCATTTAAGTATTTTAAGGAGATGTGGCTTGATTTAGTGTTAATTATTGCATTGAGTAAGGATGTAATAAGGAGGCTTATGATTGGTGCAAGTTAATTAGACCTGTATATATATATATATATATATATATATATATATATATATATATATATATATATGTATATATGGGTCTACCTGACATGGTCGACAAGCCATTTGATCGACTTTTATTTGGTCGACAATTCATTTGGTCGACAAGCAGTTTTATGTGGGGGGCTTCACCCCCCACACACCCCAATGTGGGGGGCTGTGCCCCCCACACACCCCCTAACTATATATATCAACTCCAGGGTTGCACAACATTGGGGAGGGGGGCAAATCTGCCTGTTGACCAATAGGAGTACTGGTATAAGTCTGAAGAAGTGTTCAGAGAAACGTGAAAGCGCTTACTGGCCATTTTATTGTTCTTTGATTAGACTGATTATCACCAGGTCAGCTCCGATTGTCATGGTGTGCCTCTGGCGTTTCTTTTACTGGATTTGCTGTTTCGCTTATCAGGGGCACTTTATCCAGAGTGGTGTACTTTTTGTCTGATTGTTTTGCGTTGGATTGCAGTGAAGGAACATGACAGGAGAGACCGTTGGCACAGGATTTAATTTCTTGAACTCCACTTTGGGAGAGAATTTGAAACAAAAAGAGGATGTGTCTTTTTCAAGACTTTTAAAAGCAGAGACTAATCTACTGTTAAAATTAACCAGGACTGACTTAACGGCTTATGCCAGTCAAGGTAATAATGCTGTACATAATATAAATGTGATACAACTTACTAGGAAGTTAGAGAATACCCTAGATAAACTTAAGCACACGCAATGGCAGAGAAAGCACATGGAGGCTTGCCTCTGCTTTAAGATAGTACCGAGAGGTTTAAGAATACTGAAGATGCCAACTTTTGGCAACAAATAACCAGAGATGCTAATAAAATGACAACAACTGAACATTGAAACAAGCTGTGGGTACATGCGGTTGCTTATTGAGCAATACATGGATATTGAGAGAGGATTAATGGATGAAGCAACTAAGACACAGCAAGAATTAGCGACTGCCTTTTCAGTGTCTGAAATGAATGATTTCTTTATGGAACAAAGTACACATCTAGCACTGTTAGAGAATAAACTGATGCAATCTAAAATAAAAAAGCTCGAGAGAGACTTTTCTGATTTCCAAAAGGGGAATGTCTTTTCATGGCCACGTGAACCAATGAGCAATAGAGATTCCACCCAACCCACTAACATAAACCAATCACGAGCGGTAACCCCACTTCCTGCTAGATCAGCTGATATACCTAACGTTCTTGAGAGAGAGGAGTACGATGAGGTGAACGGACGTGCTGCTGGGCCAACAGAAAGCACAGGTGATAGTTTACAGAGTGGAACTAGAGACACAACCTTTTTACAGGATGTTCGCAGGAAGGAGAAACAAGTACAGGAGATGGCAACAACATCAGAGAACACAATCTCATTTTGTCCTTTTCTATTGCCCTTCCGAGCATTTCAGAAGCAAGCATGGAGCCCCCAATCAAGGGTGAGGAAGCGCAAGTCATCGGAAGAGAGGCTGGAGTTCCAAAAGAAAATACTACGTCCGGTGAGTCGGACTTAGTGATAAATTTGTCTAGTTATGTTTTGAATGACAGAGATGGAACTTTTGAACAAAGGACTTTTGTTTATCCCTGCTAAGAATATTGACTGTACAGACTTAATGTTGGACATTAAATTATTTACGAGGAAGGTAAGTCTCAATATTTTATATGGTAATAATATGAACAGTGCAATAGACAGCTTTAAGAAACCATCTACGTTTACACCCCAGTTACATTCCTTGTTAGAGGTATTTGAAAAAGCTTGTGAGAGGGATTTGCTGAGCTTGTCAAGGAGAAGTAGAGGTGATAACAAGAATGACTTTCACAATTTGAATGTCAGGGAGAAAGAAGCACTTAGAACTCTACAGGACAATGAAGGAATTGTTATCAGACCAGCCGATAAAGGCGGAGCCATTATTGTGATGGATAGGAGTTTTTATGTGAGTAAGATGAATGATTTGTTGGGAGAGCAAGGGACATATCAGCATTTGAATGCTTTTATATAAAAGATGTTCATAGTACCTTATATGACATGTTCATATGTAATGTGATAGATTTTGAGTTATATAAGTATTTTTTGATTGAGAAACCTGTGATTCCAATTATAAGGGGAATACCTAAGGTGCGCAACAAATGTTTGTTAAATCCTGCTATGAGACCTATTGTTGCAAGTAAAGGATGGCTGACAGAGTCTGTATTTATTTATGTTGAGAAACAACTAAGACAGATAGCGAATGTGACAACAACAGTGATTAGCGATACCCAACATTTTTTGGAAACCCTGACAGAATATGTGACAACAGAAGATGATATATCCTCTGACTTATTAGTCACTTTAGACGTCACTTCATTGTTCACCAGTATACCTAATGAAGCAGGTATTGAGTATATGAGGCTGTTCTTGATAGGGAAAGATATGTCCAGAGACTTGATCATCAGATGTGCAATGCTCATGGATGTTATTTAGAGAAATTATGTTTTTATATATGATGACAATTACTTCCTACAGCTGAAGGGCATAGCGATGGGTACTCCATGCGCCAATTCTTATGCCAATCTGGTAATGGCATACTGCAAGGGTACATATGTGATGCAGAATACACAATACACAACCCAGATCAAATACTATAAACATTTTGTTGATGACTTTTTTTGATGTGGAGGGGTGATGAGGACAGTCTTAGAGAATCTATAGAGTACATAAATGGTACTACCACTTTTCTCTCCTTTGCAGGGAATATAGTCCAAGAATTAAATAGAATTTTTAGATGTGTTAGTACATAAGCAAGATGAAGGAATACAGACAGAAATGTTCAGGAAGACCTGTAGGAAGAATGCCTTATTACATTGTACAATATGCACCCTCCACTCATTTACCGGAATATAGTTAAAGGTCAGGCCCTGAGGGTCTCCAGACTCACCAGTGAAGATTCAGTGTTTCAGCTTAGGTTAGATAGTTTAGAGAATGAATTCAAGGAGGGAGCGTACCGTAGCTATGAAACTGTCAACATTCGTGATGAGAATGTAACCAGAAGGGATACCACAGGTAAACCATATGTTAAGAGGAAATTGGTAGACCAGACATAGAGACAAATGGAACCAGAGGCACTGGTAACATCAATAGAATAGTGTTATCTTACACAAACAATAGCAAGATCAAGGAAATTATTAAGAATAATTGTCACATACTCACTTTAGATAATAAAGTTAGAGAAGCAGCAGGGGACACACCGAATCTTACATACAAGAGCACCCAGTCAGTGAAAAGGTTATTATGTTATGAGAAGACTAGAAGGGAAAGGGTTAGATCCGTTAGAATAGGAACATTTCCCTGCAGGTCATGCAATCACGGGAGTTTTATGTCTGGATGTAAGGAATTTGTTCACCCAAAAACAATAATTTTTTTTCAAGATATATGCAGATTGTAAGACAAGGGATCTCGTATATCTAGCTGTATGTCAGAAATGCAACTCCTTCTATGTTGATAAAACTAATAGGACTTTAAGAGAGCATGTCAGGGAACACAATTATGCCTTCAGTAAAGAAGATGAGAGTAATGCTCTTGCAAGACCTGTAATGCATACAGACACTACACACAAGTTTCGGTTCATGGTGATGGAACTAATATACAAAACAACGAGGTTAATTCATGTCAGGAACCATACTGAGAAACACGAAGCTAGATGGATCCTCAGACTACAAGCAGATAGATTGCATGGCCTGAATGATAGGGTTTCGCTGAAACCCTTTCTGAAAGATAGAACCCTTACCCATTAGTTACTCTTAGTAGATAGACCTGTATTTGTTTATTATTGTGGAACGCACTTAAGAACACAAGTTGTTATACACAAACATAAAGTCTTATACGATAAATTAGTTAGATTAAGTAGATGTGATAGTGGAATGATGTTTTTAGTATGTATTTATGACAGTATAGTCTTACTGACACAATGAGTATTAATTAGTTAGAATGAATATGTTTTTAGATTAAATGATGAAGGAAGTTCATGAAACGTCTACATTTTATGTATTATAGGTGTTATGTTTTACTTATTTATCTTTGTATGTATTTTAATTGTGTGCACACAGTTTTTATATATGTTTTTCTATGTACTTTTATGCACTGCATTTATTAGCATTGTAAGTATTTTAAGGAGATGTGGCTTGATTTAGTGTTAATTATTGCATTGAGTAAGGATGTAATAAGGAGGCTTATGATTGGTGCAAGTTAATTAGACCTGTATATATTAATATGCAACAATAGGAGTACTGGTATAAGTCTGAAGAAGTGTTCAGAGAAACGTGAAAGTGCTTACTGGCCATTTTATTGTGTTCTTTGATTAAACTGATTTTTACCAGGTTGGCACTGGTTGTCGTGGTGTGCCTCTGGAGTTTCTTTTACTGGATTTGCTGTTTTGCTTATCAGGGGCACTTTATCCAAAGCGGTGTTCTTTTTGTTTGACTACAGTTATCCACTGGAACCATGGCTGATAACATCATTCAGAGTTTTCTCTATGTCTGCTGATGAAGCATGAAACAGAGCACAAACTAGAACAAGAAACAGCTCTGAGTAATTGTTTGGCATCCTGGAATCACATATCAGCAGTATGGATACACCCAGACTGCACTGCATTGCAATACATGCCAAAAAAAGGCTGTGCATATGGTCAGCATTTGAACCATGTTGCACAATATGAACACATCCTTGCATGGTGACCTGCCAACCCTAGTTGTGTATGATTTAACCCAAGAACTGCAAATGACTGAAGATGACGTATCAGAGCATTTGCAAGGTGATCAGGAGAAAACGAGAGAACATCCAAGTGTGGGTGACAAAGGCTGTGACTGTAAATGCTTATTCTGGCAACACAGCAATGTCTAGCTCTGTAAGTTAAAGCCATGACATTCTCGCCATACACATGTACACAGATAAAAAGGTGATGTGTGCCCACTGGTGACAGCATATCAGTACCGCATGTGGCAGCCACAGTAATCCATCTGAGAGTTGTCTCATGGGGAACAGGGACATCCCCTGGTTTCTGCTTAAAATGGATTTTATAGACCAGTTGGACTTAGATGGCAAATAAATATCTGGTTTATATTAGAACATCGAAGTTTCAAAACTTCGAATGTTCTAATATCAACCCCTATTCAGCGAAAGCTGAAAATATCAAACCAACAGAAAACCAAATTTTTTCCTAGGGAAAGAATTTGATTGTCCATTTATGTTGCTTCTGTATTTTCAGCACTGTGGTGGAAAGTTACGGGTCGGGTTCAGGTAAGTATGCGATTGAGTGCGGGGTCAGGTTAGTTAGGGTTAGAGTGCGGGTTAGGTATGTGTGCGATTGTGTGGACATGAGGGTTAGGGCGGGCTAGGTGAGTTAGGGTTAGGGTGCAGGTCAGGTAAGTGTGCGATTGTATGGACGTGAGGGTTAGGGCAGGGTAGGTGAGTTAGGGTTAGGGCGCATGTGAGGTGAATATGTGATAGTGACGGACCTTAGGGTTAGGGTTTGGGTTAAGGTAAGTGGATAGTTAGTGGTGTGTGTATAGTTTAGTGTAGGGTTGGGTGTAAGATTTTAGGTGTATGTGTGTGGATTGCTGTTTGTTTGGTGTGCTTGTGTTATGTGTATGTGTTTTGGAACAGCAAATTTTTTCCCTAGGAATGTATGTTCGATGTTTTCAGCTTTCGCTGAATAAGAGTCAATATTAGAACATTCGAAGCTTTGAAACTTCGATGTTCTAATATAGACCCTAAATATCAATAAACAAATAAATAAACAACATACGTCTTACACAAGTATCTAATTTATCTCAGTCTATACAATAAACATAACATTGGTAACAGATGGACAGAATACATGCAGATGCTGATAGGGAAGAGTATAATTATTAGAAAGGGAGGAATGTAGTACAAGTACACACTACCTGCTCTGGCCATCCTTGTATTTAAATAAAGAAATAAAATAAATAATTAAACAAATAAATGTGTCTGAACAACATGTGGTGAATATGTAGCACATAAGGGTCAAGTGTGACTGCAGTGGTGGTGCTGCGGTAGCATTGTCACCTCACAGTAAGACGTTGTCCTGTTCGATTCTCAGCTAAAGTGTCTTCTGTGTGTAGACATGCATGAATGGGCGTACCTTCATTGAAGGTTGTGCGTCAGAGCTGGCAAATTGGCACGTAAAAATCTACTGCCAATCATTAACGGACCGGAGTTCCGCGGTGGTGACCTCTAACCGGGAAAAGCCGAAAGACACAACAACATAAGGGTCAAGTGTAGTCTTTTTGATTGACTTTCATTAGGTCAGAGTCCATTGTACAATGCACTAATATGGAAAAGTACAATGGCAAGATATGAGAATGTCGAATCACATAGTTGTGAATTCAAATGAACGAATGCCAGTGTGCATTTGCTCATTTCAATTTGCCATTCCGGGTGCAGATCGCACTACAGTGGGGATTGGAATATACACCCTTTCTGTCACTGTAGTGCAATCTCAGAGTTAGTATATTAAATTAGCAGAGGGTGTGGGAGCACAGCCTTCCCACATGGGGGGGGCAGGGGGGCTTGACCCCCTGCATAACAGTGTCTGGAGATATCCAGAAATGTCAGGTGTTTCAAACACTTACGACATTTTTGGATAGTTGATTTCATTGCGGTGTACTTTCGCTGTTTTCAGCAGTCAAAAGTACAGTTTCTGACCTTGTGAGTTGGTTATTTGACCAGTCGCATATTTCATTTAAGACCTAATGGAGGTAAACCATCTTTTCACATGCGTACTGTACAGGGCATTGGATGCTGGCTGTTATCGTATGCTTAGGGAGGAAATAGCGCTTCACAGCATGTGCATACCAGTGCAAAATGTATGATATGGATGCATAAATCACATGATACATGAATAGCATTTTGCCTGAATTGATGCCATAATGCTTATTGTACAATGTGGGTGAGGAAAATACTGAAATGTGCAGGCATCATGCTGAACATGTTCCATACAATGTACAGCTCTGACAAGGGACACACCCCATTCCCAGACATGATTGTCATGGCCTGATGTACTAGAGTATAGCTGATTGTAACTACCATAGCTGATCAGCACATGAAAGTACACACACAGATGTAAATAGCAGTGTAGGAAAATTAGCTAGAGTTAAACTGTTTGAAACAGCATACAGCCTAGGATTAGCAGGATAATATGTATATGTGGACATGTATGGGAGCACATATGGATCCTGAAGGGATGCATTATAATAGGTAACTTGGAATGTGATGTTCAGATGTATAGGCTGTGGGACTAGGAAATGTGTGTCTCAAGTTTTGATGTAATAAATTTGTTGGCAGTACCCAAAGTAACATGCCATTAGAAACACAAGTGTGATCTTCCATGTATACTTATGCAACCAGCAATTACAAACAATATGTAAAGGAGTGCCATTTATAACTAATGCCACAGCCAACAACACTTGTGTATATATAGTACAGTGCATGTGTAGCATAACTGTAAACAGTACTTATCATAAAGGCAGCTGTACAATACAATTGATGCACATTGACAAGAAAGCCTATAACAACTTGTGCAACATGCAAAGAGATGTATATAATGTTGACAATGGTTTGAAGTGCTTTCATTTAATCATACAAAAATGTGTCCCAGTATAATCAGATACGTTAAACACCACTGACATGCACAGTATGTTCTGGTCAGCACAGTGGTCATAATTGCCATAGTGTCAGGGTAGGTCAACAAGATACACACTGGGATAACTGTCAAGATATATATAATAAACAAGGATGCATACCCTGACAGTTCATGTCATTCTCCTGACTGCCCCCACCACAAAAGGAAACCTCAGTCTTACAGTGCTGTACTACTGCTCTGGTGGTGGTGCCATGCATACTGGTTTGTTTGGTGGAATGTGGCATATCATGGGACATGTTAGTTGGATGTTGCTTTTGGCTAGACAGCCACAGGTGGGGTGTGCAAGAGGTTGTCTCCATCTCCAACATGATGGCATACTGATCATACAAGTCAAGACACATAGAACCCAGTTAGCACTGTGGCACTACTCAAGCACTGCTTGAGCTAGCTGCTCTATAGAGTGAGCAATAAATGCCACACTACTCTGCTGTGCAGCCAGTGTTGCCATGACCTCTCCATGCCTGTGCTCATAATACATGAATCTGCTGTGTGACATGGTCAGTTGCATTTAGAAGTGCATGCATTTCAGTGCCATGTTGGTGCTTGAACCAGTCATGCAGCTATAATAAGTATACATCTTCAGACACACACACACACATGCATTGCTGCCCTTGGACATGTGCTTTCCTATAGATGTCACTTTCCCATTGTGGGCCTGGCTCACATCACTCTACGAATCACTGGAGGACAGTTGCTCAAGACAGTTTTCTTGATCAGTAGCTGACACACCACTACCTGCAGACAGCCAGGTAAACTATATCCCCCCTTAGAGGTTGTACCCTGGACCACAGGACTGTCTTTACCTGGGCTGGCAATGTTAATCCACGTGCAGTGTCCCACGTGTCATTGTCTGACATGCGTATCTGTACCACATAACATCATGTGTCAAGATCAGTGGACAAGTATGGGAAGGAAGTAGGTAATAAATGTGCTGCTGCAAGCACAAAGACAACAGTAGAAACACACATTACACGTGCACAGAAGAACAAGAATATTGAAACATCGTATTAAATATACTAAACTCTAAACAACCACACTGTAATCATGCACATACCTGGTCAGCATGGTTAAGGGCAGTGTGATGATCCTGTTATCAGTATGAAAAGTTACAAAGACTCCTAAGAGCATACTACTTTAACAGACACTGGCATACTTACTTAGTGTGTCCTCATCAGATGATAGAGCAGATATCTGATGCCTGGGTGGCACTGAGAAATACATAGGAACCTGCGAACACTGGCATCTCATGACGTGCACCTGGCTGCATGTGTACTACACCAGAACATGCAACATAAGTAAGAGTTTAGCACTCAGAGGTAGCGAACATATTCATTGTATAACAGTACACCCATTCATAGCAAGGTATGGCAACATGTACCTGGTGGTCTTTTGTCTTGTGTGATGTTGTAATGTAATAGAAAAAGTCAAGAGTAGGCAAGGTCACATCAACACCTAGTAACATATTACTTTGACTGATACTGGCATGCTAACATGGCATGTCCTCATCAGATGACAGCAGAATGTCGATGCCTGGGTGGCATCGTAGAATATGTAAGAACATGTAACACATGTAGGAATGTAACACAAATTGCATCTAACATATACTAGGTTATGTATATTAAAATAAGGCATACCACTGGGTCTTGGTAGCCCAACCTCAATGCTAGCACCAGGAATACACTTGTAAAACTGTACAGTGAGAATTCATAAACAGATATCTTAACGTGAAAGGTGAAATTGTGCAATGCTTGATGGTGCCCAGAATGCACATGATTCAGAGATACATATCGAGGTCACTCAATGTCACAAAATATTGTGGCAGACATAACATGCAGGTGCAGGTATAAGGAGATGAAAATTGGTAAAAGTATTTTAATCCTGGTGATAGCAAGGACAAATGGGGACAAACAATATGGTAGAACAAATCAGAAGCATATAAAAAGTTAGCAATGAGTCACATCTGCCATTGTAGCTTATATTATAAAATCCAGGTGAACAGAAAAAGAGACCACACAATGATGTTGGAGTTGCAGCAGGATTCACACAAACTGTCCATTTACAAGGATGTTCTAGCAGTCAAGATCCACAAAACATGTGCAAAGTCATCTGCTGTATTGTTGAATGATCTATTCAGTCTTAAAACTTCATTCCTGACATGATACAGATATAGTGGACTGGGAACTATGTGGACAGGCATGTGACTCCCTCCCATGTAGGTTCATGGGATGCATAGAACACCCATTACTATGGATGTCAAGGTATGTGAAGGATTAGGAATCCTGGATAATGAAACTATCCCGCAACCAATGGGAGACATAGCAGGCATGTCTTAGACATCAGTTTCATGGAAACTATGCCAGATTCTCAATGCTATATTACAGCATGTAGAGGAGCACACATGGTTTACACAGAATACAGAAGAAAGGAACAACCCCATGTGATTATTTTACAAAAAAAAAAAAAAAAAAACTTGATTTCCCCCAAGCATATCAATATTGAGTGTGCTGGATATGGCCAGCAGCAGTAGCTCCTGATGCCAATAAGAAACCTACAGAGCATGGCAGAGAATGCATACAACTCAGCCTTGTCACAGACCCAAAATATCATTAAACATGTATTTGGATTGAAGAAGGCCTGCTTCCTTAGTTTTGATGTCTATGGCCATAAACTAATCTCACTGGATATTCACATCCTGACCCCACCCCCTGCCCAGAAAACCACAGTGAAAACCTTCTCTAAAGAAAATTTCACACTCCTCAAAACCGAGGTGGAATTCTTCAAAGCCCCCGGGCCTGTGGAAAATACGGCCCAGACCGCAGAATCCTTTATAAACGCATTCTATGAACACCTTCAGGAATGCATGGATCATGCAATCCCAAATAAAACCAAGACCCAATCCTCCAAAGGCAGACGTCCTGTCTGGTGGACCCCAGCCATAAACAAACTATCCAATGGAAGGAGGAAGCTACTACATGACAGAGTAAAATCCCAAAAAGGGAAGGCATCTCTGATCAGTATTAGCAAAAATCTACGGGCACTCATAAAATCGTCTAAGGCCAGCTTCGAGAGAAAAATTGCACAGGACACTAAGGATAATCACAAGGCTTTCTTTAGTTATCTTAGGAACCTGGGTGGGAATTCCCAGATATGCTCAGAATTAGTCCAAACTGACAAAAAATACACCGAACCCACAGACATTGCCAACATTCTAGCTGACAGGTTCAGCGCAAACTTCTTCCCCCCTCCCCACCAAAAGGGCGAATATCTATCCCAGCAGAGTGCTTCCCCCCTGACATCTCAGATGCTCAGGTAAGAGCCGCCCTCTCCAAAGCAAAAAACACAGCATCAATGGGTCCAGACGGTGTCCCAGGCTGCATCCTACATGAACCCCAAGAAGAGCTAAACCCGAACATAAAACTACTGTTCATTCTCATCCTTACTACAGGATATGTACCCAAAGAGTGGCGTACAGCAACAGTGGTCCCTCTCCACAAAGGTGGTGCCTCAACGGATCCTGGAAACTATCGCCCCATAAGCCTAACTAGCTTGGTCTGCAAAGCTATGGAAAGGATCATCATGCACCTCATAAATAAAGATATTGGGGACCTACAGACACTGGATCCTACCCAGTTAGGCTTTGTTAAGGGCAGATCCTGCCTCTTAAACCTGGTCAATTTCTTTGAAACAGTCACCAAGGCCATTGACGAGGGGAAGGTGGTCCACACAGCCTACCTGGACCTTGCAAAAGCCTTCGATACAATACCCCATTCGGGCATTATAGATAAGCTCACCAGCTTAAATATAAACCCCTATGTCACTAGATGGGTTGCAAACTGGCTCAAGGACAGAACCCACATGGTTAGAATTGCAGGAACCATGTCAGACTCCAAACCAGTTACAAGTGGCGTCCCACATGGCTCAGTCCTGGGACCTCTATTGTTGTTTATATATTTCTCGTAGGTACAGGCAAACACGGAAGGACTGTGGCTGACCAAGTTCGCAGATGACTGCAAACTGGGCGCCATAATCGACTCTCCAGCCGACACAAGCATCCTCCAAAAGGGCCTCATAGAAACAGACAACTGGTGCCAGAGCCATGGCCTCAAGCTAAACACCAAAAAGTGTATAGTCATCCCCTTTGGCAAAAACAAAGTGCCCACAAATTACCACATAGGTGGCAATCCATTAAGTACAGAAGAAGTAATTAGGGACCTGGGGACCCAAGTTGATAGCAATCTCTCATTTGACAACCACGTGGCCAAAGTGGTTAGAAAAACATTTTATATAGCCCACCTAATCATGAAGGGATTCACATCTAGATCAGGGCAGGTCATCGTGCCTCTTTACTCATCCCTCATCAGGCCCATAATTGAGTACAATGCCCCTTTTGGGATGTACCTTACCAGACACCTGCAGCAACTGGAAAGACCCCAAAAGTACCTCACCAAGAGGATCAAAGGGCTCAAACAGATGCCATATGCTGCCCGGTTAAAGAAACTCCAGCTCTACTCAGTGGCATACCGCCTGCTCAGAGGCGATCTGTGCCTGACATATAAAGCCATGTCCAACCCAGAATTAATGGACATGCTGCACCTCAGAAAATCCAAATCCCATCGAGCTACATGCCCGAGAGACATGAACCTCAGCACTGAAATAAATAGGACATGCTGGAGGGACAGATTCATAACCCAGAGGCTCCCTTCACTCTGGAATAAAATCCCAGTCCAGGTTAGGCAGAGTCTCTTCAAGAGGAATCTTGATGAGTGGATGGGAGATCGTAGGTTTACCCCGGGTATCACTTCTGTGTTACTGTTAGACAGAGGCACAGTATACTAACCTCGAAAAAGGGCATAGCAAAATTAATTTAAAAAGGGTGGCGAAAGCCAAACACACTCTGGCTAGGCTTATAAATGCCCTAGGGCAGATAGCCTAGTATGAACCTATGAACCTATGGTGCTGCTGTGCAGTATGTTCCAGAAACACACAGCAAAATATTTACAATGTGTGTTACAATGAGTGTAATTTTACACATTTGTATGCAAACTGCATCCTCAGGATATTGCCATCAGAGGACAGAATGCACAAGTATTAGCAGCTGAAGAAGTGCCTGGAAAGGAGTTTCATGAAGACCAGCTGCAGGGGATGCTTATGTAAGGTAACAAAGGGTGCAGAATAAAATGGCACTGGTTTAGAAGCAGCATTTGGTTCAGAACTATAGGCCATATTAGATATTACAAACATCAGAAATGATGCATGCATCAGTAGAAACTAGACTATGTATACCATTCAGGGACTGACGGTAGTGTCCACCAGAAAGAGGTTACACTGGTAACAGTGCATGGAAGGTATGGCACAGTTGTGATCACATGCAGAGGTGGGAAGAGCCACAGTAACAGTGGTTGGCAACACTGTGGGGGCTGAGGTTTCTACTGGCATGGGCAAATGTGTGCATCACTACTAACTGCTCACACAGTGTTATACAAACCTGACAACTGCCCAGCACTATCTAATCTTGTCCAACCCTACAGTAACCTAACATCCCTTAGGTCTGCTGATAAAACACTGCTAAATGTTATTAAAACACAAAACTCTCATGGTATATCCTTGTACTCCCATATCATTGCCAAACAATGGAACTCTCTACCACAGCATATTCTGTCCATCAGTGACGCACATACATTTAAACATACCCTAAAGGAATATTTCTCTAAACATAGGCTTTGCTCCTGTTCCCACCCAGGGTAAACACTTTAACCCATACATGTCTAACTCCTTTTTTCCCATTTCTCTATACCTCCTAGCTATTTATGCCTTTTTACTCTCAAAATGTGACTTCTTATCCCAAGGAGAAGAAGAAAACATTTACTGTACAACTGTTTATTATTTGATATGACCACCATTGTTGCTTTTTATAGACACCATGTTAAGAACCTTGCAATTTGAATTTCTATTTGTATTTTTACTTTTATGTACTGTCATCAGTGTAATAGTTACATGTCAAAAGAAAAAAAAAAACTATATAATCTTTCTTGGAGCTTTTTTCCCCAGTTCTCCTCTGAAAATGGGTTACTGGCCCAGTCAGACACTACCCAATTAACAAATGAAAATAAATAAAGAAATAATGCAACTGATGACTGGTGAGCTGGAAGACTGTTCTTGGAGGAGGTGGATTATCCAATGTGGTGTACTTGGGCAGTGGTGGGTAGTGATGTTGAATGTGACGGCTTGTAGGCACAACTCAGAACGCACTGCATGATGCATGTTTTTGTATGACAGCTCTATGGCACCATCAGGCAGTATGGGCCTTTCCTGTGCATGTGCTTGTTCATGGGATGTCTCTTACAAGAAATGCCACTGGCATGTTCTGTAACTAGCTCAGAGAATGATGTGTTGTATAAGAATAAAAGGGAGAAGTGTCAAGAGTAGGTTCAGCATGTTCACTCCTTCCATATCTGCATCCATGGTAAGCAAGGAAAAAGTAGCATAATGTGACCTAGACCATCTTCTGACCATCTCACAGTGCACTTCTCAAGCACAAGTGGAAAATGTACAACTATAATGTCGCTCATCTAGTCAGGATGAAGTAGATGACCATTGTTAGTACTGTTCAAGCAGCTTCATTATATACAAACATAAAAATATATACAAATTAGTTGTCTCATGCATAGATGTTCACACTCTGGCTGTACTCACGAAATGGCACTGAAGCTAACATGTGCCTGCTATTTATGTGTACGTTCAGGTCTTAGAAATGCTTCTTAAAAGTACAACAGATATATTATTCGACATTCTCCCTCTTTGAGAAATGACATTGACAACATTGACTGACATGCTACAGGTACGAAGTTATTTTCCATCATGCAGTTATACAAAATCATAAATATATATACAACTACATCCAGGTTGCTGTGTATCTCACACTCGGTCTGGAAATGCAACCAAATCATGTGATATATAAATTGGAATTGGATTTAGCAACTGGGATTGTCTCTGCCGAATGTTAAACCTTAGGAACATTATGAACATTTTGAGAAATGGTAGTGGGAATCAAGGCATGTTTTGGAACAGGAACATTGTTGAAATCACTCTGAGATTTAGAGTCTGTATCATAGGAACATTGCTGTGATAATGGTTCTAATACAGGAAATAGATATCCGCAATTTCTCCTGTATTCCGCACCTTTGGATTTCACAAGATAGGATCTCGGTTCTTCACATATATTTGTTGCTTGACCAATCCATTCAAATCCTTTCTCCATTTGTATCCTCACTGTCTCTCCTTCTTCTTTCAATGGATGAAGAAATCTGCTCTATTTGTCTTAGCTGCCCTTCTGGAAAGAATGCTTTCTAAATAATTGGGCTTTGATTGCTTTGTTGTTCTTAGTTTTAGGCCTCAATAAACTAAAACTGATGGCGATGTTCTGGTTTGCCTAGTTGTCCTGTTCCACTTCAATAAACACACAACACCGAATGACATTTGACGACCTTTATTCAACTTCCATAAACATGATTGTTAACCAATAATTATAAATTCCAACCAAAAACATGACACAGGTGATAACATCCATGAAAGAAAAACATAAAATAACCACAAGGGCAGCATAACCAACTCACCCTTTATAAGCATCATCCTCCACAAAGAGCAGCATAACCAACTCACCCTTTATAAGCAGCGTCCTCCACTTGCTCACTTATCTTTGCAATGACAAGGCAATGTTACCCCGCTCACCTTCAATTTATTAAATTACTCCACCATCCAAATAAGCAGCTCAGCCTGCTTTATTAACTTACCCAACAGAGAACCGCTCACTTCCCAACTTATTGAAATGCACATCCAACACTAGAGGGGGAACAGAAGAGGGCAAGCCTGCCCATCTTCTCCACCCACCAGCCTGACCAGGTTGTTCCCCTTCTCTCCGACCAAACCTCCAGCAACCTAACCACCAGTAAGGCACTAGGTCAAACATCATTCTGTGTACCCATCCACCCTAGCCCAGCTAGATCCAAATCATTACCTCCTAACCCTATACATAACTCACCAAAACAGCCGAGTACCTAAAACTGAAAACAAACCACTGACCTCTCTCCTGTGCTAAGGTAGCAAACCATAACCTCATCAACTATCATAACTACTGCCATGATGTAATTAAACCATACCATCGATCACAGGAAGCCTCACAATGATACCAAAACCCTTTCCAGCCACTGGACCTACTGCTAAGCCCACTGCCATTGAAGACATGCCGAGGCAACTGCATACCACCATGCCACATTGCAACCCCATAGTACAGCCCAAGGAAACAATTTTTTTTTTTAAAGAATGTAATACCCCTCTTAAATCTCTACTAAATCAGGCTATTGCGAACACCCAACACGCGTTCCTCATACGATACCTCCATATACCTATCCACTGACCGTATACCTGCCAACTACCAACCTAAAACTCTACCCCTTGTAGCTAAACACTATTGACAAGTGAAAGGCTGTAACCTACTGCAACAAGCCTCCCTGCTCAATGTGAACATTACCCCATGAGAAATTAACACCCAAAAATACCCTACTACTTCCCCCAACCTTATTAAGTATGACAATACCCCAACTGAGGAAAGACCCCAGACTCCCCATAATTAACTTTAACACCCGCTTCAGTGATCTACTGAGATATATCCTCCTTACCAGTCATTGCACACTCACCTGCTGCACCCACTCACGCCAAAATGTAGAGGTAAATCTGTATCAGCACCTGCAAACACAATCCATGCAGCTCCATCAGTCAACAACTTGCAACAGCATCCATCACCTGGTAAGACCACATCCTTCACACCATCGGCTAAGTGTGACCTCTGCGCTGACCCACCTGTGACATTGCATAATCCTCCCACTGGTGAAGGACCCATCATAGCAATGTCATCTGCAAAGAAAATAAAATGCAAGTCATATGAAACATCCTTGTCCTCCAAACCACTCAAAACCTCCCTCTAATTTAGTCAGGCTTCTGAACACAAAGAAATTAGTTTTATATGTAACCCTCTCTGTTCCCTTTAGCAACTGAAAGAGTTAACTGGTAACATATCGATTGTGTCATCACCCTAAAAATATTTTGTAAATGTAGTAAGCAACTTCCTGCCAACCATGGTCCCACCCAACATCACTCTGATAGTCCTAAAACCCCACCCATGCTGTGCTGTTACAGCTCAATGATCGTTCCTCTACCCATCGAAAAGTAAAGGCTAGAACAAGGAAACAGTCCATGAGTCAAGTCTCCTGCTATTAGCTCACACATTAAGCAACAGCTCCATGCTTATATAGACTGCAGTGACAAAGGATTTCATGAATGCAGACATATGAATTACCTATAAAATACTTAAAACCTGCAAATAACCCCAGAGTGATGTAAAATGTAGGAGTCAGCAGCACTCTAGAAAGCAAAGCCAAAGAGAACACCAACACCTACGGAAGTGAACAATACCATATCCTCAGAAACCCCTCTACCCATAAGAAGAGTGTACTGTACACTGCTTACTCAATATGTACACAAGCCAAGCATTAGCTGTACTGCAACCAGCTGCTACCGTTTTTTTTTATTTTTTAACATCTCTTTCTCTCTCTCTCCCAACTTCCCTAGCGAGAAGAAAACCCCCCACCTTGTGTTATTCAAATTAAACACTTTAACCCTATTAAGCCCCTGGCTAATAAACAGTGACCCCATTTAATTATTGCCCCTAGTAACTTAAACCACTGATATGACTGGCTTGCCCAAGTAGGTTTTTAAGCTCCGATATCTATCATTGTTTCTGACTACCGCCCTCAATGATTAGTCAGATCCTTGTCAGAACCTCAATACAAAGACAAATGGAAAAGGATGAAAACCCTGGATATACTACAAAATCTAAGTTTATATATATATATATATATATATATATATATATATATATATATATTTTAATAATAACAATATTTTACACCTTAATTGCAATATGTATGTTAAAATGCAAGACTAACAAAACATCCAATCCCTAAGCTACACAGCGGCAACAGCCCCTCCACAAATTGAGCATGTATCTGAATTGAAAAATACACACACACACACACACACACACACACACACACACACACTATATTACTGATGCCCCTATCACAGACTACAAACCTACTTGAAAGGCTAGTCCCTGGGCCATTTTTATAATGTACAGCTTATGCCAAGACTAACAGCGATCACCCTCCAAGAATCACAGCTGCAAACTACAGCAAGGCATACCGCACCCCTATAATAATAGACAATTGAGAGATTGGTTCACCTTAACACTGACATCCTTCCCCCAAACAGTTAAAGCATTAAACTATGGCATAACTCTCAACCTCCTACAGCAAGCAATCTGGACAAAACCATCAATAGTGAGGTACAAAGGCCCCAAAGGGTATAACGTCCAAAACTGAAATGATAGTCTATTTCCTGACCTTCACCATCCATGATGTGCCAGAAAACCACAGCGCTATGAGAAACAGGCTAACATGATGCAAAATCAGGACATTCTACGAAACTTTCAAAAGTTTCTCCCTTCCCCACCATTCCTGTTTAACCCGCATGCAGAGACATTCCAGTTGCTTGTCTCACATACCCAGCCCATGAAAACACTTGGCGAACAGTCACTTTGCCTTAAATAAAACAAAGCACTCTGCACCAATGTCTATTGCTGACCGGCTTGACAAAAGCCTTATAAACAACCATACTTGTAGCATAAACAGCCCAGCTGCTACAATGAAACTGCCTTGTATTTTATTTATTCCATCTTTGTTTTCCTTACTCTAACCTCTCCTTCCCCCCCACGCTGTACATATACCATACCCCTCTAACAACAAGGAGAAATCAAATATATGGGCCACTTGGCCTGACCGTGAAAGTAAACCTGCAGTTATACGTGCTTAGGAAGTCAAGCAGGTTGCCCTATGTAATCCTGTCCCCCAAGTTCTCAACTTCGTAGCAATGAGGACAGTTGCGAGGTAAGCCTGATCCCCATGAGGACGGTTGTTCCCCTTAATGCCATGCATATGCTACTTTGCCTGTGTGGGGACAACCTCTACCTTACAGAACTCATACACCACTCCTGCTGCCTCAAAGTGCTAGTACACTTTAATTTACTTTTGCAAATTTATACAGGGAGTCCAAGTGACATGCCCTCACATTGCAAGATAATTTTTAAATAAATTTTGTCGCAGAGCTGCTCAGGAATCAGAGAACCTGCTGAGGATAGCAGACCCTCATATGGCACACTGCCATTAATGAATTGTGTATTGAATGTATAGAATTTGCACAGTACAACACTACCCATCACAATAGACAGCTTGTCTGTTATCTGATGTTTTGGCTGCTGTGTTGAACTGTTAAAAATAGCAGAAGTCTTTAGGGTTAAAATTTAGACACAAATTCTGTCCACCTGCGACCATAGTTGTTTTTTTGTTTTTTTTATTATTTTTATTTTTATTCAGAGGACATATCATCTGTAGCATTTTCCAAATGATATCATAGCAGCACAAATATAAAGCAATAAAGCAAGAATCTCGTGCGCTGTGCGTGGCACTTGCTTGTCTAGGGCATACGCTGAGGATGTCATTACTGCTTCACACAGAGCCTGCAAAAAGCCATCCCCTGATGCAGCTCAGTGAATTGCCTCAAAAACAGCAACTGTAGCCTACCCCACCTCCAATGAACCCCCAAACCCTGGTTGAGGGCATAAAAATGGAGCTCTTCTTAGGAAATTGAGCAATAAATTGGCCTAAACCACTCCACCAACGATAACAAGCCCTATTAATGACACACAAGCTACTGGACCTACCCCATAGCACTGTCAACTGTAATACCACTTTATCTTTTTTTTGATCTATAGATAAACGGAACCTAGCCACAACAACAGTGTCCTCTCTCCTCTCCCACTGAACCCTCATCACCATGGTCATTTATCCACAACTGAGGATGAAAAGAAAAAAAAAATGTTCCTTTAGCTATATGGCACATATACAAACCATCTGCCCACTGCAGCTCACCACCCAGAATCCCAAGGCCTACCTGCTCTCCAGGAATGCCTACAGGTCATCTCGGATGTAGCTCTTGCCTTAGCAAGTTCACACCAAAAATGTGACTCCTACCTCAGTTACACTTGACAAAACCCTCTAAGCCCCTCCCTACCCTTACCTTATTTTCTCCTATAACATTCCTCCATCCCAAGTAACCCTATCCTCTCCTTATTTATTTATTTTACATTTGTTGACCGGGCTAGTCTATCTGGATATATGTCCATTTTCAGTAGAGGCCCGGGGAGAAAAGCTCCAAAACAGTATTAATTTAATTGAATAAAGATACAAAGCATCTACTTTAAGAAAAACATTATAAGACCAAATAATGTCAAAAAGCACTTTACCATAGATTAAATTTTAAGTTAGTAGATGAGAGGGGGGAAAAAATGGAAAGAGACATAACAAATAATATAAAAAGTGAGAAAGAATGAAAATAAAATAATATTAGAGATGGTGCAAAGAGATTAAGAGCATTAGATGTAACTATGGAAGAACAGGTATAGCAGATTTAGAGTAGTGGGTTAGACATAAAAAGCAAAAAGAAAAGTACAGCTGAATATCAAACAGTTTATATACATAGATGCTCACAGGGCATGGCATATTACAAAACTCTGACAAGGCAAGTTATTATTAAGAAGTAGTTTGATAGAGTACAGGAAATACTGAGTTAACACAAGAAGAAAGAAATGTAGAGGAACGTAAACAAATAGTGAAGGAAATAAGAAATGGATATCAGTGTTAAGGAAGTTTTGAGGTATTTTAGCAAGGGGAGAGGGTCTCAGTCAGGTTTAGAACAAGTACATAACCATTGGGATTTAAGGAAAACTCTTAGTGGATTCTTAAACAGTGGGGTAGATATAAGGGTGGTTAGATCTTTTGGAAGTCTGTTCCAAGTATTTCCAACAAAGTTAGTAAACAGTGAATCACCAGATTTGTTATTGGATTTAAGGGTGGCAACTAGTAGCTTATTTACTGAGCGTAGAGTTTTGAGATTTGTATAAGGACTAATAAGATTACAGAGTACAGGAGTTTTAGTGGGATGGTACAGGACCTTCTGAGTGGTAGTAAGTTATGGAAAAAGAACCTGGTTTAGAAATTCCAGCCATCCTAGCTGTTTCAGATTTTGGCAGTGGTGGGTTCTAAAAGGGGAGCCAGTGGCAAATCTGGCGATGTTGTTATAGGAGGTTGCCAGCTTGTTTAGATTAGTTTTGGATAGGTTGGTATATATGGGGGAGGCATAGAGTAGGGTGGAGATTAGATGGGTTTGAGCAATAGTAGTCTGGCAGAGGGTGTAAGAAAGGCTTTAAGTCTGTAAAGGAAACCAAGTTTTCTGTTAACTGCTTTGATAGTTAAGTTTATGTGATTGTCATAGTTAAGATTATGATCAATTGTTACACCTAAGAGTTTGGTGGTTGTGTCAGGTGCTATTACAGTACTATTATTTGATGTAATTGTGAAATTAATATGGGTAGACTTCTGTGTGGGAGTGAATAGTAATAGTTTAGTTTTTTTTGGGTTAAGGAGGAGACAGTGTTGATGGAACCAGTTTTCAACTAAGGTAAGTACTCTTTGGGTAATGGACTGGAGTTCAGCTGAAGAGGCTGCAGCACAGATTAAAGTTGTGTCTTCAGCATATTGTATGCAAATGGTATGGGGGAGGGTAGTTTTCAGATCATTAATGAAAATAGAAAAGAGGAGAGGTCCCAGAATAGAGCCTTGTGGGACACCCAGAGTGACTGGGAGCTTAGTAGATAGTTTGTTGTCCCAGAGGACTGCTTGTTGTCTGTTACCTAGATAAGACTTAAACCATTTGACTGCCTGAGTATCTAAGGAAAGTGATTGTAGTGTATCTAACATTAACTGATGATTAACCATGTCAAAGGCTTTAGAGAGATCTATAAAGAGAGCAGAGGAAAGCAGGTTGTTATTTTGATTTCTATTAATACAGTCAGAGAAGGATAAAAGAGTAGTTGTAGTGCTGTGGAATGGTCTAAAGCCATGCTGGCAGTCAGCCAGTAGCTTGTTTTGTAGGAGATGTTCGAGTAGCTGCTGGTGGATACATTTCTCCATGATTTTTGCTAAAGGAGAGAGTATGGCAATGGGTCGAAAATTATTGAGTTCAGTTGAATTACACTGAAGAGAATTACTTATTCTCTTAATTCCTGACAACCTATATATTAACCCCACTTAAAGATGTCCCAGGACAAAATGGTCTGTTCCAAATCTCATATAGAAGTATCTGAGCAGGTGAGCCAAGTATGTTGTCATGGGGTATGTTTCTGAAATTGAGTAAATTCAAAAAGACATCAGTATTGCCACACTTTGACTTCTCAAGCATTTGCTCCAGCACGATTGCAAAGAATGATGCTTAAATTGCAAAAGTACAACTTCAAAATGCTCTATACAAAAGGCATGGTTCTTTATCTCACTGATACTACTAGCTACATGTACAAAGTTCCATTCTCTTGCAAATTTCTGAAATACCTGACTGGTAAATTGGGTACCATTGTCAGAGGTAAGCTTGTGTGGACTCCTGTGGACTGAGAAATGACATTTCAGCTTGGTAACGACAATAGTGGACATTAGGTTAGGAAGTAAATCTATATTAAACCAGTTTGAATAAGAGTCTACCAGTACTAAGTAATGTTGATAGTTCAATTCGAATATGACAATGGCTACTGTTGACCAAGGTAGTTCAGGAACTTGACTTAGCTGAAGTGGTTCTTTTCACAAATGAGGTTTAGTACTATTGCATACTGAACAAGAAGAAAGTACTCTATAAATGTTTTTGCTAAAGAAGTCCAAAATACTAGTCCTCTTGCCCTTCATTTGGGAGCTTTGGAACCTGGGTGAACATAATGCAAAATCTGGATGTATTCTTGTTGTAAGGAAGCAGGGACAACAATTTTAGGACCTTTGAAAATAATGCTATCTTCCATCGACATCTCATCTCTGTAAGGAAAGTAGGGTTGCACTTCAGGTGGTGCACTAAATTGCTTTGACGGCCATCCAACATTGATGTAGTGGTTGAGCTTTTAAAAAATTGGATCAGTCTTTGTATGATTTCTTAGCTCATCAAATTTTGTGATAGAAATATTACACACTTCCAAAACATTGAATTCAAAAAATTCTGCGTCAAGGTGTTCCGTTGTATTTCTGGGCGATCTTGATAAGGTATTAGCCAGATACAGAAGCTTGCCTTTTGTATAGACCATTTTGAAGTTGTACTTTTGCAATTTAAGCATCATTCTTTGCAATTGTGCTGGAGCTAAATGCACAAACTTCTTTAAAATAGTAACCAGAGCTTAATGATCAGTTTCAATCTGAATATCTTGACCATAGATTTAATCATGAGATTTGGAACATGCAAATACTGTTGCCAAAAGTTCTTTCTCAATTTGAGCATATTGCATTTCAGTTTGGGTAAGTGTTCTAGATGCATAGGCTACCAGTCTACCTTCCTGAAGAATAACTGCTAAAAGACCAAATTTTGAAGCATCGCAGGAAAGAGTTATTGGTTTGCTGACATCATAGTATCTTAATGTCGGAGGAGTAGCAATTTTCTGCTTAAGTTCTTTAAATGCTTTCTGTTGATGTTCTAACCATGACCATGTAACTTTCTTACATGTAAGCTCTCTCAAGGGTACTATCAACTCACTGAAGTCTGATATAAACTTGACTAAATAGTTGACCATACCAAGAAACATTGTAGAGCTTGTACGTTATCTGGTGCTGGCATATCAAGAATGGCTACTTGCTTGGACGGGTCTGGTCTCAAGCCAATGTTAATAAATTAATGACCTACATATGTAACTTCTGGTGGTCTCAAATTTGCACTTTAGAGGGTTAAGCAATAAGTTCACTTCACATGGTCTGAATAGCACTCTCTTAAGATTTCTGTCATGCTCTGCTTCACCATTGCCTCCAACTAACAAATCATCTACTATTATGGCATAAGGATAATCTGAAAAAATTTACTCTATTGCACGCTGAAAGACTTTACTTGCAGAATTTATTCCAAATGGCATCCTAAGAAATCTGTATCTTCTAAATGGGGTACTGAATGTAGTCAGTAATGAAGATTTGCATTTAAGCATCACTTACCAAAATGAACTCTTTGCATCTGACAGAAAAAAACAGTGGCATTTGGTATTAGAGCTGCGACTTCTTTGACTGTATGCATGGAATGATGCACTCTTTTCAATGCTTTGTTCAAATCTCTTGGGTCAATGCATATTCTGATTTTGTCTGAGCTTTTTTTGTGAGCTGCTACCATGGACAACACCCATTCGGTAGGTTCTGTAACTGGACAAATTACACCTTGCTGCATCATTTTGTCCAAATGAGCTTTGACTTTATGCTGCATAGCTATCAAAACTTTTCCTGCAGGTCTGACTACTGGACTGATCTCTGGGTCTAACTTTATAGAATACATAACTGGAAGCTTGCCCAACTTGTCATCGAAAACATCAGCATACACTGAAAAAATAGTGTTAGTGAAGGTGGAACTTATTTTATGAACTTCTTTGGTAAAAGAAAGCAGATTTATTCTCAATCTGTCTCTGAGACCCAATAATGACTGCAGATGTCTTTGAACTACATAGAATAATAAGCTATAGCAGTTCTTGGCCACATAACATGAAAGCACTACTAAGCCTTCAGTTTGTATTTCTTCACCTCCATAAGCAACAAGTTTTGCACAACTGGTCACATTTAGTTGTTCACTAGCTTTCACCTTAGCAAATATGTCTGCTAACATATCATTACACTTTGAACCAGTGTCTGCTTTGAGCTCGGTAGATTTACCATTGATCTGGACAGTACAAAATACTTCATTCTTTGCCAATAAATCTACTGCATCAATCGTTTCACCAATCACTGATACACCATCTACATAGAAAGCAGACTGTTTCAGTTCAACTCGATCAATTTGCTTTTTCGAATGACCCTACTTTATAACAGTGTGAGGCTTACTTGATTTACAAAATTTTTGAAAATGGTTCCATTTCTTACATTTATGGCATTGCTGTCCAAATGCTAAGTACTTTTCTCTTTTAGATTCATGGTTGGCACCACAATTGCTACAGTTAACAATAAAGCTTGATTTGGGTTATGCTGATTCACCTTTGTACGGCACTGAGCATGCTCCTTTAACTGAACTAGTCTTAGAACTTGCTGGAAGATTGTAGGTTTTCCTTGCCACACCTACAGGGGCTACAGCTGCCACGTGCTAAGGCCTCTTTCTGCCTGCCACATATTGCATGCAGTCTACATTTGCTCTGGAGGCTGCCAAAACCATGCTCTTATCACTTGCAAGCGTATTTGTGTGCCTTTCTGTAACTTCATAAATTTGACAAATCTCAATAGCTTCACTCAGCATTAAGTCACTGTCATGATGCAAAATCTTTCTCACAGCAGCATTATTAGTACCACACATGAGCCTATCCTTTATTAACTCATCTTTCAAGTCACCAAATTTATACATTTTAGCTTTATTTCTCAGGTCAGTAATATAAGCTGCAAAAGTTTCTCCTTGCTTTTGATTGCTTTTGTAAAACAAATGTCTCTGTAATGTAAC
This sequence comes from Protopterus annectens, assembly GCF_019279795.1. Taxonomy (NCBI): domain Eukaryota; kingdom Metazoa; phylum Chordata; order Ceratodontiformes; family Protopteridae; genus Protopterus; species Protopterus annectens. The sequence continues at coordinate 1,237,479,708 of NC_056731.1, read as the reverse complement.
ATTGATCTGGGGGTTGCACATTTCTCTAAATTTGCACTTCAAAAACTCGGGTTCTTCCCTTGATTCAGCCTGTACAATAATATGATGATTTTCCCCTTCATCTTCATTTACCATTGGTGCATGTACAAATGAATGCTCTCTTTCTATGGCCTCTGACCCTGCTAGAGTCACCAAAATGAATGCCCTGGTGCATGCATCTTTATCACAATAAGCTACTTGTATGAATATATTGTGCTCTTGCTCAAATATTTTCCAATTCTCTGCAATATTCTGATCAAATACAAGTAGTAGCAGTGTTCAAAAACTTTCTGCCACATTAATACATCTCAGTGAAGACTTTTGAAAGTATGCACAAACACACACATGTACATATGCCTGAAATTTATGCCAGTACTTGCAACTACACCTAATAGCACAACAAGCCTCTGTATACTGAACTTTGTGAAATACATTTCTCAGGCACTGTAATACTCTTGAAATCACCTTACTGTAAAAGTCATTTATCAGTGTAAGAAACATTTCTAATAACTGCACTGTGCAAATAAAGTGAGCGGAAGAAGCTCAGAGTAAGAAACATTGTGAAGTAATTGCACTTTGCGAATAAACAGTACATAGCACACTGAAATTTCCCCCAAATGGCTGTACTTTGCTAAACAACTCTGTATAGGGCAAGAAACACTCAGTAATGGTGGCAGTCTGCGAATAGACACACCCAGCACAAGAAACTTTTTTAAATGGCTGTATTTGACTGCACTTTTTGAAACAGTGGCACTTTGCACACAACAAACTCTTCGGAATAAATACACAGTAATAAACACACACTGTAAACACTTTTGCACACTTTGAGATACTTTGAATAACTCTAGTTATACTATCCAGAGTGCCAATCAATGCAAAGTAGTAGTTCATGCCAAAACACAGTAATTCGCCAAAAAAAACATGCAGTCACCTTGCTTTATTTATACTTAATGTGTCCTTTTTACCCTTTGTTATATTTGCTTTGCTCATTTAATCTCTTGTCATGCCCATTATATTTTCTTTGCTCATTTAATCTCTTGTCATGCCCATTATATTTTCTTGTGCTCGTTTTAATTCTAAACATGCTCATTTTGCTTTAAGCACCAAAAGACAGAAATAAACTACTGACCAAACTGCAGAAGTGTGCAAACCAAATACTCCACAATAAAACCACTGGTATGTTGATGCTGTACAAAATGCTGGTAGTCCACAAAGTAAAGCAAAAAAGTTTATTGTAAGACAATAGAAAGCTGGTAAGCGCTTTCGTCCTCAACAAAAGAACTTCATCAGACCAATCATTTTGCTTTAAACATGCTTGTTTTGCAATTCTGAGGTAAGTCTGATCCCTTTATGTGCTTTTTAAATATCTTAAATTCAAACATTTTGTTTAATTAACTTCTTTTTTTATGCTTCTCATTTTAATAAATGTTTTCATGCTATTCCTTCACTTAGTAATGTATTTTGTGCCCTTGAAATGCTCTTTTTTATTTTTTTTTATAAAATAAATTGTTTTTGCACATTTTCATTGCCTTTAATTAATTTCTGTCCCTTCTTTGCATTTGATTCACATAGTTTGACTTCACTGTTAACACTGCACCTTGTGGCTCTGAAAAACAGTCTTTGGAATGACAGTTCTGACACCATGTTGCTCATCTAGTCAAGATGAAGTAGACAAATATTGTGAGTTCTGTTCAAGCAGCTTTATTATATACAAACATAAACATATATACAAATTAGTTGTCTCATGCATAGATATTCACACTCTGGCTGTACTCACAAAATGTCACTGAAGCTAGCACGTGCCTACTATTTATATGTACGTACATATCTTAGAAATGCTTCTTAAAGGTACAACACATATGTTATTCTACACATAATAATGGTGGTGCCAGAGGTGTGCAGCTGCACATGGTCATCTTGAGGAATCATACTCCCCCATGACAGATTTTAACAATGCACCATAAATGGGCAAAGCTCTTAATAAGGTTGTCAGGCAGACAACATACCACACCAGTCAGATTGCAAATGGCTGTGGTGGCATCAACCTGTGCCTGTATAACTGCCATGCATATCTGGTGTGTGAGCACTCAGCTCAGGTGTAAGGCAAGAACAAAGGTATTAACAGTCACCATTACACTGTCCCTTGCATCCATCTTCATGCTCATGGATGCTGCTAACACCAAGGTGACCAACTGTCCCAGTTTTTGCAGGACAGTCCCGGTTTGGAAGTTTCTGTCCTGGAATTCCAAACATTGTCTTTGGGACACAGAAATGTCCCACTTTAAACTGCTTAGTCTGAATGATGACCTGGATTCCTGGGGTGGCCAGTCCCTCTACTTTCCCCATCCTGCGCAGCTCTGGGAACTTTGTGATTTTTCATGGATGCCATTGGGTATGGGGTAAGGTCAGATACCTTTGCCTTGGCAGGAGCCTTCCAGGCCCTGCTGCCATCTGTCAGTCACTCCCTCAAGAACTTCCATCATGAAAGGCTCTGCCTGACCCCACTCACCCAGACAGAAGCTCTCCAGGCCCCACACCCATCTGCCCAGAGCTCCCTTACTGACATCTGTCAGGGCCGACCCCTACAGGCCTCCTCTTCAGCTTGGCCAAGAGACCTTCCCCGGCCATGACCTCCCCATGTTGGGGGACTCCACCACTTCCATGTCTCCTGCAGGCTGCCAAATCATGCTAGATCACTCATGCCCTTAGACTATCTCAGGGGAGCTTCCCTCCAATCCCATTGGCCACTCAAGAACTCCAGTCAGCCACTGAGGGGCAGATCCACTCTCATGAAGACTTCAGAGTCCCCCTGCTTTCCCATCCAGAGCAGCTCTGGGGACTTTGAGGTTTTTCAAAGATGCAGTCGGTTATGGGGTGAAGTTGGATGCCTTTGCCCCAGCATGCACTCTCCAGGATGCATTGCCATCTGACCTGGCACTTCCTCAAGGACTTTCATCATGGGGAGCTCTGCCTGACCCCACTCACCCAGGCAGGAGCTCTCCAGGCCCCACCACTGTCCACCAGTCTCTCCCTTAAGGACTTCAGTCATGGCGGGGCTGTGCCTGATCCTGCTCACCCAGGCAGGAGCTTGCCCAGCACTACCACTATCTGCCTCTCTTCCCCTTTCAGACTTCCATCCCAGAGGGGGCATGGTCCATACCCCCTCAGTCAGGTGGGAGCTGTCCTGTCCCAGTCATTTTCCACCTCCTCTCCCTTCCAGACTTCGATCAGTATGAACCACCTCTGGGCTTTCACTTCTGCCAAGGACTGAGAGCTCTTTTCCAGGGTTGCGTATCTCCTGACTGCTACCAATCATGCAGTGACAAGTGTGCTCTTGGAGCCTCTCAGAGGATCTTCCCAGCCTCATGGAACTCTGCTGGACCGTGAAGCCTTAGACAGTCCCTCATCCAGACTTCCATGATACTGGTTCTCTCATTTGCCTTGCATCTAGGGCTTTCAACCTGGCAGGGGAGATGGCCCTAGGTCCACCCATCTCTGCATTTTTTGTGGCACACCTCAGTCTCTTTCCCCTACGGTGCACAGCACCGATGAATATGCATCACTTCGATCCTCCTGGTATGTGGTCTCTTGCTTCCTGGGTGGTGTCATTCATAGAGTGGCATCCCCACAGTGCCAGGTGAAAGATGGAAGGACAGCCTGTCAGCCCCGGTGTGAGATGACATGGTGGCCATATCTTTACTCCCATGGGGTCGGGAGAATGGGATTGCAGATCTGGATTCCCGGGGTGGCTCTCAAGTGTCCCAGTTTTGTTCCGGTAACAAAATGGTTACCTTGGCTAACACCACAGAGTAACAATTTATAAAGTCCTTACATCCATACTATAACCAGGGAGACAACTGTTAGCAATATCAAACTCCTCTCCATGTCCTCCTTTGAAGAGCTGTATGCATTGCATAGGTTCACAGGTTCATAGGTGTATACTAGGCTAAGGAACATGGAGGCCTTTATAAGCCTAGCCATACAACACAAATCTATCCCACGAGTTATTGTGCCATAGAGTTTATGCAAAAGGGTGTGTGTTAGATACAGCATGATTTCACAGCTTCCTCTGTCCATCAGATATATAAGTGTCAAATTATGGATGAATTTCCAATTTCTAATCCACTGGTCTAAGTCGTATTTGAATAGGGCTAAGGAAGGGCTTTGCTTCACATCAATGGGAAGCCTATACCAGAGAATGGGGATTCTCTGAAAAACCTATCTGTCCCTCCAACATGTCCTATTTAAGTTGCAAGCAAAATTTAAATCCTTAGATCTAGTAGTTCTGGCACTGTTGATTTTGTGGATATGCAAAAGATCCATAAGAACAGGATCAGAGGATGCCTTGAAAGCCATGCATAAATTGCCTCTAAGCAGTCTGTAAGAAACAGAATACAGAGATAGAGCTTTGAGGCGACCTGCATAGGACATTGTGTTTACACCCTGTATTATTTTATGAGGAACCTTTGTGGATTTTTCAATTGTTGCCTATGCCTGGTCAGATACATACTGAAGGGGGCGTTATACTCAATCATGTGTCTGATGATAGAGTACAGTGGCACAATGACTTCCCTGGACCTAGATACTACACCCTTCCTTGAAGTTGAGTGATATAGAGTGGTTTTCTTACAATTTTAGACACTTGGTTGAAAACCAGTTTACAATCTACATGAATATTCAAATCCCTGATTACTGTCTACTTTTATGGGCATTTTATCTATGAGGTAGTTTCCTTGGGTGGCTAACTTCCCAGAAGGTACTATTATGCATTTCTTGGCATTGAGTTCTAATCTGTGGTTTTAGCACCAGTGATTTGACTGCATTAGATCTTTCTGTAATATGTTAGTATCTTGCGGGATTTCTCTCACTGCACTTAGTTTGCAATCATGTGCAAACTTGGTAAGACAGAGGCCCTTGATGTTAGCCTTGACTTCTGAAAAATGGATGCCAAGGGGAGCAGACCCAGCACAGAGCCCTGGGGGACTCCACTGATTACCAACCCCTTTATGGAGGTGGTCTATCCAATCTTAACTCCCTGAGTCCTGTCTGTGAGACACCTGGCTATCCAGTGAGTTACAGGAGTTTATGCCTAATTCCATGAGTTTGTTTACAATTCCTGAGTGGTGTATAGTATCACATGCCTTAGATATATCAAGGTAGGCAGTATTCACCATTTTTCCCTCATCCATCATTCGTCCTTACACTGTGAAGAGTGAAGCACTGTGGCAGTACAATTCAGTATATAAGAACAACCTCTCCTGTGGCCACTTTCCTCACTTAATAATAGTTTTTGACATGACAGCTTCCTACAGCTGTAACAATACTAGTAGCACAGCAGCTATTATATCCAGACGCCCAAGATGTATATGCAGTTTACCCTCAACACTTATCTCATCTGTAGTAGATTTGCACATCCTAAACAGTCCTTTGCTCAAAACTGGCACATTCAGTAGTGTGATGAGCACTGCAATGGCTTTGGCTGTATTTAATGCACAGTTTTGAGTCTGATTGCATTGCAGTTCTCCTATGTTTCCAGCTACTGGTATATGCCTTTGAATCAAACTTTTTTGTACTGTACAATACACTAAAACTATACTACGAAGATCATCCATGCCCATGCAACCTTATGACTGCTTGCGATGTGCATTGTACAGCACTCTGCATTCACAGATATGGAACATTGATGAGCATGTTTTTGGATTCCTAAAGGGACAGTTCCACTACTTGAACACATTTAATGATTCATTACAGTGTGTGCCTGAAACCTGCAGCCAAATATTTCACGCGTGTGCTACATTATATAATATAGTTGTATACAAACAGTTATACAACATGGAAACATCCCAATATTGTTTGAGAGACTTGTTGCAGCTTCAGTTATTGAATCAGGCATAGTGGCATCCCATGCATGTTATAGGTTTGCACTACATGGTACATTACACACTGACAAAGAGATGGCATCATATGTATAACTATGGGCCATGATACAGACAAGACAAAACCAAATAAACCTGATGCATGCAGTGTCTCAGCCAGGCTGTGCAATGCAGCACAATGACTGGCCATGCTGTGTGTCAGATATGTTGCACACATAGGTTAAAGGATGGGTGGGGCACAATCAATATCACTTACACAGGTGTGTTGGGAGAAAGCAACACGTGACACCAATGCTAGCATTTGTTCAAGGGTCACAGCATACGAAGGTTGTAGCCACTCATAAGTGTCAATCTGAAGGTCAGGGATTATATCCTTGATTGGTGGGGTGGCATCTGGCATGTTGTGAATGTTGGCCATGTGTACTTTCTTCTTATGTTAGGGACTAATGGCATCTATAGTAGGGACTGTGTATCTCTTTGGGATCATGAATGAGAACCCTATTATTATGACCAAGATTGGCGGCAGTAGATATACAGCATCACTGACCTGGAAAATGGACATGGATGGGTATGTGCTCTATTGGCAAAGTGGGGCTAGTGACGGTGTAGTCTGATGTGGTCAGAAGTAGATTAGTCATGAATGTAAAACTAGACACACCCTTGTGTCTGTATTTGTGTGAAAAGGTGAGAGTGGTTCTGTCCCTGGAATGGTGTATGTTATCTATGTATACATGGCCTGTGACCATCCCCCTTGTCTCAGGCATTGCTGCATGGATTCCAGAGGCAGAACTAAGGGCAGATGCCCTCTGCCTCATGGATGCACCTATGACAGTTATGCAGACAACCAAGGAGAAAAGCACACTGTCCCTGTACTATGTGCCACCATGTAGCTGCTGCAAGTTATTTTACAGGCAATGCAGGTGTTACTTGTTGTCACACAATCCATGCACCACACTCACCCACAATACCATAGTGCATGTTGCAACTTTTTGCGCCGGGAACATTTACCTGCATATCCACTGACTGATGTCAGTAATGTCTGCTAACATAACTCTCTTCTACACTCTGTGGATGCATGTCAGAGACAGTATATTTGAAAGATGCCTTATGTGGTGGTGACTCTTGCAAGGTCTGGGTGGGGCTCATAATAGCAGGATATCCAGCAGTAAAACTTGGTGAGACTAGAAGACTGGCCTGCCCATCCCCCATCATAGCATATATGGATGATGTGTCTGAGCCCTCCAGTGTCAGACATTACCAGTGTGTTATTTCACTGCGCCCAAAGCTGGATCATGGTCAAAAGGGTCCCTAGGCAGGGTAATGGATGGGCCACCCCCCATACACAGCCACTCCAGCTATTCCAGTGTCCTTTTACTTGGCTATGTCTCTCTAGTTACCATAAACACTGTTCGAACCTCTTGGTGTGCATAGTATTTTCTGCCTTAGCTCTACAATTATTACAGATATTTAGATTTAATTTAAAACTTTTATTTCAAATTTTATAGCACAAATACTCAGACATTTGTTAAACAAAACAATACAATCTCACAATAAAAATGGACTTAACATTAACAGCAAACTTCTCCACCCTTGAAACTCACATTCACTGAAACATCATTGAAACTCACATTCATAGAAAATGCATTTGGCCAATAACAGACAAAGTTTACCTTTATAGTCCCCTTGCACACATTCTATGGAACCATGCATACCTGCACATGTTCTTTGATTCACCTTCCTGGATATATTAGAATGTTCCTTGTGTAATACAGCACCACTTATTAGTGTGCCTTTTTAATGTGTAGTTTTGAACATTTTTCCAGTAAGCAATGAAACAAAATATATGAACCAATAATGACAAAACTGTCCAGTTCTGCATGTTTCATTCATAAAAGACCACTCAAACTTCTGTCATTACAATCCACCAGTATCAGTCACTAAGCACATTCTCTGCATAAGTAAAAGTCATCTGAATAATTCTACATTAAAGACAACTAATGAAGGATGCTGCTACCAAATAACTTTACATTTCAGTGTTTCATCTACAAATTCAGTACTTGCTGACCTTGAAGAATAAAAGGTCTATGTTACATAAAAAAATGGTAAGCTGGTAATACTGCATTAGACAATGGATGGTGAACCAACAACAGGTTCATAGTTACTAGGCATCTCATTCAAAGGAGAACATACTCACGACTGCAGCACCCTACTCCAATTAAAGTGCAACATAGTATCAAAAATCCATTTACAGGCTGTGGGAGTAGAAACCACATCCTTCTGCAATAAAAGCAAATATGCTATCTGTTGTGCTGCTAACAATGCTTTCAAACTTTATAGCACAATAGTGATGACCATTTTGTAAATGACACAGTTGCACATTGTAAACAGGCTTAGCATGAGCAGCAGTAAACCTCTCTTCCTTGAAAGCTCATAATTCCTTGAAAAATGCACCGAAGCTCACAATTCCTTGAAAAAAGCACTGAAGCTCACAGTTCTTGAAAAATGCACTGAAAGTCATAGTTTTGAGCAGCTTGGTAGGTGGTGTAGAGGAGTTAGTGTCTTGTTTCCTGTAATTAAGGTACAGCATGTAAGCCTGAGCAAACTCACCTGGCATAACTACCTAGGACATTACACACATGAAAAGTTTCTCCATTTTAGGGTCATAAACAGAAGTTGTAGCCCAAATATAGAATGGTAGAAGTGGTAGTACACAGCAGAAGCACTTCACACTTGAAAGGGATTTCAGTTTACAAACCTTAGATTTCACAATTTGCAGGTTGCTTATTATAAGTCATTTCCAAACTATTTCTCCAAATTAGGAAGTATATACTTTTCCTCCGGTTCACATATTTCTACAGCACAAATTGTTGCTCTTTCAAAGGTATTAATATTAGGGGTCAAAATTGCCTGCAAATGTCATATTTCACAGATACACTCAACCTTTAGCTTTTTACAATTCAGCATGTATTTAAAAACCCGCGGTGTTGGTGCTGCGGTAGCATTGTCGCCTCACAGTAAGAAGCTGTCCGGTTTGATTCTCAGCTAGAGCGTCTTCTGCGTGGAGACATACGTGAATGGGCGTACCTTCGTCGAAGGTTGTGCATCAGGCCTGGCAAGCCGGTACATAAAAATCAACTGCCAGTCATTAGTGGACCGGAGTTCCGCTGTGGCGACCCCTAACTGGGAAAAGCCGAAAGACACAAACAAAGCGTGTATTTATTAACAAGGGAAGTGAAACATAAACTCCATCTCCTTGGTAAAACATAACTTCAAACAGCTTGATAGTTGTTGTATAGGATTCAGGCTATCTCCTGTAATTAAGGTACAGGGTTTAAGCCTGAACAAATCCACTAAACTAGCATCCCTAACATGGACATTTCCCATATGTACTCACACACACACACACACACACACTCTCTCTTTCTTTCTCTTTTACCTCTGCCTGTGGTGGAAGAAGCAGGTCCTCAAATCTTTTGTATTTTCTGTGGATGAATGAAGCAGGTTTTCTTTGATTTAAATTCCATGTGTGCATGTGCAACATGGAAAGGAAGCAATAGGATGACAACACACGTAAGTCAGAAAAGGAGGAAGCAAGAGATATGTTTCTGTGTGTGACAACATAGCACAGATGCAGAGTGTTCTTAATGAAGAACAGCCTTTAAAAAACATGTATTTTTTTTTTTAATTAAAAAAAGTAAATGTGACGGCTTCCCAGAAACAACTCACAGAAGTGGAGGAGTTGAGGGCATCCCTGACTGGATGCTGTGTGAGCATTCATATCTGATGCTTTGGATGTTGAAGCTGGTCTGGAAAAGACCAGCAGAGTATTTGTAGGCAACACAGGAAATTAATAAGAAGAAGTACATTTACATGGTCTACAGTGACCTGAATGGTAGAGGAATGGATTCAGCAGTAGCATATTGGGTACCTGTCTCTGCACCTGCACTAGGTCATATTATTGCTCCCCATAGCACTGATATGCTACACCCCTCCCTGCCACATTTGGTTTGAGTGCCTTGTCTATTTTCTTTATGTCCAGAATGTGCATACCTGGTGTGTTTAGGACAAGTAGTAACCCATCTGCTTCCAATGCACATGTCCACTTTTGCTGCTGTGACCATTCCTCCTGTCTTATACTGACCTCAGTGATGGTCATATTCTCTGTGGCCACACTATTGTGTTATTGTGCTGATGGCCTGTATTTCTGTGCACATCCTGTGTCTCTCCTCCCTTTCTATGCATAGCCGAGCCTTCACATATGTACAGTTTCATTTTGTCTTCTGTACAATGTATTGACCATTATGTGCATAAGCCATAGTATTCATCCCTCACAGTTGAATCTGCATCTTTTATGGTCTTCTGTTACGTTCCCTGTCAAATTCCACTCTCTACAGATATCATGCCTTATGCTGTGATTTTTACCACATGTCCCTCCAACAGAGCTAATCATGTAACTGTCTTGCCCTTGTGTTGTGTTACTTCACTTATATTTACTGGTTATTTCTATCCCTTTTGCTCTTGAGTGCTACTAGATCTGTATGCCAGATTGAAAAAGGAGATCAGACTTGTCACAGAGAAATAATTTGCTGTTGTGCACCATCATGGCTATCCAACATACAAGACCAGATAACTGCAAAATCCCTCTGAATGTAATCAGGTTCTTGATGAGTTGGACACTCCCCTTGTATGCGGAATAAGGTACTGCAAGCAATACTTAATTGGAAGCTAGACTACCTACAGTAAAAAGTTCCACCTACAGATAGAGCTGTGCTGCAGATTCTGGGAGTCAGTAGGAAAGACAGGGTCTCCACACATGCATGGTTCAAGGTAATATGAGCTGTCCCACAAAATGCTTTGCTGATGATTTACTATGTTATATATTTTATAAACAGATTTATTTCTTTAGTGTGTTAGTGGCCCTGCATGACCTTCCCTTGTCCTTGTCCTGGAAGCATTCTTCAGTCTATGCACAGGTGTTGCTTCAACAATGGATGTTCTTAAGGTCATATAGCTCCAGCTGTATGTCAGACCTGGTATTATAGGCAGAAGCCTGCCTGCAATACTAGGGCAGATATATGAGTGAAACTTCTGCCCCCGAGACCTTTGGCTGGAATTGGCAGCCTATAGAGTCTTTGGGAATTTTTTTTTTTACTCTCAGAATAGGTAATTAAATTCCTTAATGTAGGAGTTATAGAATCCTGTAATCTGTTCCTGGTGTGCCAGACTCCACTCAGTTCAGTACCTTGGCAGGGCAGGGTGATTTCACAGCCCTGGAGAAGTGAGAAAAGGATGACAGTACCTGTCCAGTTTTGCTACTCAGTTTTTTGGGGAAATTTGGCCCTATGTCGCAAATGCAACAAGCTGTGAGACAATAGTGCTAACCAGATGATCATATCAACCAAACAGTTGAACTTCTGATTACTGTCATACTTGTATCATATATCTGAATATGTACAGACAAACAGTTTAATGATCAATTTTAACAGGGCCCCAAGGGCAGACTATTGTTTGGGTAGATCTGATTTATATTTCCTGTGTACTTCATTCTTGTATCTTTCTAGTGTTGCTCATTTATGACTGTTGTAACCTACATACAGTTGAAAATACCTATGAGTCTGAATGTAGATTTAGATTAATGTTATTAATTTAAAGTTAATAATTTAGTTATTTGTTTATGTGTGCCATTGTTTCTTATCATTAGGTGGTTTTAATGTTATAATATACTTTGGCTAGTATGTTACTTGGGAGAGTAGTATAAATTGAATAATTACTTTGGATAGGTCGCCTCACAGTAAGACGTTGTCCTGTTCGATTCTCAGCTAGAGCGTCTTCTGTGTGGAGACATACGTGAATGGGCATACCTTTGTTGAAGGTTATGCGTCAGGGCTGGCAGCTCAGCATGTAAAAATCTACTGACAATCATTAGCGGACCGGAGTTCGGGCGACCCCTAACCGGGAAAAGCCAAAAGACACAACAACATCTTTGGATATGTAACCCCAAGGAACGTGGGTTTAAATAAAGGCTCAACTCACTGTTGCTCTTTTGCTATATCTGATTTTTCGTAACTCACCTCTGCATATTTTTTTGAATTCTTAAGCTTATTAGCTCTTGTATTTTCTGTCTCCTTAGCTAATTTAGTGTCAGTAGTTCCTATTTCTTTCTTGATTACTTCTGTTAGCATTATAAAATCATATTGTAAAGGTTCTCTTCTTAAATAAATTAAACTTCACTTACACATTCACATTTTCACACTCTTAGTTGAGGAGTACAGTATGAACTGTTTTAAAGTAAGTTATGCAAAATTAAAGAAACGTTCCTAATTATCCTTTCATTTTTCTCTGTGCCATGTCTCTCATTCATTTGGGTCTCCAGTTTTGTGAGTTTATTTATTTATTTTTTTTAATGAAAGAAAAGTACATTTTTTATTCCATATATTAATGGAAGAAATTCCAGGCAACTGGACCTTTTTCCATTGGTATATTCTTGGATTTACAACTAGCACGCTGGTTGGGTAACCAATCAGTGTGTTACTTTTTGAATACTATGGCCAGTCATTGCATAATAATGATGTTTCAATTCTGTGTGAAGCAGCAGGTGACTGAGCATCTGTGTTACAATTTGGTTGAGTTTGGTATAGTGGAAAAGAGTTAAAAAATAAAGCATTAAGGCAGGAGTATAAAAGAACATTTCTGGAACTGGGAAAGAAGGAATAAAGGAAAGACTGCAAGGATGAAGCAAATGCAGACACTGTTATGTAAAAAAGAAACTTAGAAAGCAATACAAAAGTGCTTTAAGTAGGAGTGGAGGTTGAGGAAGGGGCATGATGGCAAATAAGGATAGCTACTATGATAGTTAAAAAAGTAGATCATATGCCATGGCAGCTGTTGTCGGAAACACGTAGGCCATAAAAGGATAAAGTAAAAATGGAAACTATGGGACGTGAATGAAAAATGTAGGATCAGGAAATTAAGTCATTGATGATGTGTGGAAGTGTAGAGACATAAATGTAAGTTTTTGAAAATGAAGTCCAGGTTTGGCAAAAGGAGTTTAAAAAAATGAAGAGAGACAAAGCAAGATGATTGCTTAATCGCAAAGCTCTGTGCAGAGCCTGTTATAAAAGTTTAAAAGAAAGGAGGAAGAGCTAGCAAGATCATAAGGAGATGGCAGCCAGTAATGCTGCACGCACCAAAAGAGGAAAAAGTGGTGCATTTTACTCCAAAAGCTAGTGAATCCATCAGAGAATGTTGGTACAAGAATCAAAATATCAAGCCAGCAGAATGCAGAAGAGTAACTACAATGTGATCTGGAGTATGATAAGTCTGCACTAAGAGCAAAAAAGAGTGTGCATGCTGGAGAATCAGCAGGGATGAGGGGGCAACTATGAATAGTTCGAGGAAATTAAAAATGTGAACACAAGTTCTGGGTTAGTCTACCATTTGAAAATAATAGGCACAGTGAAAGGGAACCTGGGTGTATATGAATGGGGGAGCCAAGTCTGAGTGACCACAGGGAACTGGAGATTGACAGATCTCTGATCTGGAGGGAGGGAGTGATTGCAGCATAGGCAACAGGAAAGGAATAAAATGTTCATCTCAAAATAGTTCATCATGAGAAAAGGGTAATCTGACAGATGTTGAAGGTAGGGATAGAAAACTGTAAAAAATGTTATGGAATGTAAATGGATTGCTCATGCTGAGAAGCCAAGAAGTGTAAGGGGACACCTATAAATAATGTGAACAATTAAAAATGTGAACATTAGTTCTGTGTTTGTCTACCATTTGAAAGACATAGGGAAGGTGAAAGGGGACCAGGGTGTATAAGAAAGGGGGTGTGAGTGACCATGGTGAGAATGACAGATCTCTGATCTGGGAGGAGGGAGTGATCCTAGCATGGGTAGTAGCAAAGAAATACAATGTCATCTTAAAACAGTTGCACAGGAGAAAAGTGTAACCTGACAGAGGTTGTGGGGGATAGAAACCAAGGAAGAGGTGGTGAGAATAAGACAACTTTGATTACATTGGACATAGAGGAGTCATCTAAGCCAGTAATGTGGAACAGGTTACAAACAAGACTCAGCAGGTTAAAGGACATATATATTAAGTTAGGAAACAAAACTGAAAGTCAGAGGAGGGGGGTAAAGATTTAAATCAGAATAACTGCAAGGGAAGTTTAACATCAAACTGGGGGCAAGGGGTGGGAAGCTGGGCTAGTCAAAAAAGCATGGTAGTGGAGAGTGAAGGTGTTTAAAATGGTAAGGGAGGATCAAAAGTAAAAGATGAGTCAGTGGCAAGAGATAAACACCTAGCAAGGATGAGAGGGACTTCTATGGCAATTCTTTTGAGCAATGGGCAAAAGTGAGGAGGGAGGTCACAAAAATCACAGGGCAAGACTTTAATATTACAGTAGAACTGGATAATGACAGGATGTCTTGGAAGAAGAAGAAATACCAGAGAGATAAGACAAGACTTGGAAAAATGCAGTGAAAGCAAATGGATGGGTAGTTCAGGAGACAATACATTTAATGAAATAGAAAAGAAAGAGTTGAAGCAACACTGGTGGGATGGAATGAAGTCTTAGGAAATGGGAAAGATAACAAGGAAGAGAGGATGCAGAAAAAAGAAACAGTGATGGGATGGAATGAAGTCTGAGGACAGGGGAAAGATAACACAGAAGGGAGGATGCAGAAAAGAGAAAGTAGATTAGGAGAGAAGCATACTGGAGTGACAGTTGTTATGGATCCAGAAAGAAATATGACAGAATGAAGAAGACAAGCAGGAATATAGGATAAAAGAAACAAAGGCAAGATTAGAGCAAGAAACTAAAATTACTACAGGTATGGAAACTGAGCAGTAGAACTGGACAGATTACTGGTGGATGATGAGGGATTCATAAAGTAAACAACATAGAAAATGATAGAAACTCAAGTAGAGTGAAAGGGGGAAAAGAGAAATAAAAAAATATGACAAAGAAATCAGAAAATGCTTCATGAAGAAGTACAGTGACATTTATGCAGAAAAATAGTGAAGAATACGGGAAAGACGAGACGGGAATTTGGAGAATGCAGATGAAATGAGATAGATGCCGAAAACATGTTAAATTCAAGCATTACCAAACAATAGTTTAAAGATGCTATTTGTAAAATGAAGAAAAGAAATCCAGGAGGCCCAGATGGATTTCCACTAGAGTTGTGCACATGGAGTAGGGAACAGATGGCACAGGTTCTGAGAAAAGAGTAAAACAGCATACAACAATCAGAAGTAATATCAAAATGCATGAGAAAGCCAAGGGTAACATTAATTCTAAAGAAATAAGATGGAAGAAAGAAGCTCTCAGCCCATTTCCTTGATTAATGCAGATATAACGACACTGCAGTATATAGTTTCAAGAAGGATAGAATGAATCCTACCACTTGAAATACATGCATGTCAGAATGGATGGATTTAAATTAGAAAATTAAACAGAATTGGAGGAAACCAGTAGAGGTCACATACAGGGAAGAAAAGAAAGGAGTAGGAAAGTGGGGTTTGAACTTTCTGACCTACAAAAAGCCTTTGACACAGTGATATGACCTTTTTTTTGGGAAGTGCTAAAGAACAGAAGAGCTGAAGAAATGATGTTTGTAGGCAATATGCAATAGAACAGAGATAGAGACTGCATGCAGTGGGGAGGGTGTGGGGCAGGGGTGATGGAAGCAGGGCTGCCCACTGTCATCTAAACTATTAGCGTTCATGATAAAAGAGCTATCAGTTCAGGTAAATGAGCTGAGGAAGATGCAAGGGATTGTCTCCAAATTGCTGATCAAGTAATTGGAAAGAGCCCATTGATTTATATCTAAAAAGATTCAAAGCCTATAAGAGATGAACTATAAAGAAAGACTAAAAGCTTTATTCCTATACCCAATTTTCTATAGACTTCTCAGGAGTGATCTAGGTTTTGCTTTTATAGCTGTAAGGGATAGAGTAATCCAACAACTCTTACCCCTATATAAATAACACAGTTCAGCTAACACTGTTGATAAAGAACTAAATCTACTCCAATTAGTAAATAAGACAAAGTGGAGGGATAGATGTCAGGCAGCACCTTCCCCTTCTCTGGAAGAAACTCCCTCTCCATGTTAAGCAGAACATCACACTGCCTACATTTAAAAGGGAGTTGGACAACTGGATGAGTGTTCTTTAATTTGACCCTGGTATGACTGACCTAATATCCTCAAAATGAGAGGCAAGGACAAAGGGTGGGTACTGGCAAGGCAGAAATGACCTTGTAGCTAATTTGACCTGTAATGCATATGATCCTCATAATGTAGATGACTATATGTTGTTGTCCAAGGATATAGAGACAGCCATAGCAGTAACTGATCCAGGTTTTGAGATCCTTAAAACAATATCAAGCCTGCGGTGGAATAAGAAAAAGACAGTGCTAGTGAAAGTAGGGGAAGAAAAGGGAAAAGATGGGGAAGGGAAATAAAAGAGGAAGAATTCTCTAAATAGTGTGGACTGTATGTGGCTTCCACCATAGAAGACACCACAGAGAAACAAACCACAAAATTAGAAGAAAAAAGAACACAAGAATGAAGAAAGAAGGAACAAGATCCTTCACAATAATGTAAAGGGTGAATGCTGTCAAACTTATATTATTCTGGGTAATACTGTATATGCTAAGGAATATTCAAATAGATCCAGAGGGCAGAAAACTGCAAAGACTGCAAAAAGAGATGGAAGAAAGCACAGAAAGGGGGCAAATGAAGAGGATAAATACAAATAAGCAAAGGTCAGTCAGTAGGACAGATGTAGTGAAAAATCCCACATTTACCCATGTATGTTCTGACATGCAACATAATATACTTGACAGAGGCACAGAAAGAGGCAGCAGACAACAGAGGACAAGGATTCAGAGAGTGCAGAAAGAAAATCAGGAATAAAACTGAGAGAGCAATGAAAAATCTAGAGAGCATGCTTTGGGGCGAAGACAAAGGACCATAATTATGGGGTAAATGATTGGTGAAGCCTTAGGAAGAAATTGCAAGGAAAAATGGAAAGGATTCTTAAATGAAAAGAAGAGGCAGGTGTGATGAAGGAAAAAGTAGCAAAGCAGAAGGTTATATATAAGCTTGAAGGAGTTAAAATAACACTTTTGCATTTCAGAAACAGAGTGATGGAACTACATAAGGCTGTGGAAATAATGGAAAACGATGAAGCAGAAGAGGGAAACATAGGAACATAGAACATGAGGGAAAAGAAGAGAAGAGCAGCACGGAAAAAATCGGAAGGAAAGATAAAATAAAGATGTGGAATGCTGTATGAGAATCGGAAAAGAAAGGAAAAGAGGGCAGTGGCTAAGGAATTAAGAAACCAGAAATGAGAAGATGGACAGAAAATAATACAAGAAATATGTAAAAAGGGCACTACAAATAAACGACCACACACACAGATGATAAATAGAACAGTGGATCTGATGCTGAGGGTGGTTCACAAATGGAATCCAATTCCTAAAAGACTGATGAAAGAAGAAAGAAAAGAAACTAATCAATGCTGTAGGTGTGGAAAGGCAGAGGTAGAATTTATGCATATATTCTGTGTATGACAGTAGGTACAGCAGGTATGGACAAGATGTGGATATGGAAGGATATGTTTTTCAAGAATAGAGAAAACTCATGGAGTTTTTTGTGTAGGAGATACAGCAGGAAGGTAGACAGCTGAAGGACAGGTAGTTAAGGGTCATAACTATTATAAAGACCTGTAATAGCATCAGAAGGTATATAAACAAAAGCTGCATAAGAAATGCATAGACAGAGGCAAACGATGGCAAAACTGTTCAATATGGGCAAAGCAGAGAGGGAGTGAATGAAGAATACGATCATATCCACATTAACAAAACGGAATTGAATGAAACAGGTCATGGACTGCAGAAATGTGACGTATTGCATATAGCACAGCTCTGCCATTGTTATTCCATTTGAGTCAACACTCCTGCCCAATACATTATATCTCTTGGTCATTCTTGAAATATGAGACCTACCATTTTGTCAGCTTTGAACATTAAGTCCTGGATATAGTCTATTTTTCCTTGCAATTAAAACAAGGCTTAAATCGAAATCATGTTTTCACTTTAACATCCTTCAGTAATTGCATTTATTTGTCTTCATAAGTCTAACTCTGTCAATTATTTTACTTTTTTGTCTGTCTTTGATAATTGCAGCATTATTTAAAGCATCTCTAACTCTTCTTTTATAAATTTATATGCTCGTCTGGAATATATTATATGCCATGTGTAAGTTCTTGTATGGCCTGCATTTCTTTCAGATCATAGCTCTATTTATTGATTGATTTATTTATTCATTCATTTATTTTCTTATTTACATGTTTTCTCTTTTGCCGTAGCAGCCCAGTGATCATCAGCCCCTCTGAGTCAACCAACCCAGTCATTCCTTCCCCCACTGAGGACAAGAGATGGTGAAGGGTCCATCAGTTAAGCAGCTGTCGGGGTGGCCAGATGGTTTTCTTGTTACAGCTCTAACTCTGACAGATACTCAGCTAAGGAGCAGAAGTAGGACTTGCAATGGACTGCCCTCACTAATTATACATTGCATCTGCAAGGGATGTTGAAAGCAAGCAGCCCTACCCCAATCCCTAAAGCATGGTAATTGATTTCTTCCATCTCCAGAAGAAAAACTGTACTTCAAAATGACTTTCCTAAAATATCTGTAGTGTAATTATGATAGTGTATCTTATATCTTAACATGGAAGCTTTCATCAAATTACCCACATTTTGATAAGTCTGTTAAGGTGTGAGGGTGCGCACAGAAGGAATTCAAATCATTGGAGATTCTAATGACTGGAGATAGAACACTCCATGTATCTGGAGCAATTTTAAATAAAAATGTATTTGTTTGAGCCCAAAACAAAGCTGGTATGAGGGTGAAGCAAAAGCACATATCCAAATCTGTATTAGGAGAATTTATTAGGTAATGACAGGTGGTAGACTTGTGTTCTAACTAAGGAAAGGCATCATAATATTTTATTGGTGAGTCTTCCCTGAAGTAGCAGACAGGAAGTAATGCCATTCACTGAAGTATATTGATTTTTGGGAGGAAGAGCAAGTATAGTAAAGCATACTATAACTTTGTGATGAATTTGTTTTTGGTAATAGTCTTATGGAAATCCGGAGTAACCAAATTTGACAAAATATAAAACAAATTTTACTTCAGTAAGTATATGTTTGTCTGTCTTTCATGTGCAAATTGTAAACTATACAAAAGTATCTTGTCAGATATGTTTTGCATATAGTAGAGCTCTGCCCTACTTATTCCATTTGATTCAACACTCCTGACAAATGCATTAAATCTCTTTGTCATCCTGGAAATGTGATACTTATTATTTTGACAGCTTTGAACATGAAGATCAGGGTTATATGCTGACAAAATAATAGGTCTCATATCGATGAATAAAGAAATTAACATTTTTTGCCTTTAACTTTGATATGGGTATTATATTATTGTGAATGTTAAGAGTTAAACAGATGGTGGCATTCATAGGTAAGTTGCCTCATATGCAGAATGGTAGGAGTTGCCCTGAGTATTAGACAAACATGTCCCAAATGGTTGAGAGCTGGACACCCCTCTGCTCTACTTAACAGCAGGAACTGTTTTGTCTGTTTGACTGCTTGTGTGACTGTGTGTGTGGGTATACAGACAGTGTTTGAATAGATCTGTGAGTATCTGTACAAGAATGCTTGTTGTGAGCATAAGCATGAGTGCAATGTGTGTAGAGGATGGGTGCCACCTAATGTGAGTTGTGCCTGGTATGCCTGTGGATATTTTGGATGCA
The DNA here is from genome assembly GCF_019279795.1 of Protopterus annectens. Lineage (NCBI taxonomy): Eukaryota > Metazoa > Chordata > Ceratodontiformes > Protopteridae > Protopterus > Protopterus annectens. The sequence continues at coordinate 1,237,459,987 of NC_056731.1, read as the reverse complement.
GCGTGTATGGGTACAAGATGTGATGTGTGTATATTTGTATGTGAGTGCATATGTGTGTGTGTGTGTGTGCGCGCGTGCGTGTGTGTATGTGTGCATGCTCGTATGTTTGTCAGAGTGTCTGTGCAAGGTGTATGCCTGTTTGTAGTTTTTAATAGTAGTGTTGCTGGCTAGAGCAAAGTAACAAATTATAGTGTGGATCTGTCCTACCTAGTCTTTCCTGTCCAATAGCATAAGTTAGGTACAGTATGAGTTTTGTTTGCATGTGTGTGTGTGTGTGTGGGGGGGGGGGGTTGAGACTGTCTGCTGCTATCTACATGAGTAATTCTGTGCATGTGAGTGCCTGTGTGTAATGGTGAAATGCATACCTGTGCGTATCTTTGCAGGGACCAGTGCACAGTGCAGGCAGTAAGGGTACCCAAATCAGCAGTGCAAAATTGATTGAGCTGAGCATTCATACTCCCTCACTTTCCCACTTAATGAGATAATTTCCGTGTAGGAACATGCATGACTATGAAATGCTCCGTGGTGTAGAAGTGCAACTTAGCTCATTTCTGTAACACAAGTTGTGCAGCAGTCCCTTTAGCAATAAATGTCAGTCTTAGATTAGTGCCACAGTTATTTATAAACAAGGAAAACAGACTGGGACCCAGAAATGAGTCTTGTGGCATACTTGATCAAAGATGTTTAGTCATAGCGACATGCATATATATTTTAAGAGTAGTAGTTCTGTTTTAAACCTAATAAATGATCATTTCCAAAAGGAGAAGAACAGATTTTTGCATTAGGGCAGAATGATCAACAGCATCAAGTACGTTCTTCAGATCAATAATCCTGGCTCCTGTTAAATTACTACTCTCTGCATTTTAGGGCACTTAATGTGGTAAAGCACTGTCTAAGTCATGTTATGAAGAAATTCAGAGTCTGAATAGGAAATCAGTATTTATTTGTATGCTAATATTGTTAAGATTTAGAAAGTTGTTTAAGATAAAAAAATAAGTGTGTAAGCATCATCTTTTTTTTTGGATTATAGATTATGAAGACTGGAATTATAACTGCAATTTCCACACATGGGGCATTAAGCATGTAATAAGAGAAGGATTAAATATATAGTTGAGAGGCTTTCATACAAATAAGGCAATCTCTTAAGGACAAATGGTAGTATATTTTCTGAACAAAGTTATTTAACTACAAGTATTTAAATAATTATTTTAATGAAGAATACACGTCTTTCAATGTGGAATATAATGCATATGTATATATGTATGTGTATGTTTGGTTTGATTGTGACATGAAGGGGGATTCATAAATGCCTACTTGTCATGATAAACTAATGTGCACAATGAGCAGTGATGACCAAGCAGTTTCTGATTCAGGAAATAACAGTACATGTTGCTAGCGGCTACAAAACAAGGCTTAGAAGCAAAGTATGCTAATGATCATATAATCAGCCACGCTGTATGGCATGCAGTGCAGTTGACTGCAGACTGTCATCAGATTAATGTTAAAGAAACAATGTATTGCATATTATTAAATTAAACATCTTACTATTGAACTCAATAATGCTAATTTTAAATATATTCTTTAATTTTTTAATTTTTATAGCAGACCCTTAGAAATTATCATACAGACCCCCAGGGGTCCATGGAGCACAGTTTTGGAATCACTGAAAAACATGACAGAGATTCAGAAACATATTAAAAAATTACAAATGTATTGTGCTCCCTTTAGCTGTGAATTCTAACATATGCTGGAAAACAACCACAAGAAAAATTAAAAAATGCCAGGGGTTACAGTAGCCCTTATAAACCTGAATCTGCAACCAGATGTCTTACAAGATGCTGTTGCTATTGCTGTTGTGAGTTACCCTAGAAGGCTTAGGATGTTTCAACAATGTTTAACTTACCATGGACTATATGAAATTTAAATACTAGAGAACTATACCGTGGACAGGGACACTATACAGAAAATGTTGGGCATATGCCAGCCCAATCTGAATCCTTGTAGGAATTTGGAAAACCCAGAATGCAGACATCTGTGCAGTTACCAAGATGTGGTTTAACTCATTCCTTTCAATGTAGCTCTTTTGAGAGTTTAGTATAACTCCCGGTGGGTGTGGTCTGAGCTTTTTAAAAAATGAAGTTATCAAGTTACAGTTAAAACAAATACTCATATGTCTAGGACCATAAGTACAACTTGAAAATTGTAAATGGCAAACTATTCAACCCAAAGTTATCGTTGCAATACTTACATTCATTCAGTCTAGGTCTTAAACTAGATTTTATAAGTCACAATAGCCACAGTAAATACGACATTTGTAATGCTGTATGAACAGCTTACAATATCTTCTTAAGCAACACACACACTGCCAGCAGCATTTCGTCATACAGCTGTGAGCTTCATATGAGCCTAAGAAGTTCTGTCTGTGTCACTTGTTTGTTAGGATATTTACAGAAACACGAACATTATTGTAACACAAATACATGCTATATAAATAATGTACAACATATCTTTATCTGCACTAGACAGAGGTCATTTATCACTAAAGTTGTGTTTGTCATTATGTAATCTTTAAGTTGAAATCTAATACCTTGCATGCTGCATGGATTTGGAATTTTTAATGTGAATATGACAAGTAATATTTGATGCCTAGAGGCATCATGGATGCAACTGCAGAAACACCTGGTGGTGACACTAGTCTATAATGAGTTGAAGCCACAAAGAGAAGCCTGGCAGTGCCAAGTCACAGGGCCTTACACACATTTAGACCAGCAACTGAAAAGACAGGGACCTAAGGTATAGGTGTCTTGCTCTACATTAATAACAAGCATACCTCTAGGTTGTTTAAGCAGGACAATGTTCTAGAGTTTCTCCACATACAGATTACTAGACAAATTCTCACATCACATCCTAGCAAATTATGTCACCCTTAATATCCCAAGAAACCCATAACTCATACTTACACCTAAGGGAGAAACTCACCATTCAACCAAATAGCATACTCATGGAGGGATTTTACTTTCCCCTGGATAAAAAGGTAATCCTACACAACCCCAAATTTGCAGGAACAGAGATTCCTGGACTTTATAAACACAAACACCCTAGATCAGATAGTGCATACACTCAATAGTGGTACAAACGTATTGGACATGGTACTCACAAATATGGGGAAACACTGCACCCCACCTACTATCATATCCTCTCTAGTAAGATATAAAAATCAGTTCTGCAAACCCAGTAAACCCTTTAAGAGCTAGGAATTATTCCAAGGCAAACTAACTTTTATTAAGTGATAAACTGTTACAATTCGAAGCTCCTCCAGACCAGATAACATAACAGCTTCTGTGGAATTATTCACAGAAACTCTGTACAGCCATATCAGTGGTAGCATAGAGATTACTGTTCCTACCAGAAGTAAGCCCAGAACAAATTTTAAAAACAAACCACCTTAACAGAATCCAAAATTAAACCAGTTCTACAACAAAATTAAAAAAAACATAGCTAAAATTACGAATAGTAACATCTAAAAAGATAAAATCTAATTTTCAAAACAATGCTCTCCAATCCAGTTCAGACATGCCCATCCCTCCTTGTACATCAGACATTTTCGAGAAACCAGCTGCACCACATTTATATTTGCTATCTGTTACTTCAATGTGTATATTAAATGCTTAGTCTGCCATCAGTGTACATGCTTTGTATCTAGTAGGACACCGTGTTTACTTTGAAACATATGCTGGTAATTATATGTTCACAGGTAAGTACATAGGTAAGTGCTAGGCTAGCTGCCCTTGCAGGCCATTTTAAGCCTAGTTGGTTTTCCTTTTTGTGCTTGAAATAACCTACCCCATTTGGTTATAGACTGGCATTACCCATCCCGTGGTCGAGATTTATATATCACCCCTAATGAGAATAACTTGGATCATAACTTAGATTAGAGGGGATGCCTGCATGGTCTAAACCATTTAGGAACTACATCTGTTAACACGGGGAGCAGTTCAGGAGTACATTTTCTACTTTGCATCCATAGATCTAAGTTGTGTGTGAAAATAAACAGGGATGAACTTTGTTTTATATGGATGGTTAGTCTGTTCCACAGCGGTGGTATGCTCTGCAAAATACACCACTCCTTCCAAACCATTCGCTTGATGTTGCAGAAGAGGTTTAGATCCCAAGACCAAGTACTGCTGATACCATTTGACTTGCTGATGTGAAGAAAATCCATCAGTAATGGGTTGGAGGATGCCTTGTACACCAGACACAGGTCATCTCTTAGTGGTCTGTAGTATACCAAGTATAGTGTCGTAGCTTTGAGTCGGTCCATGTAGGACGTGGTTTAGTAAGGTATCTTTGGGGAGGTTACAGTTTTTGCACATATTTGGACAGATACATACCAAAGTTAGCATTCGTTATATTCAATGATTGGCCTGCTGAGGGCTGAGTAAAGGGGGGCAATGACATCCCTTGCTCTAGACACAATCCCCTTGCTTATAGGTTGTGCAATATAGAAGGACATTTTTACAACAATAGATGGTTCCACTTGAAATAATCAAATTACCATTTCATCGAATTGCAAATCATCGAGACCAAATCGTCGAAAACTCATTTCACTGAAAACTCATATCATCGAATCTCAAATCATCGAAAACTATAAAGCAACTACAAATAACATTCCACAAAATTTTTACTATGTTTATGCAGAAATTAATATACCAACTCCAAGGTTGCACTACAGTGGGGGAAAGAGGTTATTTCCTAACCCCACTGTAGTGCGACCTTAGAGTTGGTATATTTTATTACGGGGGGGTGCAGGGGGGCTTGCCCCCCTGCATAAACATAGTAAACAGTGTCTGGGATGTTATTTGTAGTTGCTTTATAGTTTTCGGTGATTTTGAGATTCGATGATATGAGTTTTCAGTGAAATGAGTTTTCAACGATTTGGTCTCGATGATTTGCAATTCGATGAAATGGTAATTCGATGATTTCAAGTGGAACCCAATAGATACATGCTGGTCTAAAGTTAGGTCGCTGTTCACATAAGTTCCCAAATCCCAAACAACTGGGTCAACTCTTAAGGGTATTTTGTCAGTATAGTATTTCCCTATGGCAGATGACTTCCCAAAAGACACAATAATGTTTTTTTGGCATTTAGTTTTAGACCATGATTTTGACACCAGTTATTTACTTGAGACAAACATTCTTGATTGCTAAATCATTTGTGGATTCCATGACTGCTCCTAGCTTGCAGTCATCTGCAAAGTTAGTCAGCCAGAGCCCTTTGGTATTGGCTTTTACTTCAGAAACGTAGATGCCAAACAGGAGAGATCCCTACACAGAATCCCTGGGGACTCCACTGGTGACTGGTCTATTTGTGGAGGTAACTTCCCCTATTTTGATTATCTGCATATTTTATTTAATTTTTAATACTTTTGATTTTTGATATTTAATTTAATTGCATATACTAATGACATGATCCTTTATAATTGATGTACAAAAAAACAAAGTATAATTTGCACCGTGCAGAGATCTTAGAAATTAATTTCTCTGACTCTGTGATAATTACTGTTGACACGTGTGCTTCTTTTCTTTACTAAGAGTACTACCTCTGTTTTCTTATCTGGAAACTCATTTCTGTGTTTACGGGAACAATTTTATACTGCAGACCTCTTGTTTTTAATTCTTATATGCTTGAGACTTTTCTACTCAGGCCCATACTTCTCAACCTCATACTGCAAGAAATCTGGAGAAGCCTAAAATAATTGGGGCGGGGGGGGGGGTGAGGACAAAAATAGGGACAGATTTTAAATATTGCACTTATGAACTTAGAAAGTTGCTAAAATAACAGGATTTCTGTTAGCATGCATTGTCTGAAGGTTATAAAGTCTGAAACTCAAATGTATGCCATTGTTTAGTGATGTCATTCCTCAATGATTTGCCAGAAAACCACACATTTTATGAGGAACAGACCAAAAATGTGAGGCAAACATCTGGACATTCTGCAAAAATCTGGACACTTGAGAGTTATGCTCAGCTCTTCACTGTGAACCTTTCGGGCATCCTAGTAAACAAAAAATAAAACAAACATCAAAGAATAAGTCCAAACAAAATAGCACATAAATGCTTAAAGCTTTGCTCCAAATTTAATTTCATTAAAAGATAACAGCATCATAAAATACTAATGTTATAAGATCAATGAATGAATGAAAGAAAGAAACTCAAAATTTTATCTGGGGACTACACTTCCAAAATGACAAAACAATGGAAAAAGTGAAATATTTGATTTCTAAAAAAAAAAAAAAAAAGACGCATTTACCGTTTTCTCAGGAAAGCAACAGCCTAAGTGATCATAATAAGTAATATTGTGTATGGGGTACAAATCCAGAAATATGGGTGTTGAAGGTCTCCTATGGTATGTATTAGCCACATGGTTTGGAGATCTCTGTATTTGCAAACTTGCTATTTCAATTATGTAATTTTATGGCAGAAGTTTCTGTTTTTGTATCATACCCAGAAGTCTGTCTGCTTAGAAAATTCTAGTATCTATAGTGCTGAGGTGCACATGGAAAGGACAAAGTAAATGAGAATGCAAGTTAGAAAAGTGCTTGTGAATCAAGCACAGATGGTGATGCATGGCATACAGCCTTGGTAAATGAAAGTGCAGCCTTCAGTAATTTGCATACAAGCAAAGAAGGATGTAGTCAGACATGCTATAGGTTCATAGGCTCATAGGTACTTAATAAGATATTGATCCATGAGGATCTTTAGAAGCCTAGCAATACAGTCCCATGGAAGGTTTAAGACCTGTTATTTTAAATATAAATAACCCAGCGATAATCACAACATTTACATGTTGCCTGTATCCAGGAGGGACCAGGGTGCTTAACCTGGTGTGAATTTGGTATCACACAGTAATTTGTCCAGACTATGTTTGAATTGTGTAAGAGAAGTACTTTTCTTTTTGTGGAGGGGAAGACAAGTCCAAGGAAGTTGTATTCTCTGTGATAGAGCATGCTGGGACAGATATGTATCTGTGTTGAAATAGAGATTTAAATCTCTTGAGCAGGTGTTTATGACCACAGTAGATTGGTGAACATGCAGTAGGTGTGACAGGATAGGTTCTGCTTGGGCTCTGTACATGAGGCAGAGATCACTACCCAGTAGCTGGTATAACACTGGGGATAAGGATACGGCTTTAAGATTGTCTGTATAGTTTTTTATGATTTAGTCCCTTGCCTTTCTTAGCAAGAAAATAATGTGCGTGTTCAAGTTTTGTTAGATGTTTAGGCAGGTACATACCAAAGAAGGCATTGTACTCAATGACAAGCCTGATGACTGCAGCATACAGTGGAATGATTACATCTCTGCACCATACCCTCAGTAATAAGTCGTGTAGTAAAAAGGGCTTTCTTATAATTGTAAATGCATGCAGATGGAGATCAAAAGGCAGTTTGTTGTCTAGCTAGGTTCCCAGGTCCCTAATTACTGCATCAATTTTCAATGGTGTGTTGTCAGAGTGATAATTTCAAAAGTTCTCTTCCTAACCAAAGGATACTATTATACATTTTTGGCATTTACTTTTGGTCCATGGTTCTGACACCAACTACTCGTTTGGGAAAGGCCCTCTTGGTAGATCTTGGTGTCCTCTGGGGAGTTTATGATTGCTCCAACTTTACAGTCATCTGGAGAATTGGATAGTCATAAACACTCAACCCTTTGACCTCCAAGAAGTAATTGCTTAAGAGGAGTGGCCTGTGGAATGAACCCTGTGGCAAACCTCTAGTGACAGTTCTTTTGAAAGAGATAGAAAAGCCCACTCTAATTTCCTGGGTTCTATTTATGAGCCAATTTCTTATCCCATGATATGCACAGGGATGTACATTTAGCTGGGATAGTTTTTCTATGATACCCAAGTATGAGATGGGGTTGAATGCCTATGTGAAGTCTAGATTTGCAATGTGTACTGAAACTACTGATTTGCCCTCATCCATTCCATCAATAACCTTCTCAAAGAAGTCAAACAGATTAAATAGGCAGGATCTGCCCTGGAAATCCAAACTTACTTGGGTCTTGTGTCTGTAAGTTACCTATGTGGTTATTTATTACTTCCATAATGATCCTTTCCATAACCTTAAAGATGAGGCCAGAGACTTAGGGACCTATATTTTTTTAGTTATTTTTGATTTCCCACCTATGTGTAAGAGAATGACTGTTGTGTCCTCCATTCATCCAGCACAAGGTCTATTAGGAAGCTGACACTGAATAACTTCTATAAGATTCTGACATGTACTGTTTTGGTCTGGCCAGTAAGTAGCCAGTACGTTATCTCTCCACATATAAACACTGTTCTTGGCCATGGATAGTGCCTTCAAGACTTGTTCATGGGAGATTTAAGGGAGAGGTCTGAATGTGGGTAGATGATCTGAGAACTTTGGAGAAGAGACGGGGTGAAGTTTTAACTAAATTTATCCACTAGTAGATTGACTGTTCTCAGTGTCTCAGTATGTGATATAATTTACTATTACCTGTGCACAGTGCTGGACATAGTTTCTTAGGTTTCTAACATAGTTGTGGAAGGCTTTGTGGTTCTCTGCCTGGGTGGCTAGTTTTACCTCATATCTGACTTTAGTTAATTTGATCAGGGTCCAGAGTTCCCTATTAACTCTTACAAGCCTAAAACATCTTTTTTGTATACTTCCAGTTTATACCCATGCCACCTTATAGTGTCCAGACCTTTTTTGACTTATCAATTAACAATAGGGAGTATTCAAAAGTGCAAGGAATTATTAGCAAAATTACATTATGATTTTTTAGTCTAGGGTGTCCTGCAGTGGAGAAATTAATCTTTGTTTGCCACTTACTATTCATATTTTCAAATGTATGTTCCTATGTTCATAACTGAGATAGACCTACATGTTATTGAGGTGTATGGCATAAAACATCAATGTGGGAGAGAAAACAATTCACTGCAGATGTTGGTTTGTTTCAGACTACACTGGAAACACTGCCAGTTGTTTGTTAGTAATTATGAAAACAAGCAATATTTCCAAATGTACTTAATACTTCAAAAACCGAGTGACTTATAAACTATTGCATGACATTAAGTGAAACCCTAGATGCTGCTGAAGAAAACTGTTTTTGATATTTTCACTGTAAGTTGCTCATCTTGAAGAGATATCCACTATTAGTTTTGCTAATTATACACTTAAGCATAATTTTTCATATTTGTGTAAATATCTCAATAAACAAGCACTTATAGAGAAATTTATTGTTGTCATGTGAAAGTTTATGTCCAGTTAACAAAAATGACCTAACAGTATATGTATAGGCTGTACAGTTTTCAAGATGTCTGGTTAACAAAAATGGTCTAACAATATAGGTATAGGTTGTACAGTTTTTGATATTGTGAATGGGATCCAGAGGTGGCTACAGGTATGATATTCTAAACCACATAGGTGTTAAGGAATTAAATTTAGCAAGAACTTTTTTCCATCTAGGGATTTACATTTATGTTTATGTGTAATTTTTTTCTGTTGTTATAGAAACTGCTTATATTTGGGTTTCACCACAGGAGATTTTTTTTTTATTTGGCATTGCACTTATTATAGAGGGGTGCAGTTGCAGCTATGCAGCTAGTCAGAATGTACAAAGAATTTGTTGGTAAAGGATTCCACATAAGAAGTGGAGTCATCAAGCTAGAAGGGGATGCTGATTTCAACCATGTCATCACTCAATTTCAGTAGATTAGCCTAGGAATAATCTTTGAAAAGCAAGATATTTTAGGATGTTTCTGGCTCGGTCTTAAGGTGAATCTGTCCAATCCGTGGTCTAATTTGACCACAGAAGGAGTTCCAGTTGGTAGCAAGCAGACCTGTCCCATATTGGTGAGGAACAAGTCAAGGATTTTATCACCCTGGGTTTTTACGCAGACTAACTTGTCAACACAGATAGCATTGAAGTCCAGAAAATCTCTAGGCATACATGTTAGTGGACATATACACCTCCCATATAATGTAGGGGTAGTTGACATCCCCTAGGAGAATGATGTTTGGCTTAATGCTGAGGGACTTCATACTAGTGAGGTAGGAATTGTGAACTGAGCAGAAAATATAGGGGATCCTATAGATAGCCATGATGTGATAAAGATTCTTATTAATTGCATTTTTTGATGATTTTTCTCCCTCCTGCATCATCCTACAGGTCCCTACCCAGCACACCACATCTATTTGTTGAGTCTACCAAACACCTCATTGACCCCTGGACTTATACCATTGAGTGGGGCCACTGCAGGTCTTTAGGGCATGCTGAATATCTAGCCACTCAAATCCACCATGAAAGATTTATATTTTGTATGCCCTAACCATTATTTCTTCCACCTCCCTTTGGTCCTTTGCTGTATGCTTGAGAGGTGGGCATACAATGAGGACATGTGGCGTATCACCACAATTCCAAAGTAGCTCAGCCTTTTCCTCATCACACCCTCCTCCCCCAACACACTATTCCTAGTGTGATGTTCCTAACTTCCACCAGGGATCATCACAGAAGATGGTCTCAGAATCACCCATCCCCACAGATGAAAACCATCATCCCTCCCTGCTACTTCATCTTACCTTTGAGCTGCTAACTGAGCCTGAGTCACCTGGGCTGTAGTCAGGGCTTTATCCTTATTTGTCACTGAAGTGGCATCTTGTTGCCTGTAGGTTGGACATGGAGAAGTTTCAGGTCATTATCTTGTCTAACTAACCTGAAGGTGAATATTTGTTGGAAATATGGAGACACCACCACCTTTTGTGTATTTATCTAGTATGTTAGGCATTATATGCCATCTCTATGGCATATAGTGATAAAATACTGCATTTTACTGCATGATCCAGGTTTGATTCTTGTGTTGGGTATTGGAGAAATCATCTGGTGAGTGGTGGTATCTCGCTGGGTGATACTACCTTCCACAAACATAGTAAAGAAAGGGTACTGTGCATCACATTGCAGGAATGACACCTGTAGACAAAACCAGAGAAATATGCTCTGTGCTAGAAGTCATGGTGTGGGGAAGCAATCATCTCAATGAAAGCACTGCTATTTTGCACTTTATGGTAACAATGCAGAAGTATGCAAATATAAGCATAATATACATCACACTATACTGGCTGGTCAGTTGGGAGGGGTTAATACATTCCTGTACAAACCAAGTCAGCCATGGATGAAGACTCACTGGTTTCTGACTTCTCCACTTTCCAGCTATAAGACAGTGCTACCAAAATACATGTATCAGGTCCTCATCATTGCCAGTGCTATATATAATGCCCCATAAGTGAACACAATAAAGTAGTTATAGCACTAACATCCTAAAAACCACCACTCCTTTCTATTACAGGTGCAATATTGTTCACTTAAGTTAAGGAACATAATGTTTTAACACCGCTGAGTCGGCTCTGGCTTATAAATTAAGAACCAGGCAGCTGCAGTGCATCACCTAAATAACGTGTTATCCCTGTACAGGATATCATCTTTCCTTTAGGTAATGCAGACTTAAGATATTCAAATGCCATTATCTAGTAACATTTAAAGCAGAATTATATGAATGGATCAACAAAGAAAATGCTAGAAAGATTATCTAAAAGTCACACAAAAGTTGCAGTACTATGTATATCAAAACTTGCACCTGGTATTGTAAATTAAGCTTATCAGAAACAAACAGGCTCTCCACATTAGAATCTTCAAACTCATCTGGAAACCATAAGAGGTAATACAACACAGTTTTAATATGACACATAGCATTCACCTAAGCTATGCAAACCACATACTTCACAAAAAGTTCTAGTATGCATTAGGACCCCCAGAAGTGTTATAAAATTACTAGAAAAAGTCAAAGCCAGCCTCTGCCTAAAACCTGTTGCATACTTCATCCATCATTTTCTCAAAATCTTTTTAGCACTTATGGCTAAGCCCTTTACGCATATCTATACTCCATGATTATAAGCTTCACCCCCCCCCCCATTTTTTACACAACCTGTCATAATACAAGTGACTATTGCAAGTCTTTGGAATAAATTCATAAAGATCACTATGAAGTATACACACTGAAGTAACTTTTCTTTTTTAATTCAGAGAACTATGCTATTCATAAAATCACTCTTTCTTGTACATTAGCACAACAACTCCTTGTACCTTGTGATAGGGAGCATATTGTCCATGAATCGCAAAATACCGCATAGTGGAAACAAGGTCATTTTACCATGGCTCTTAATGTGATGCAATAGACAGTTAATGAATCTTTGGGATTGTCTACTCACTAAAATATTTCAAAAAAGTAAACAACTAATAGTAACAAACACCATAAACAGATGTGGTCTCCTAAAATAGTCACAGTGTTCCTTTAGGAATGTCTATAAGACCCTGTACTGAAAGCATAACTGATTACATGTTTTATAACTTTTAAAAACTGTTTCTTACAGTGCAGTGGTTACAAGATATGCTGCAGGCTTTTGAAACAATTGCTCATCAACTAGCCTTTGGCCAGACTCAAAAACTTTCATTTCAGTGAGGCACCTCTCACAGGGATTCATAACTACTTTTCAAACCTCACCTTTTCATTTAAGCAGTTATGCTCAGACACTGACACTTTTTAATTTTGCGACCTGATGAGATTAGTAGTAAACTATTTATATTTTCAATGGTAATTAAGTATTTAGCCAGATAGCTTCAGTAGGGAAATCAATAAAATGTCATATCTGTTTTGGCAAAACTAAAATGTTCAAACGCTGTTCACCAGAACTAACTTTTCCAGCAGTGGAGTTTGCCTCTTTTACCACTGGTGTGTGACCCTGGAGTTAGTATATAAAAGTCTGAGTGTGGGAGGTGTTTCCCTACACGGGGGGGGGGGGGGGGGGTGCAAATTTGTACTTCATTCAGACTACATTTTTGAATCAACATAATTAAATCTTGCCCATTTATTTTGATGACATTCCACTAATGAAAGCATATAGACATAAATCTGTTACCAAAGGACTACAGACAGAGATAACCAAACTCTACCACTGACCGCAGAGAAATAGAGTTACTCTGAAATCCCAAAAAAACTTTTTTGAAGCTGTTTGGTACATCTCAGAAGCTTAAAAATGATCCTTTAGTCATAATTACTAATCACACTCCTGTTCTCATTAACCAGTATCCACCAATTAAATACATAGCTCTATTGTTTGATCTGACACTTTCTGAAGATACCAAGAATACACAATATTGGCAAGGTTCTGTAACATTTCAAGATATCATACAAACTAACTTGTTTTCTCACATTCAAAGCATTAAAGCATTATAGAGTCATTTTATTTATTTATCTTGCATATGCTCTTCCTCCAATGACCCTAAACTATGATCATAACAAATCACAACTTCAAACCAACCTTAATTAGATCTGTTGGTTATCCTCACTATTATGTACCACCAAACAACACTGCATAACTTTAAAAAAGCACATTGGCTTCCTATAATGGCATGAACAACTCCATTGTGGAACACCATAACATTTAAGCTTCTAGATTTTGTATAATGCCCTCCTTTTTCTAATTTATGGGAAGCCCAGACTTTTCACTACCCTAGACAGATTAACAACCAAGATGCTCCTATCCTTGTTAATTGCTCTGTTGGCATAACTATGACTAAAAGGGTATGCTATAAAACTGGCCCAACAGCCAGAAACAGCTTGCTCTGGAATGCAGAAATGAGTAAGACATTGACACATTCTGGAAAAAAATAATCTTTCAAAATCCTGCTTGACTTTTACCAGTGTACCTGTTCCAGAAGGCTCAGTGTTGTAAGTGTGAGAACCACAACTGCAGCTACCATAGTTGTAAATGACACAGCACAACTCAGAAAGAAAAGAGTGAATCTCAAAACATTGTCTGGGGGGCTACACTATCACATACTCTTGTACTTATGATCACCAACACTGAGAGCGTGATACCTTGGAATAAGTGGAACATGCTGAGGTACTACAATATGTGTGTCTCAGTTTGTACTCCTCTTTTCACATGAATAGTCACACTCTTCCAAAGGATAGCTTTTTGATGGTAAGATTCAAAATAAATTTTTAGAACACATTATCTCATTAGAATAAAATACTCAAAGTCAGCGATATTATAAATTCATGTCTGACTTTATAGATAGACCAACTAGGTGGCTGTTTAGCATGCCATTATGTTTACTTGTAGAGGAACATCTCAGGTATTTATTTATTTTTTATAATAAAGAAAAGCAGTTCTTTTTTTCTGTAAATATAAATGAATGAATGAATGAGTGAATGAAAGAATGAATAAATCAATAAATAAATATTAGGACCCCACCCCCCCCAAAAAAAAGAGAAAGGAGGAATCCCAGTAGATTCGGCCATTTGAATTGTTGGCCTCCTCCTCACCTCATCATTTTTCTGCCTAGACAAAGAATCAGGTAGATTGTGGGTGAGACAGATCAAGTAGTCAACAATTTCAAACCTGTGAGTCTGCCACAAAGAGAAAGCTCATCAATGGCATGAGAGTTTTTTTTTTTTTTTTTTGGTAACTTTGGTTACTGACAGACAAACAGATCTTTTGGATGTGGAGTGATTAGTCCTCAACTGTTCCTGATTTTGTAGAATGTGCCTATTATTTCTTGTCTAATTTTCTTGCCCTGTCCCTCTTCACACCACTCACTCGCTAGGATCTTTTCCATATACTTTTGATCTGTTCCATACAAATTTGTGTTATTCTGGAAAATTATTGAGGACTGAAATCACTAAATAATCTAAAAGAATTACGTTTCAGACTGCATATTCTTCAGGAAGTACATGCTAATATAAAACCTGATATTCTAGCAACTTTAAAATTTTACCAAAAAATACAAAACTACTCAAAATATTAAACTTCAGGTTACAGAGCAATGGAGCACAAAACAGGACTTCCAGTCGGAAATCTACAAATAATATTTAATTAAATAAACACTGTATGCGTATTAAAACAATCAAATCAAAACTTTAAGAGTAGTACATCAAGCGCTTTTGTTTCTGCTTATTTAGAGACTTTTTCAAGATAACCACTCATTACCTTAACAGCTCTTAAATACATTGGCAGTATATCCCGCCTTATACCAGCAGCCTATCCCTAAAAAGAGCAATTATAGTAACTAATCAAATAATTCTCATAGTTTATAATATCAACAACAAATATAAAAAGCTTAAAAATAAGCATAAATAAGCATAAAAAGCTTGAGAAACCAGACCTAGTCTTAAGACATGAGCAGACCATCATCAATGCTATTAAAATATATCCCCGCAATTGCTAAAAATCATATACACACACCCTCCCTACAGGTACAAACTACAGAATATTTTTAAAATAATGGCATAATAAATACATTCATCAATAATTTAAACCTTTCAATTGATACCATAAAACTAATCCAATTATCTCTCTATAAGGAACCTATTTATTAAAAATATAACAATATCTTTCGTAATCTAAAATAACAATATAAATGTATATACACATATATGTGTAAATATGTATATGTGAGTACCCGATTAAACCAGTATACCATTACTCCTACCTTTCCAATGCTTTCAACTTTAGAAAGCATGTTAAGGAAAAAAAAAACGTCATTCACGCCTGGCCGTTGGGTAGAATTAGTTCTCAACTGCCAAAGAGCTTCTTGTTTCTCCAATTGAAGGGATCAAGGTCCACCTCTCAAATCAACCACCAAGGTTCAATAATGGTAAATTTAAAAGAATGTCCCTCAAACTCTTTATAATGCTTGGCCAGAGCATTAGTGTCTTTCTTTAGTCTAATATCTTTAAGTGCTCATATATACAACACTTACATTTTCTCTCGGTTTTCCAGATATAAAAACCAGGACAGTTTTTACAGAAAGCACAGTAAACCACCTTCTCTGTTTGACATGAACATTTCTTGTTTAACCTAACAGTCGCTCTATTAATCCTAAAAGATGTACTCTCCATAATATAAGAACAAAAATTGCAAGCCTACATTTCTTCATACCACCTGGAGTAGGTCCCTTTGAAGTAGACTCCAATATATTTTTCAAAAATTGACCCCTTCTGTAAACGATAGTGGGTCTCGTACCTACAATTTGTCTTACATCATTGCAAGTCAATACAATCACCCAGCTTTTGTATAAAATACTTGCTATCTGCTTACTGGACTTACTATATGGCATAATAAATCTGATTGAAAATTAACCTTCCAAGTTACTGACACTTCACCACATACAGCATTAGAAATGTTAGGCTCCTCTACCCTAGATAAATTAGGTCTTACCAACACACTTTCTTGTAGCATGTCACAATCATTGACCATCACAAGGGAAAGGTTAGAGTTTTTACTCCCACGGGGTCCATGATAATCTCTAAATAAAATAGGTTTAAAATATCTATTTTCTCTTTTATTGATAACCTCCAGCATTACTTCATTTACCAAGGTCAATGGGTAACCTCTCAACAAGAACATGTCCTTTAACAATTCGCATTCTACTAGAAATGCCTCAAACAGAGAAACCATACACTCGCCTCTCACAAATTGGCCCTTTACCACAGCTTTTTTCTGCTTAAAAGGGTGAGAGCTATCAACATATAGAAAACTATAAAAGTACATCTTTTTTCGATAAATTTATGCAACAAAACCTTTCAAGCCATAATCCTTAACCAATCTCACATCCAAGTATGAAATTTCTTTTTCACCCACATTATCTGTAAATCTTAAAAAGGATGTTGAGTCAAAGATGTAACTCAACAAATCAGGTATAATTTCTAACTGAACTCAATGAAGAAAAAACAACCCAGTAAAAACCAGGTGCCCTTGCATACAAATACGAAATGTCCACACATGGAATCAAAAATACTGCAAAGGCAAGGCTCCAGCTTTTCAATTCAAAAGATAGTAAAATTCTGCAGCAAATGAAGAATGTAAAAAAATAAAAACAGAGATCCAAGTTCCACAGTTGCACTGCTTTAATGGCACACAAACGCTTTCACTATTAGCTTCTTCAGGTATATATCAACCATTTATAAAACACACCTTTTATAACAGTTGCTCAAATCACATGACATAGACTATTTAATATTTAAAAGCATATACTCACAACAATGCATGCTTACATAAATTATAAAACATACAAAAATACATCTAGCTAAAAAATAATCATAAATATATACATTTATAAATATATTTCTTATCAACATAAAGGTCTATATAGTATTATACAGAAAAAGATTTATACAAACTGAAATGAGTACAATATTAGAAGTTTCATTTGGAAGCTTGTGTGTCTGAAAATATTATACCCCGTGGACTTAGGGTGTTAAAAATGCCCGCCCAAA
Organism: Protopterus annectens; assembly: GCF_019279795.1. Taxonomy (NCBI): domain Eukaryota; kingdom Metazoa; phylum Chordata; order Ceratodontiformes; family Protopteridae; genus Protopterus; species Protopterus annectens. Next base: position 1,237,442,628 of record NC_056731.1, on the reverse strand, counting down.
CAGATTGCGATTCGCTATTGTTAAGTGAATGGCAACAACTTAACATTAAAACCAGTTTTGGGTATTTGAAACTATTAATTGCTGCAGCAGGAAGGGAAGAAAGTACTGTTCTTGATATAGCAAAGAATAATCCACGACCTTGAAGAAAGGAACCAGAACTCTGCTAAAGTCCACAAGGCTGTATTTTTATTTCTGAAGTGTTCCAAAAGTCACAGATAAAATCACACTGAAGTATTCCAAAAATCACAGATAAAATCACACAAGCGCTTTCGCTCAGGCAGTCCTGAGCTTTATCAAGTGAAAACAAAATGCAGTATGCAGTAACCTCCATTAAATAGCCTAGCAATTATACAATTAATTAATTAGTAAGTCTAGTACTAAGGTGTGGTGCTTTGGAGTTGGATGTTAAAAAAGTTAGTCATTATACCAACTCAAAAATGAAATGTTTGCAACAACATCTGCACTTAAATAAAATGACTAATCATAAAAAACATCTTAAAATACCAGTTTCCTAGGTTTCAGAACATAAAAGTCTGAAGTCTGGTTGGGGTTGTAGATTGTTAAGGAATATGCTTAAAGATGTGTTTGGATTGTCAGTGAATTGCTAAAAACTTTTTCTTTTTATTATTACTTTGCACTGATAAAGACATGCAATAAAATGTGCGTGAGATATTTTTGATGCCCATCCATATACCATTTCATATAGAATTTGATTTATTAGTCAGAATCCTAAAACCGTGGATGTTCAGTAATTTAATATGCTGTGTGGGGATGCTGTAGTATGAGGGGGGTCAAGTATGAGAGTTATAACCTAGCCCTCCTAAGCTTGAGGACCGGTTTAATGCTGATCATCCCATTCAGACCTGGTGGCTTCCCTGCATTCAGTCTCAACTGCCATAATAGTTCACGGTAGCCCAAGGTGGATTCCCAGTCACCACCTCTTGCATCTGGCTCAACCTGTTCCAGAACTAGAAACTGAATTTTGGGATCTGGGCAGGAGAGTGAGTGTTTATAGAAGGCATTGGTTTCCTTCTTCCTGGTCATGTCATAAAGATGCTCGTAGATATGTTTCCTTAATTCCCTCTCAGTTTTGCCCACATAGAAACTTTGACAGTTGGTGCACATCCCCAAGTATACGACCCCTCTAGAGGCACAGGTGTAAAATCCAGTGGGGTGTATCTTGTAGTTCCTAGACGGGAGGTATGGTGCTGGTTCTTTAGATATGGCATGACATTGGGCACAGGCACCACATCTGAAAGTGCCCAGCCTTGGTTGTTTTACCTTCATCTTTTTTCTTTGATTTCTTTCAAATAATTCCTTTAGATTGGCCCTCTTTAACGAACAAAACTGGGTTTAGGTGGAATATAGACATATAGTTCTTCAAAGAGGGTTAAAACCGCCAGTGATGTAAGATTGTTTCTTCCAATTCATAGGAATTTGATGAGTATGTGTGTGCAAAACTGTTAGTGTGAACAGTATCCTTGTTTTGTGTATTGTTGGTCACTGGTACAAACCCCCCCCCCTAGTATTGGTTTGTAGAGGGAATGTCGTGCAGATTTTACCTCTGCTGCTAGAGTTAGAAATAGTTCCAGAGGGTAACCTCTCTCCAAAAAGCTTTTTCAAAATTCCACCTCAGAATCAAAATCTTTCTCCGTACTGCATATTCTACTTGCTCTGATGAGCTGCCCTTAATGATCCCCTCTTTTGATATGGTGGGTGGGCACTTTCAAGTGTAGCAAGGAGTTGGAAAATGTTGCCTTGATGTAGTTTGGAATGGAAAGTTTTCTGATTGTAGTCCTTGTAAAGAGTAATGTCCAGATAATGAAGTTCGTGCTGATCCACTGTGTGTGTGAATTGTAGGAAATTCGTTGTTGAATTGATGTGTATAAGGAATTCAGATAGGTTCCCTTCAGAGCCTGACCATAAAATACAGATGTCATCCAAATAGCGTCTGTAGAACAGAATGTGATCTTTCCATGGGGGTATTAAAACGAATGTATGCTCCCACATGTGCAATATTACATTTGCGTAGAAGGATGCACAAGATGCCCCCATGGCAACCCCCTTGCGTTGCCGGTATAATTCACCATTAAAAAGATGAAGTTGTTGGACAAAACCATCTCCATCATTTCGTGAGCAAGTTGGACATTTTGTTACTAAGGGTTGTCTTCTGGCCTAGAAATTGGGCAAACCATTCCAAACCTATTTGATGAGGGATGCTGGAAAACAGATCTTTGATGTCCACTGTGACCATTAAGGTGTCTGGGGAGTAGCAAGAGGTGGGAATGTCCCGGAGGAAGTGCCAAGAATCCTTGCAAACGTGGGACAATAAAGATGTGTATTCTTTAGTCATGTAATCAATAAATTTTCCCAGGGCTCAGTCACTCCACCTGCTCCTGATACAATCGGCCGGAATTGTAGTGGATTTATTCCTTTATGGGTTTTAGGTATCCCAAAGATGACTGGTATTCTGGGCTTTTCCACATGTAAATAGTTATAGACCTTTTCATTGATGGCCTGTTGTAATAGAAGGTCAGTAAGATAGTACTTAATCTCAGCAAAGGCTATATTGATCTCGCTGAAACCGCCTCGTATTGTTCGTCATTCTGCAACATAATGTGCATGTGGGCTTCAGTCCTCTGAGAACATAAGGACAATTCCCCTCCTTTATCAGGTTTCATGACCCTGATTTTTCTTCATGCAAGTGTTCAATAAAATTCATTTCTTGTTCAGAAAAATTTGGATGAAGTAGAATTTCTTGATTATTATATACTTTCCTGAAGTCATTCTCCACTAACTTTTCAAAGAAGAGAATTATTGGGTGTAGTGGGGGGTTAAAGAGACTTGTACGCGTTGGGCCTGCTGCATTAAGTGTTTGCCCTTTAAAAATCAAATTTAAATTTAAAGCTCTGGTAAACATTTTTAAATCTATCAGAGCTTGTGTTAAATTCATGGGTTTAGTTGGGACAAAATGTAACCCTCGGGTGAAAATATCAAAAGCATTTGTAGGAAGGTTCATGTCCGTGTAATTGTATATGGCAAAGTTGTTTCTCCTTAAAATAGTGCAGTTACCCTCAATATTAGTAGGGTTTTGGTTGTGTAAACCCAGATTTGGGGCTTGGTCAGTTGTAGGGTCATCCAGGGATGTTAGGGTAGTGGGTGTGTGGTGGTTTGTTAGTGAACAAAATTCCAAGACCTCGGTGCCTGTCTTTGTCTCTGTCCCCAAACCCCGGTCTGGCCGGGGTTCTGCTGAAAATCCTGGTTGTTAGTACCCTTCTGTTCTTCTCTGCTAGCCTTTCACTTCTTCTAAGGGGTTCCTCTTGTCTGTCATATGTGTCACTAGCCCTATCTGTGTTTGTGGTGTTGTTTTTGGAAGAAGTTTTATTGTAACAATTGGGGCTAGGGTAGGCAAGGCCATCCCTGTATTCGATGAGATCACGTTCTAATTTTCTTAGTTTTCTGTTAAGAATCTTATCACAAAAACATCAACATTATCAAAAACCTTGTCATAGTTTGATTTAAAAGCACTAAAATTAGTACTAGATGTTAACTCATTGTTTAAAGTGTCTAGCTCAGTCATTAATGCTTGTGCTTTCAGTTCATATTCCCCTACCATTAAATGCAACATCTCCAATCCAGCTTTATCAAAAATCTCACACAAATTAAAATAATAATCAGTACCATACTGAACATTGTTTGGAAATTTAAAAAGCGTAGCCCTTCGGGACACGTTTTACTCTCAGACATTCATTCAAATAGTCTATCTCTAGCTGTGTACTCCTTAAGGAGTATAATTTGTCCTTGAACAAGTCCATGCTCTGATCAAAGTTAGAAAAATTGTTAGTGTTGTTACTACCTTTAGAAAAGGTGAAGCGTTGTCCAGCCCATTTTGTAAAGTTTACATCCTTGTTTCTATGTTTCAGAGCAGGATTACTAGTTCCATTGGTCCCTGGTTGTACGTTTGTTTCAGGAGCTCTGGTAGCTTCATGGCGAGTAAAGTTGTTTCTTTTGGATCCGGCGCCAGACATGTCCGTGGAGGATATAGTGGAGCTTGTACCCTCTTCCGGGTCCGCAATTACCGGTAATCCAAAGTTGTTTTGTAGTGCTTGCTGCTGGTTGCAAGCTAGCCCTGGTGAAGCAGCCGTGGTGGGTTTCAGCAAGTTAGTGAGCTCCTTGAGTGCAACCAGTACTTGGTTGAACTCCGCTCTGCTCACCGGAAGATCATTTGTAGTGTTTTTCAGCATTTCAGGAGTTTCTCCTGGGTTAAAGGTTTCTTCTCCATTGGCCATGGCAGACAGGATCAAGTGAAGTAATGCACAAAAAACCAAAGACAAACAAAGAATAATCCACGACCTTGAAGAAAGGAACCAGAACTCTGCTAAAGTCCACAAGGCTGTATTTTTATTTCTGAAGTGTTCCAAAAGTCACAGATAAAATCACACTGAAGTATTCCAAAAATCACAGATAAAATCACACAAGCTCGCTCAGGCAGTCCTGAGCTTTATCAAGTGAAAACAAAATGCAGTATGCAGTAACCTCCATTAAATAGCCTAGCAATTATACAATTAATTAATTAGTAAGTCTAGTACTAAGGTGTGGTGCTTTGGAGTTGGATGTTAAAAAGTTAGTCATTATACCAACTCAAAAATGAAATGTTTGCAACAACATCTGCACTTAAATAAAATGACTAATCATAAAAAACATCTTAAAATACCAGTTTCCTAGGTTTCAGAACATAAAAGTCTGAAGTCTGGTTGGGGTTGTAGATTGTTAAGGAATATGCTTAAAGATGTGTTTGGATTGTCAGTGAATTGCTAAAACTTTTTCTTTTTATTATTACTTTGCACTGATAAAGACATGCAATAAAATGTGCGTGAGATATTTTTGATGCCCATCCATATACCATTTCATATAGAATTTGATTTATTAGTCAGAATCCTAAAACCGTGGATGTTCAGTAATTTAATATGCTGTGTGGGGATGCTGTAGTATGAGGGGGGTCAAGTATGAGAGTTATAACCTAGCCCTCCTAAGCTTGAGGACCGGTTTAATGCTGATCATCCCATTCAGACCTGGTGGCTTCCCTGCATTCAGTCTCAACTGCCATAATAGTTCACGGTAGCCCAAGGTGGATTCCCAGTCACCACCTCTTGCATCTAGCTCAACCTGTTCCAGAACTAGAAACTGAATTTTGGGATCTGGGCAGGAGAGTGAGTGTTTATAGAAGGCATTGGTTTCCTTCTTCCTGGTCATGTCATAAAGATGCTCGTAGATACGTTTCCTTAATTCCCTCTCAGTTTTGCCCACATAGAAACTTTGACAGTTGGTGCACATCCCCAAGTATACGACCCCTCTAGAGGCACAGGTGTAAAATCCAGTGGGGTGTATCTTGTAGTTCCTACAGGGCAGTTGAGACTGAATGCAGGGAAGCCACCAGGTCTGAATGGGATGATCAGCATTAAACCGGTCCTCAAGCTTAGGAGGGCTAGGTTATAACTCTCATACTTGACCCCCCTCATACTACAGCATCCCCACACAGCATATTAAATTACTGAACATCCACGGTTTTAGGATTCTGACTAATAAATCAAATTCTATATGAAATGGTATATGGATGGGCATCAAAAATATCTCACGCACATTTTATTGCATGTCTTTATCAGTGCAAAGTAATAATAAAAGAAAAGTTTTTAGCAATTCACTGACAATCCAAACACATCTTTAAGCATATTCCTTAACAATCTACAACCCCAACCAGACTTCAGACTTTTATGTTCTGAAACCTAGGAAACTGGTATTTTAAGATGTTTGTTATGAGTAGTCATTTTATTTAAGTGCAGATGTTGTTGCAAACATTTCATTTTTGAGTTGGTATAATGACTAACTTTTTAACATCCAACTCCAAAGCACCACACCTTAGTACTAGACTTACTAATTAATTAATTGTATAATTGCTAGGCTATTTAATGGAGGTTACTGCATACTGCATTTTGTTTTCACTTGATAAAGCTCAGGACTGCCTGAGCGAAAGCGCTTGTGATTTTATCTGTGATTTTTGGAATACTTCAGTGTGATTTTATCTGTGACTTTTGGAACACTTCAGAAATAAAAATACAGCCTTGTGGACTTTAGCAGAGTTCTGGTTCCTTTCTTCAAGGTCGTGGATTATTCTTTGCTTGTCTTTGGTTTTTGTGCATTACTTCACTTGATCCTGTCTGCCATGGCCAATGGAGAAGAAACCTTTAACCCAGGAGAAACTCCTGAAATGCTGAAAACACTACAAATGATCTTCCGTGAGCAGAGCGGAGTTCAACCAAGTACTGGTTGCACTCAAGGAGCTCACTAACTTGCTGAAACCCACCACGGCTGCTTCACCAGGGCTAGCTTGCAACCAGCAGCAAGCACTACAAAACAACTTTGGATTACCGTAATTGCGGACCCGAAGAGGGTACAAGCTCCACTATATCCTCCACGGACATGTCTGGCCGGATCCAAAAGAAACAACTTTACTCACGCCATGAAGCTACCAGAGCTCCTGAAACAAACGTACAACCAGGGACCAATGGAACTAGTAATCCTGCTCTGAAACATAGAAACAAGGATGTAAACTTTACAAAATGGGCTGGACAACGCTTCACCTTTTCTAAAGGTAGTAACAACACTAACAATTTTTCTAACTTTGATCAGAGCATGGACTTGTTCAAGGACAAATTGTACTCCTTAAGGAGTACACAGCTAGAGATAGACTATTTGAATGAATGTCTGAGAGTAAAACGTGTCCCGAAAGGGCTACGCTTTTTTAAATTTCCAAACAATGTTCAGTATGGTACTGATTATTATTTTAATTTGTGTGAGATTTTTGATAAAGCTGGATTGGAGATGTTGCATTTAATGGTAGGGGAATATGAACTGAAAGCACAAGCATTAATGACTGAGCTAGACACTTTAAACAATGAGTTAACATCTAGTACTAATTTTAGTGCTTTTAAATCAAACTATGACAAGGTTTTTGATAATGTTGATGTTTTTTGTGATAAGATTCTTAACAGAAAACTAAGAAAATTAGAACGTGATCTCATCACATACAGGGATGGCCTTGCCTACCCTAGCCCCAATGGTTACAATAAAACTTCTTCCAAAAACAACACCACAAACACAGATAGGGCTAGTGACACATATGACAGACAAGAGGAACCCCTTAGAAGAAGTGAAAGGCTAGCAGAGAAGAACAGAAGGGGTACTAACAACCAGGATTTTCAGCAGAACCCCGGCCAGACCGGGGTTTGGGGACAGAGACAAAGACAGGCACCGAGGTCTTGGAATTTTGTTCACTAACAAACCACCACACACCCACTACCCTAACATCCCTGGATGACCCTACAACTGACCAAGCCCCAAATCTGGGTTTACACAACCAAAACCCTACTAATATTGAGGGTAACTGCACTATTTTAAGGAGAAACAACTTTGCCATATACAATTACACGGACATGAACCTTCCTACAAATGCTTTTGATATTTTCACCCGAGGGTTACATTTTGTCCCAACTAAACCCATGAATTTAACACAAGCTCTGATAGATTTAAAAATGTTTACCAGAGCTTTAAATTTAAATTTGATTTTTAAAGGGCAAACACTTAATGCAGCAGGCCCAACGCGTACAAGTCTCTTTAACCCCCCACTACACCCAATAATTCTCTTCTTTGAAAAGTTATTGGAGAATGACTTCAGGAAAGTATATAATAATCAAGAAATTCTACTTCATCCAAATTTTTCTGAACAAGAAATGAATTTTATTGAACACTTGCATGAAGAAAAAATCAGGGTCATGAAACCTGATAAAGGAGGGGAATTGTCCTTATGTTCTCAGAGGACTACGAAGCCCACATGCACATTATGTTGCAGAATGACGAACAATACGAGACGGTTTCACGAAACGAGATCAATATAGCCTTTGCTGAGATTAAGTACTATCTTACTGACCTTCTATTACAACAGGCCATCAATGAAAAGGTCTATAACTATTTACATGTGGAAAAGCCCAGAATACCAGTCATCTTTGGGATACCTAAAACCCATAAAGGAATAAATCCACTACAATTCCGGCCGATTGTATCAGGAGCAGGTGGAGTGACTGAGCCCTGGGAAAATTTATTGATTACATGACTAAAGAATACACATCTTTATTGTCCCACGTTTGCAAGGATTCTTGGCACTTCCTCCGGGACATTCCCACCTCTTGCTACTCCCCAGACACCTTAATGGTCACAGTGGACATCAAAGATCTGTTTTCCAGCATCCCTCATCAAATAGGTTTGGAATGGTTTGCCCAATTTCTAGGCCAGAAGACAACCCTTAGTAACAAAATGTCCAACTTGCTCACCGAAATGATGGAGATGGTTTTGTCCAACAACTTCATCTTTTTTAATGGTGAATTATACCGGCAACGCAAGGGGGTTGCCATGGGGGCATCTTGTGCATCCTTCTACGCAAATGTAATATTGCACATGTGGGAGCATACATTCGTTTTAATACCCCCATGGAAAGATCACATTCTGTTCTACAGACGCTATTTGGATGACATCTGTATTTTATGGTCAGGCTCTGAAGGGAACCTATCTGAATTCCTTATACACATCAATTCAACAACGAATTTTTTACAATTCACACACACAGTGGATCAGCACGAACTTCATTATCTGGACATTACTCTTTACAAGGACTACAATCAGAAAACTTTCCATTCCAAACTACATCGCAAGGCAACATTTTCCAACTCCTTGCTACACTTCGAAAGTGCCCACCCACCATATCAAAAGAGGGGGATCATTAAGGGGCAGCTCATCAGAGCAAGTAGAATATGCAGTACGGAGAAAGATTTTGATTCTGAGGTGGAATTTTGAAAAGCTTTTTTGGAGAGAGGTTACCCTCTGGAACTATTTCTAACTCTAGCAGCAGAGGTAAAATCTGCACGACATTCCCTCTACAAACCAATACTAGGGGTTTGTACCAGTGACCAACAATACACAAAACAAGGATACTGTTCACACTAACAGTTTTGCACACACATACTCATCAAATTCCTATGAATTGGAAGAAACAATCTTACATCACTGGCGGTTTTAACCCTCTTTGAAGAACTAAAAGACTATATACCACCTAAACCCAGTTTTGTTCGTAAAAGAGGGCCAATCTAAAGGAATTATTTGAAAGAAATCAAAGAAAAAGATGAAGGTAAAACAACCAAGGCTGGGCACTTTCAGATGTGGTGCCTGTGCCCAATGTCATGCCATATCTAAAGAAACAGCACCATACCTCCCGTCTAGGAACTACAAGATACACCCCACTGGATTTTACACCTGTGCCTCTAGAGGGTCGATACTTGGGGATGTGCACCAACTGTCAAAGTTTCTATGTGGGCAAAACTGAGAGGGAATTAAGGAAACGTATTCACGAGCATCTTTATGACATGACCAGGAAGAAGGAAACCAATGCCTTCTATAAACACTCACTCTCCTGCCCAGATCCCAAAATTCAGTTTCTAGTTCTGGAACAGGTTGAGCCAGATGCAAGAGGTGGTGACTGGGAATCCACCTTGGGCTACCGTGAACTATTATGGCAGTTGAGACTGAATGCAGGGAAGCCACCAGGTCTGAATGGGATGATCAGCATTAAACCGGTCCTCAAGCTTAGGAGGGCTAGGTTATAACTCTCATACTTGACCCCCCTCATACTACAGCATCCCCACACAGCATATTAAATTACTGAACATCCACGGTTTTAGGATTCTGACTAATAAATCAAATTCTATATGAAATGGTATATGGATGGGCATCAAAAATATCTCACGCACATTTTATTGCATGTCTTTATCAGTGCAAAGTAATAATAAAAAGAAAAAAGTTTTTAGCAATTCACTGACAATCCAAACACATCTTTAAGCATATTCCTTAACAATCTACAACCCCAACCAGACTTCAGACTTTTATGTTCTGAAACCTAGGAAACTGGTATTTTAAGATGTTTTTTATGATTAGTCATTTTTATTTAAGTGCAGATGTTGTTGCAAACATTTCATTTTTTGAGTTGGTATAATGACTAACTTTTTTAACATCCAACTCCAAAGCACCACACCTTAGTACTAGACTTACTAATTAATTAATTGTATAATTGCTAGGCTATTTAATGGAGGTTACTGCATACTGCATTTTGTTTTCACTTGATAAAGCTCAGGACTGCCTGAGCGAAAGCGCTTGTGTGATTTTATCTGTGATTTTTGGAATACTTCAGTGTGATTTTATCTGTGACTTTTGGAACACTTCAGAAATAAAAATACAGCCTTGTGGACTTTAGCAGAGTTCTGGTTCCTTTCTTCAAGGTCGTGGATTATTCTTTGCTTGTCTTTGGTTTTTTGTGCATTACTTCACTGTTCTTGATATAGTCAAGAAAAAAATATCTTGACCTTTATACCAATGACAGATACTGGGCATAATGTTGGTATATGCCAGAAAGTTGCTGCAGATTAAATTAAAAAAACTTCAACGTGATTGTAAAGATTTCTCTTTTTGCAATATCTTCACTTGGCCCCGTGAATTCAATGAGAATGAACGTTTTCGTTCACATATTCAAAATGCAGAATCTGAAGTTTCAACCAATGACGTTGTTCCAGTAGAGGTATTAGCCAATCCAGAAGTGTGAGTAACACAGCAGGAAGGAGAAGGGTGTACACCTGATGTGAAGAACATGAACGCTAACATACCAATGACATTAGTGATAGGAGTTAGAAGGAAAACGTTTATTACAATGGCAGAAGTGCATCGGGAAGCTGAGAATGAAACATCTTTACTGAATAAAAAAGCTAAATTTGGAGATTCACCTTTAAGAGGCCTGGGCCCACTGAAATTAAGTTTCCCCCTGCCAAAAAGAGAAAGGTCTTCGAGCAGAGGGGGAAGGGGACAACAGAGATGGCAGCAGAGAGGGAGAAGTATGACAAGGAACAAGAGGAAATTCGAGGAGGGAGCGCGGAGTCCATTTACTATCAAAAAAGCCTTCCAAAATGTAAGACTTTTGTAGTGAACTTGTCTACGCATAATTTATCAGATTTTGAAATCAATGTTTTAGAGAGAGGGCTCTCGTTTATGCCAACAATGGACATGGACATTACTGAATTTGTTTTTGGCTTGAAAATGTTTACCTGTAATTTATTGTTAAACACAATGTACAATGATAATAAAGCAACCTAGTCTGTTCATACCCAAACAGAGGTCCTTAATTAATGCATTCAAACAGATTTGTATAGCAGACATCTATAAAGTTTACTTTGAACAAAAAAGTAATAGAGGCAGTAGCAAATGGCACAGTTTAAGTAGGGATGAATTTAAAGCTTTACAAAATTTACAAAATGATCCCTCCTTAATGATAAGGCCAGGTGACAAAGGAGGGCAAATTGTTGTCATGAATAGGAATGATTATGACACCACTGTACTTGAATTATTGAATGATACTGAATTTTATCAATTAATTACACCTATGCATGTAAAGAAAATGATTGTATTGGTCCAGAATGAAATCAGAGATATAGAGAAAAAGGGTCTCATAGATGAAAATTTGTTAAGATATTTTATGATACGGAACCCTACCATTCTTAGCATTCAAGGTTTACCCAAGTTACACAAGTGTTTGTTTAAACCCCCAATGAGGCCAATTGTAGCAGGGAGAAACTGGTGCACGGAGTCCATTTCTAATTTTCTAGAAAAGAATCTTAGAAGTCTGATAAATGAATCTATTTATATCTTGAGAGATACAGAACATTTTTAAGAGATTTATTTAAATATACTAATGAAGGACGTATCACGGGGCAATGCCTTTTTGTTACATTAGATGTAGTTTCATTATTCACAGTCATTCCAAATGAAATTGGAATTAAGAATGTTATGAAGTTTTTAGAAGAAAGTGGGGAATATAACTGTGATAAGATGTGTTTATTACAAATTTATTGAAACTGGTTCTGGAAAACAATATTTTTATGTTCAGAAAGAAAATATTTTGGCAACGTAATGGAGTCGCAATGGGTACTTCCTGCGTGAATAGTTATGCCAATGCCGTAATGTCCAAATGGGTGATGGAATATGTAATAGGGGGACCATTCCATGAAATGATAATCTTTTACAGAAGATTTGTGGATTACCTCTTCCTATTATGGAAGGGACAGCTGAACAATTGAAAGAGTTTGTATTGTTCATTAACAGCTCTACAGAGTTTCTTAAATTTACCATGAATTACTCCCAGGATAGATTTGATTTCTTGGATGTATATGTAGAGAAGGACACTATAGGTAAACTAAGTACTAGGATGTTTAGAAAAGAGTGTCATGCCAATAAATTATTAAGGAAGGATAGCATGCACCCAAGCTATATATTAGGAATGTTGCACAAAGTCAGTTCCTAAGGGTGTCTAGATTGAAAGTTAAAAAAAAGGATTATGAAATACAAATGGAAGTGGTGAGGTTTCAGTTATTAGACAGAAGATATGATGAGAGAATGGTCCAAAAGAATGTAGAGGAGGTTGGGTGAGTAAGGGAAACAAGAGTGAAACCTTACTTTTCTAAGAAACTTGAACAGAATATGAAAAATGAAGGCACTAATAAGTTAGTAATGTGCCTTAGTTATTCCAGGGATGTAAGGAAGTACACTAATATTATTAATGAACACTGGAATATTTTAACTACAGACAATCAAATAAGTAAGTTCTTGGACGCAAAACCTCAATTTTCTTTTAAGAATAAGAAGTGTTTAAAAAAAAGATTATGCACGGCTAGAGAACAAACACATAAGATGGGAGAAGTAGTGTCCAAACCCTGTGGTAAATGTCAATTCTGTAGATATATTTCTGAAGAAACACAGTTTAGACATCCTGACATGGGAGACATTTTCAAATTGAGAGTGAGTGCAAGTTGTGATACCCCCCATGTTGTGTATCTGGCTACTTGCCAAATATGTAGTAAATTCTATATAGGTAAAACTAATTTATTACTTAAAGACAGAATTAGAGAGCACATATATCACATTAAGAAATATAGTAGTAATATAGTAATGTCTTTCAGCTTTTTCCCGGTTAGGGGTTGCCACAGCGGAACTCCGGTCCGCTAATGATTGGCAGAAGAATTTTACGTACCAAATTGCCAGCTCTGACGCACAACTTTCAATGAAGGAACACCCATTCATGCATGTCTCCACACAGAAGATGCTCTAGCTGAGAATCGAACTGAACAGTGTCTTACTGTGAGGTGACAAAGCTACCGCAGCACCTCCACCGCAGTCTGACTTAGCAAAACATATAGTAAATACAAATGAACAACATGTTTTCAGTTTTATGGTAGTTGGCAGATCATATATGAATTCAAGAGGGGGTGACATTAAAGCTATAACTGAAGAGATGGAGGCTAACTGGATTGTTAGATTAAGAGCCAGTGCAGGACATGGTCTTAATGATCATGTTCCTATGAGACCCATTTTAAATAATAGACCTTTATGTAGATAAGAAATATATTTATAAATTTATATATTTATGATTATTTTTAGCTAGATACATTTTTATATTTTTTTATGTGTTTTATAATTTATGTAAGCGTGCATTGTTGTGAGTATATGCTTTTAAATATTAAATAGTCTATGTCGTGTGATTTGAGCAACTGTTATAAAAGGTGTGTTTTATAAATGGTTGATATACACCTGAAGAAGCTAATAGTGAAAGTGCTTGTGTGCCATTAAAGCAGTGCAACTGTGGAACTTGGATCTCTGTTTTTATTTTTTTTTTTACATTCTTCAATTGCTGCAGAATTTTACTATCTTTTAAATTGAGAAACTGGAGCCTTGCCTTTGTAGTATTTTTGATTCCATAATTTCTAAGCCGCCATCCCAAAAAATAAATATATCATCCAAAAATCAGTTGGATAATTTACAATGGGAAAAACATGGTGAACTAAATAAATACTTCTTTTCCAATTGCAGCATTACCATGTTTGCGTATAAGCCCCCACATGGTGAACCCCCTCTATTTGAAGAAAATATTCTTTATAAAAAAAAAATTATTTTTCAACGCAAGCTCAAACAAATGTTCATGTAAATTAACACTAGTTTGAGGTGCACCCTTTTCTACCAAACACTCACATACCCATTCTAGACCAATATCATGAGGGATCACAGTATATAAATCTTTCTCATCTATTGTAATGAAGACCCCCCCCAGTCTCAGAGAATTCCAAATTATTCATGATATTTAAGACATCCCAAGAATTTTTACACAAATTAGTCTCAGATACAATAAATGGCTTCAATTTCAAATCGAAGAACTTAGCCAGAGGATGTTATAGAACCTCTGGCAACAACTATGGGCTGCATAGGTAGGACATAAAGGTTCTTAGGTATTTTGGGTAGACCAAAATTTGATGGAATCTTAGCATGAAGGGCAAATATATAATAATTTAACTCATCAATAGAAATACTTCCTTCAATAAATAAATCATTTAAGTCATTCTTAATCCTTCTATAAGCCCCATTTAGTTCATTCAATGACACTTGTCTATACGATGCACTATCCAAAACCTTCTTCATTTTTAAATTATAATCACTGACATTCATCACCACCACCTCCACCCCCTTTGTCAGGTTTAATTATTCTAATTTCTTTATTTGCTTTTAACTTAATTAATCTTTCTATTTAACTCTTGCTTAAATTAGAGACAGTGCTACCTTTCATCAAATTCCTAATATCAATTTTGCATCATTTCTCAAATAGTTGAAGAGAATGGTGAAGTGGGGGGTTATAAGGTACTAGAGATATGTAATGGGTTACTCACATTCAACAGCATGAAATAAGACATTCAAATTCAATTTTCTCACATAACATTTCAAATCAGTCAAAGCATTAGCTGTATCACAGTCCTTCTCATGCACAAAAGACAAGGCTTTAGCTAATAAATCATTGTCAATAATGTCCATTTGAATAGAAGAAAAATTTAACTCATTAAAATCTCATTTTGAATTTTTTTGAATGACCATTGCACTATTAGTGTATTTCTCTGATATAATCTCTGACCCTGATGACCTCCTCTCTGATTCCCTCTCTGGTTGGATGCATAACCACCCCAACCCCTGTTCCTGGGATGAACTTCTTGTGGAGGGACTTCCCTGTTGTACCTCTCCCTCAACTGTTCAGATCACCTCAGAGTGGGCTGTTTCTTTTCCTTTAAAAAATGTTCTTCACCCATGTCCGTATTGGCAGCATTACTATTATAACCACTGTCACAATTTTTAGATTTTTGGTGGTTCAGGGTATGCCATATTATTATTATTATACTGTACCCTGTCCTTCTCAGTTTTTTCAACTTTCTGTTCTTTATATTGTTGATTTATTGCTCAATACTTTTAAAAATACGATTGTATTCAGACAAATTATTTTCCTGCAATACATTTTCCGCAATTTTCCTAACAAGTTCATTAGCTTCCTTAATTAAGTTAGAAATATAGCCTTCATTATATTTGACCACTAGCTCCATATATTTGAAGCCATGTCAATCAAACATAGAAAGGAGCTCTTTATGTAAAGGTGACTTGGCTATCAAACCTATAAGAAAACACCATATATGTAAACCCTTAGGGACAAGCTTTAATTTTAAGCATTCTCTGAAGTAAACATTATCAAGCTGATTTTTTTTTTAATTTTCAAGGTAAATAGTATAGTCTGTGTAATGTATTCCAAATAGTTATCAGTACTCACAGTTCCTTCCATTACTTAACTCAGATTATGCTGTAACCATGAGTCCATAATAAAAGTTTCATACTTGTGGTCGTCTGCCCAATTTCTGAAACTAGGTCTTACTGTTGATGAAGGTTGAATTAATCCAGTAACACTATTAATTCCATTAATACCACCTTGCAAATGCCTGTTTTCATTCCCTTGGTGTTTCTGACTTGAATTCAGCTCCACATTATTCAAATGTTATTGTATAGAACTTCCTCCATGTTCTGTGGAGATGTGAACTTCCTGGCTGCCAATACCACAGCTCCTTGATGATGAATTCATCTGGGCTTGTTCATTCCAATCTAACTTCTGTGACATCTGCTCCAACAGGTTAGTGAGATTCTCAATAGACTGGCCAATCATTTGCAAAAACAGCATTTGCAGCAAATCTGCCTCCTGGTCCCCTGAAGCCATCCAGAAACAACAAATAAAACCAAAAAAATACGAAACTACTCAAAATATTAAACTTCCGGTTATGGAGCAAATGATCTTTAATTAAATAAACACTGTATGTATTTTAAAACAATCAAATCAAAAT
This sequence comes from Protopterus annectens, assembly GCF_019279795.1. NCBI lineage: Eukaryota > Metazoa > Chordata > Ceratodontiformes > Protopteridae > Protopterus > Protopterus annectens. The sequence goes on along the minus strand of NC_056731.1, from coordinate 1,237,426,288 downwards.
GTTAAGAGTAGTACATCAAGTGCTTTCGTCTCTGCTTATTCAGAGACTTTTTCAAGATAACCACTCATTACCTTAACAGCTCTTAAATACATTGGCAGTATATCCCACCTTATACCAGCAGCCTATCTCTAAAAAAGAGCAATTATACTAACTAATCAAATAATTCTCATATTTTATAATATCAAGAACAAATATATAAAGTTTAAAAAAGCATAAATAAGCATAAATAAATAAGCATAAAAAGCTTGAGAAACCAAACCTTGTCTTAAGACATGAGCAGACCATCATCAATGCTATTAAAATATATCCTCGCAATTGCCAAAAATCATATACACGCACCCTCCCTACAGTTACAAACTGCAGCATATTTTTAAAATAATTTCATAATAAATACATTCATCAATAATTTAAACCTTTCAATGAATACCATAAAACTAATCCAATTACCTCTCTATAAGTAACCTTTTTATTAAAATATAACTTTATCTTTCATAATCTAAAATAAAATATAAACATATATACACATATATGTGCATATATGTATATGTGAGTACCTGATTAAACCAGTATACCTTCACTCCTACATTTCTAATGTTTTCAACTTTAGAAAGCATGTTAAGGAAAAGACATCATTCATGCCTGGCCATTGGGTAGAATTAATTCTCAACCGCCAAAGAGTTTCTTGTTTCTCCAGTTGAATGGACCAAGTTCCACCTCTCAAATCAACCACCAAGGCTTCAATAATGGTAAATCTAAAAGAATGTCCCTCAAACTCTTTAGAATGCTTGGCCAGAGCATTAGTGTATTTCTTTAGTCTAATATCTCTTAAGTGCTCATATGTACGACACTTAAATTTTCTCTTGGTTTTCCCGATATAAAAACCAGGACAGTTCGTACAGAAAGCACAATAAACTACCATCTCTGTTTGACACGAACATTTCTTGTTTAACCTAAGAGTCACTCCATTAATCCTAAAAGATGTACCCTCCATATTGTAAGCTGATATTATAAAATATGAGAATTATATGATTAGTTAGTATAGTTGCTCTTTTCTATGGATAGGCTGCTCGTATAAGATGGGATATGCTGCCAATGTATTTAAGAGCTGGTAAGGTAATGAGTGGTTATCTTGAAAAAGTCTCTGAATTAGTAGAGATGAAAGCGTTTGCTGTACTACTCAACATTTTTATTTGATTGTTTTAAACCACATACAGTCCCCCAGATTTACTATTCCTCCATGCAAGACTAGCTTAGTCCTGCACGGAGGTGGCCATTTAGGAGCAGGACGGCAGCGCGCCATGCATAGTAATGAGGCGTGCTGCCTGAGCTCCTAGTCTTACACGAAACATGTAAGAGTGCAGGGGGCATGTCTGAGAGCAGATTTCTCAGAATGTACACACCCCCCGCAATGAAGAACAGCAGAAAGGGGTATGAAATGAGTGGGACCCCTCAAGGGTGACCGCATATCCCCACCAACAGTCCCCTTCATGTACAACAGCAACAGTATGCATAAATAAAATAAAGAAACCCTTTTTTTAAAATTCTGATGAAAGCTAACCATAAGTGCGTGGGTGTGCCCATCACTTAGCTATGGTTAATACAGCTTAAATAGCTGAAGAGGATAACAAGGAAGATATATGCAAATGAAACAGCATAGCAATAGTGTAGTGGTCAGAGCATTCACCTTACGAGCAGGCATTCCTGGTTAGAGTCCCACTGCAGCAGATTCCATTTTCCATGGCAAATCACGTTATGAGTAATATTTATGTTGCATAACCCACTAAATAACATATTTTAATGAACTGGAATACTGTAGTAAATGCACATGTGAGGTGTCAGTGTCATAATGAATAAGATACTAGTAAGCAGGTTTAAGCACAAATAAGCAGTAGTAAGCATATTGAAGAGCTAGTAAGCAGGCTTAAGCCCGTTTGTGCAGCGGTAAGCAATGCCTACACTGGTTACGCAATTCTAAAGCTAACTCTCTGTAAGCAGATATAACAGCAGGTTAGTAGTGCTTACCATCACACAAACCCGCTTACAACTCCTCAAAAGTGCCTTAATCACTTTGTATCCAATGGCCCTTGTTCTGCACATCAACAAACTAAACAGCCATGCAGGTCTCGAACCCAGGATCCTATACACCATAGTCACAGTAGTTAACCACCAAGCCATCACAGAAGTACAAAAGAATGAGGTATCAGCAAACAAGTCCTCACCAAAGTAAAACCAAACAGAACCTGTGAAAGGAATCAGTATACAGTCATATGTTCCATAACCCACTAAATAACATAAATATTTGAACTGGAGTACAACAGTAAGCCCAGAAGTGAGGTGTAATTGTAATAGAGTGTTGAAGTCCCCATTAAAAAACAAGTACCCCATAGAGTGTACATAAACATTAATCATGGATACCAGGAAGATATCTAAGATGTAATGAATAAGAAATCAATGCCAAAAAAGAAATATAATGCAAAGTCTAATGATAGCAACGCTAAGCATTGCACAGGCCAGCATAGAAGGTGTAAGCAATGTGTAAACCAGCTAACTAATTGTGCCCAGTGGTATACCCCTTTAAACAATGCCAACCTTAGTTAAGCAGGTTTGCTCATAGCTTAGCCTTTTCAAAACCAGCCAATCACGGAAAAGTGTGGGAAATCAGCCCTACTTAAACCCAAGAGGTGGGAATACATCTCATAACGGGTTGTAGCTTCCCCTTGCAGGCACTATGGTAGTAAGGGGAGAAGGTGCGCGCTTTTAGGTGCAGCGCTAATGCATCCAGGAGTCCAAGGTCATGACAGGACTCCTTGTCAAAGACCATAATTAGAGACTGCTGCAGGGCCAGTACCAGGGCTCCCAGTATAAGGTGGAGTCCCTGGGACCATCTCACCCATGACCTCACCAGTGCCACCGGCATACCCTGAACTGGTGAGCAGGTCAGGCACCACTATGCCGACCTGAAGCAGTGTAAGGGGGACCTTGTGGAGGAGTGGCTCCAAGAGGCTAGAGCATCAGGGGATTTTCCAGCCATGTGTAAGTATCACCCCAGTATGTCCGTGATAATTGCCAGCTCAGGTATATCATTTATAGGTATGGCTAAATATTCCTCTTATGTCCCCCCACAGCTGCAATGGAGTGGGCCACGAACCAAGAGGCCCACATCAATCGCCTGGTGAGGTTGCGTCACAAGGCAGGACAGTAATACTCATGCATTTACTGTTATAGAAAATAAAAATAAAAGTAGTAGTAGTAAAGTTGCTTGTATAAAACCTGTATTGTTCAAAACAACTACTGCATACACTAGAGAATATGGCAGAAAGAGTCTCATATTGTTTGTATGTCAATATAAGTGTAATAGCCTGACAAAACAGGTCTAATTGCTGGACTGCATGTGTATACCCTGGTATCATACGGTAATGTAGATTTGCAGTCATGTAATAGTACTGGTGTATTAAGCACTGTTACCCACACTGTGCACCATAAATTGAATGTATAGGAATGCCTCTATATGACAGGTGTAATCCCCAGAGGCCATTTAGTACAATTGAGAGATACACAGACAGTAAACAGTGAAAATGCAGACAACAAAAACCAAATAGCACATGCAACTGAGATGTGAACTGTAGTTTTTTAGCACACACAGCCACAGTACGAATCCTGCCAATGGTAGTAGTCTGCATACAGAATCATACCCCACAACTGTGCAGATATGTCCAGAATGTCTATTAAAGTGGCCCATGTCTGTTGTCTATCAACCTGTCCCCCTGGGAAATTAGTGGGATGATCCCAGACGTATAAGCAGCAAACAGGAAATACAACTGCTTGACACACAGCTGTGAGAACAAAGCTGGCACACTAGCAACTCCCCAATACCTTATGTGACTAAGAAGCCATGTATGTCCCATTTATACCCCAACGTGTCAAGCTGTGGGCAGAGTGTGTACAGTAACAGAGTGAGATGTATGTGCATAATAGTAATGTGGAATCTGGTACTGTGTGTGGGAACATTCAGGTAGTGCTAATAAACATTCCTCCCACAGGTCTGTCAGATACCAACACTGTGCCCAGAAATACAAGAATGATATGCCATTTCTCTGAATAATGAGGTATTACACAACACTGTCACACACACTGTCATACAACATATAACTGTCTAGGAAGTCTGTATAACAGTGCTGTAATACAAAGTCAGAATGCAAAAGCACACAGGATTAATAAGACAGAAAGCAGATAGGAGATATACAGCAATATCTATATAGCAGACGCAACTGTGATGGACAGTGTTTAAGCTGTAGCAGACACAGCCATGGACTGAATACTGGGAATGGATTAAGGCTGCATACAGAATCATGCCCCACAGCTGTACAGATGAGGCCAGAATGTGCAGTATATGGGCCCATATCTGCTGCCTGTCACCCTGTCCCCCTGGCAAGTCTGTGGGGTGATCACAGATGCTTAGCCAGCAAACAGGGAATACAAGTGATTGCCAAACATCTATGAGAACACACCTGTCACTGTAACAACCCCCAAAACTGTTAGTAGAGTAATATTTCAAGTATGTCATATCTACACTCTCATGTTGTCAAGCTGTGACCAGAGTGTGTACAGTAACAGAGTGAGATGTATGTGCATAATACTAATGTGTAATCTGGAACCTTGTGTGGCAGCAGTCAGGTAGTGCTAACAAACATTGCTCCCACAGGTACGTCAGATACAGACACTGTGCTGAGAAATACAGACCATTATAACCTGTACAGGTACTGTTCACACTGGTATTGTAGGGAATTATGAGTGTTGCAGTTTCTCTGAATAATAAAGTATCACTGGTCACTGTTACCTACACTGTGCTACATAATATAACTGTGTAGGAAAGCATGTATATGTGTGTGTCAGGTCACTAAAGGTGGAAGAAGAGGGCAATATTCTAGATATGTCCTGGCACAACAGCATGTGGTCAGCACATGGCCAGAGTCTGTGCATAAAGAGTTGGATAGCTATGTGCACAACATCAATCCAGAGTCTGGGAGTGTGTGTAGAAACAGTTAGTGTTAATAAAAATTCCCTCCACAGGTATACCTGGTAAGAGGTGTATACTGCATGAAAAAATGGTTCATGTGTAACGATGACTTCAGCCATATCACTGTCCAAATTAAGGCTATAGGGTAGTGTAGTAAGACTTGTAAGGTACAGATAGCACTGACTAGGAAAGTAATGTGGACTACAGGAATATAGTAGTTGTTAATTGACATCCCCACCCTTGCCACCATATCTCCAGCAATAATCAACATACCCAACCCAACTGGTATGTACTGACACCTATGTTCTGATAATGTCTAATTGTTTGATAAATATGTTAATGGTCCCATGCATGTGCTATATTGAATTATTCCAACATTGGTGGCATGGTGCCATCAATGTACTTGCTTGCTGTTCTTATTACCACTGTGGTCCCATATATGCATGTGTTCTATTTGCTATGCAACTGTTTCGTATCTGGTGTCTGGGTGAATGGGAATATCTATGCATGCTGTTATACCTGACCCTGGAATGTGTTAACTATTACTAACCCACATATGATGATGAAATCTAAACACTATAGCACGCTTGGGAAGGCCGGTCCCAAGGGACCCACCTGTCCCACTTCAGCTGGCCGTGGCACCGGGCACCAACCCGAGACCTCCCTGTCCATTTGTCCTGCACCACCTTTGGGTGGAACTGCCTCAGGGGGATGGGGCTTGTCCCCTCCTGGGATTGGGCATGGACAGGCACCTGTCACGCATTGCCAGGTCGGGGTCGTGGTGCATAGAGTGATAAACCAGCAGTTTGGTGATCTTCTACGCCAGCTCGAGGGTCAAGTGCCTTGATTAGAGAGTCAGCCTGGATCTGCGACTCAGCCCCCAGCACAGCCACCTTCAGGGCTGTGAAGATGCAATGGTGACTGCACATAGGTGGGGACTTCAGTCCCTCTGTTTCCACTAGGGGGCGTGTGGGCTTCCGATTTCCAAACACCCCTCCCCATCAAGGTGTTTACCCCCCACATGTGTCATATACCACCCCTGTATGCATCCTGTTTGTCTTTTCTGTTAACCTACCCTGCCTACCTCCCCAAATATACCTACTACCCCTCCCTAACATCCCTCTCTTACCTGAAAAAAAAAGGGCAATCTGTTCCCACAAAAAAGCTCACCCAATACATAGCTGTCCATTTCACACATATGTCCACTGGACACGTAATCAGGTTTAATTGGCATCACAACGTATTATTGTTGTCCTCACCCCCTCTGAGAGGTTTGAATGTCCAAATCAGCCTTCAAATTCATTGTATATGCACAGCTGTTGTAGAAGAAATGGGCAGCTATGGACCTTCCCTTCACCCTTCCTGCACATCCCTGGTTATTTTTCCTACTATCTTTCCCTCTTTGTGCCCCTTTTTTCACCCCTTTTTCTTTTCTTTTAAAGAAATTAGCATGGGGGTAAGCATGAGTAAGCACTTTTAAGCAGCAGTAAGCGGATTTAAGCCTGTTTGAGTGGGGGTAGTTTATGCCTACACAGGTTAAGCAATTTAGAAGCTAACTGAGTATGAGAAACTGTAACCAGAAGTTAGAAGTGCTTACCTATGCGCAAACATGCGCAAACCTGCTTACAACTGCTTTAAAGTGCCTTAATCACTCTGTATCCAACGGCCCATGTTCTGCCCAGCAACAAAATAAACAGCCTCTGCAAGGTTCGAAGTCTGGACCCTGTACTCCATAGTCACAGTGATGCACCACTAAGCCATGTCAGATATACATAACCCTGATATTTTCAAAAACATATCATCCAGCCCAGTCATTCAACAGTACAAAGAATGTATTCCAACATTTAGATGTATGTGTGTGTGTAAATATATTAATATCTCAACAGATACAACATATCTATATATGCAGATATATATGTGTGTACACATATTTAGAAATATATATGAACATATATACATGGATATGCCTACATCTATAGACATATATGTCTACACCTATATGTCTAAATATACACAGCAAGTTACACATATGTAAGCAGATATATATCTATGTAGGTATATACGGACATAGTTATATATATGTAAGCAGATATATAAATCTATATAGGTATATATGGACATACATTTCTAGATAAAGGGAAAATAACTAAGACATATATGTCCACATGCACCATTAATGGGGTTGAGAAGCCCCAAACAATATACGCCTTGTACGAATAGGTATAGCCCCCCATAGCCAAACACATCTGCCCTGCAATACACTACCAAGTGTTGCAGATCCCATAACCAGGACCTGACACGACATGGACAACCCTAGGATACATATACTCAGGCACATTTATGCAGATACAGATATACATATATATATATATTTATATATATGTATATGTATATATATATATATATATATATATATATATATATATATATATATATATATAACTACACATACACACGCAGAGATATGTACAGTGTTACATATGTAGTAAGTGCACACAATATGGAACAGCCACTATTCCTACAGTTACCACCGTACCAGCTGGAGACTGTATGAGCCACCCATGGAAATGACATTCATTGCCTGCAACATATATCCATAGAGATATCAAAGGATATAACACCACACACAGGTGTGCATATATGGGAAAGCTTTATTTGTGTACTATTACAGTTGTATATGCCGTGTCATATATCTGTTTAGACACGGATATCCATATATCCTGAGTAATACTACTGTGAAACAGTAATACTAATACAGTAGTCTGGAATGGTTAATGAATGTTGCTGTCCAGGCCAAGGCCATCAAGTAGTACATTAGTAAAGACAGACTGGCCCACAGAATACCAAACACTCAACGGTAAGTAATGCAGGTGTATAGTTCAGCAGCCTCTATCTACACTCTGTAGACAATACCTAGGGGGTAAAGACCTCAGTTGACACAATGGGATGTAACTTTTACATAACAAGGCACAACTGACACAATCACAAGCACACTGACAAACAGAACAATCTGTATGGCAGGTGGCAGTGGCCTGCATTTAACCAAGGTGGATTGTATGGAAATGTACATCCATATACCTTAAGGCAGCTCACCCCTGATGGTCTTCAGGACTTTGGGCTTTCAGGATTCTGTAGTGCTCCCATATACATATATGTATATATATATATATATATATATATATATATATATATATATATATATATATATATATATATATGTATACATAGATATATGTATATGTACATATATATATATATATATATATATATATATATATATATATATATATATATATAAAATACGTATGCACATCCTATGTGTACATATATGCCTAGTTATGTTGGTATATATGTAGATATCAATAAGTATATGTGCATACATATCTATTCTGATATACCTACTACTGTCAAAATACATGTAGATATCCATACATATATGTGCATATGTATCTCTATCTGTATATGTGTAGACATATATAACTCTGTATATGTATATATCTGGGTGTTTATTTGTATATCTATGTACATATACATATCCATCTATGTATGTCGATATGTATATTTGCATGTCTATATGGATATCGGGATAAGTATATGTACATATATCATCACCATATGTCCTGAGCCTGGAGTGTAGCCCTACCTCAGCCCTTGTAGACCGAACTTCTTAGTGCAAGGGGATGTCAGGTATGTATAGCAGGTATACTTGTAGAGTATTGCTACTGTCATAGGGATTGTCTGCTCAGAAATGGTGTGTTTGGGAGGTCACATCTGCTTATAACATGTGTGCCATTGGCTGCTGACAGACATCCTAAGGACATCATAGTACAGTGCCACTGCTAGCACGTAATGCTCCTGTGGACTACAGCAGAGATAATGGCCAATATATGTGGACAGTCTGACACACTCTGGACAGTCCAGAGGTATACACATAACCCCTTAGTGCAAGACATGTGGACCAAACAATGTGGATGTTAACAGACATGTAGATGGGTATAACATGTAACTACTGGTATACATTTGCCCACATAGATTATGCATTCACACATACCTGTCTGTCCTTCCACATAATAACCACTCGTAAGGGGGTGCCATGGCCACATACCACCCACTAGATATTGACATACATCTGTACAGCATCCCACTGCTCTGTCTGACATACATGACTGTTATAGTGGCCCGGCAGCAGTACATCTGGCAAGTAACTGGACATTACATCTCACTAGGTAAGTACACTAAGCTGCTAGGCATGTAACATAGCACTGGCAGACTGGCTCAACACTGGCCTACATTTCCTATGGGGGAATGCACATGTACCTGCACATAGATTGCAGGCTCTACAAGCATGCCACAGCACAAAGTAACATACACATCTGTGTACGTGCATCACCACAACCAGTGTGAACACAGCTACATATGGCATGCTAGCATATTATTACAATATATGGACTATCTGTTTAACACCAACCTCATATGTGCCACACACACACTCACCCTACATATACTGGGCCACTACACAGTGTGGTCCACTGCCTGTCTGTGGTATGGGACATGTGTGTGTATGACCGTACAAACATGTAAGCTGCTAGGGTAACATACAGTGGAGCAGCATATAACATCAGATAGAACAGGACCAAGAGCAATGATGTCTACCACAGTTTGAACACAGATCAAGGTACATATTAAAATTACACACACTGCCGACGATCCTCATAAGTACACAGACCTCAGTACTGTACACACAACGACAAAATGTCCAGGTTATGTCATCAGATATAACTCCTACTATACATTATATGTGTAGCAGTCTGATATTTCACTGGCTTGTTATCAGATATGATGTCAGCAATTATGGTGTACAGTACATGTGCACCCCTTACTGCATGACATATGTACAAAGGTTGTCAGAGTTGTGGCTGGAGGCACATACACAGGGCCAGTATTGACCTGTTGCTGTGATAACCTCATATATTTACTGTTGGAACAGGGTTTGTTGCACCATATGTCCTATGAGGGATATGAAGTGAGTAACTCTCATGGCTGTCACCACCTACAGACTGCAATCCTCACACTACCTTCTGCAGTTCACAGATAGGTGTTCTGTGGGTAACACCTGAAACAAAAGTCACAGCACACTGGCCTGTCTGCAGATGGCCCTACAGATGGGTGTTCCCTCATAAACATAGCACTGACATGGCAGGTATGTAAACATGTAAGACAGCCATAACCACACGCATCCTGATAAACCAACATTACTCCAAATGCAGTATAGCAGCATTTACAGTCTGTAGTCAGGTCAGGCACATCCCCCTCCTTTGTGTTGGCCTGTTTCCACACTGTATGTTGTTAGAGGTAAACCCCAATCTATCTGATATGCTGTTTGCCAAACAACAGATCAAGTTCCTGCTCACAGTGAATGAAAGGCCTAACACCAACATGATGTTCCTAGATATTGGAGTGTGTTTCCATGCAATTGGCTATGTGAATGTTACCACAGCTGTTCCACATGCAGTCAGCTGGAGGAGAGCTGAAATTCATGCAGAGACCATCAGCTTATCCTGACCATCACTTAAAATACACATGCTGCCTAAGCAAGCAGGTGTAAGTCTCCACATCTACCAGAGAGGGAGTAAGAGAGGCAGACAGAAGCACAGAAAAGCCAGGGAGGGGTGGGAGAATAAAACCTATGCATGTTTGTGTCACACACCTACCAGTACAGGGTAGCAAATCCCTGACAACTATGTACTGCTATCACATGTCCATGCAGTTATTGGATGTGCCACACAGCTTGCATGTTGGGGAGCCCTCAGAACATATATGTGATGGTAAGTGACATCAGCAACAGGGATATGGTAGCTATGTGGTAGGTGTAGTACTAATGCCTGCCCACATGAACAGGTGTCAGCATCAAGACAGCCACACTCTCACATGGCCGCACACACATTGCCACATTTGGCAGGGCCAGTAATACAACTCATGACTAGTGGAATTGCCACAACACAGTACTGTGCAGGTATCACAAGCACCACAGGGGGTCATATGGAGGTTTTATGTGCAAAGGGTATGTGGAGGTGTCTGACATCAGGTAGCATGCTTCAATATGCCAGTGGGGGTTGTAGTGAGTGTGAATGTGGTCATACACATCATACATCATGCACACAGACATGGATGCCAGTACTGACATGCATGTGTGCACTGCTTCACTGGTGTGTTGTGGTTGACGGTGCCAGACGGCTATACAAGGCTAGGTGATGGGTATACCTTAGCATCAGGCCACATGACAATGATCTGCATTGTGGCTCGGGGGTGTAGTGTCTGGAGTTGCCCACACAGGTGCGTATTGTATTCACCATCCAGTCACCTGGGTGACTATTGCATGTGGCCAATGCTGTGCATTGCTTGCCATGTATGTGTACCTTCATCCAAAATATGGACAGTGTCTGGGATGTGCACACCTCCCACATGCATGTACAGTGACATGTGAAACTGTACCTGGGGTGTCTGGCCCATGTGGTGTACACAGATCATTATCATCAGATGTGCCAGTCCTGGCCTCATGTTGCGGGAACTGTTCATGGATAGCAGGTTGGCCCTGCACCTACATTGATAGCATGATACTGGTATTCCCTGGTGTCAGTGGCATCTGTCCATACAGGGTTTGTGTTTCAGGCATGTTATGTCCTTTGTGGGTCACATTTAATGGCATCATAGGTGCTGCAGGTGTTCAGTGGAGAACATGGGGAAGGTACACTGTACATGCCTATTTGACTGATGGACAGGGTGCCATGCCCTCTGTAGCCCACTACAATCACACCATGGTTACTATCAGTGGGCAATATGCAGGGTACTACCAACATTGCGGCTGTTCAGCTGTTGCCTAGGCAAGTGTGTGTGTGTGTGTGTGTGTGTGTGTGTGTGTGTGTGTGTGTGTGAGACATGGGTTGAGAGTGTACCCTGGGAAATACAAGGGTTGCTAATGTTGTTCAGCTGGCATTGATGTCACATTTAGGGGTATGGATTTGCACCCCAGCCTCTTGGCTATTTCACATCTGTCATCCCTGTACGGTGGGCATATATACATGGACAACCATATAAGAAGTTTGCAAAACCCACTCCACATTGAGTTCAGTTGTTGCACACTCGTGCCCACTACCACACAGGATACGAATGACAAACACAGACATACTTGTCTCTGGGATTAGAACTCCTAACTGACTAGTATAGTACACTATAGCACTACGCTGTTATAGGATGCACCATGGTGAATACTGGAGTTATCCTTCCCCAAAGGTGTATTTCACAGTGAATGACATCAGCAGGGATGCCAAAGTAGGGAATTTGAATTGTTGTGAGTGTGACTAGCCTAAAATGCATTACTCCTTACACAAACACAGAAACACACACAAAACATCCACAACTGCCATGTGTGGGGATAGAACCCCTACCAGAGGTCTATATCATACTACAGCATGATGCTGTTATAGGATGCACCATGGGGATTACTGGAGTTCTCCATCCCCAAAGGTGTATTTCACAGTGAATGACATCAGCAGGGATGCTAAAGTAGGGCATTTGAATTGTACTGAGTGTGACTAGCCTAAAATGCATTGCTCCCTACATAAACATAGAAAGTCAAAAAAAACATCCACAGCTGCCATGTGTGGAGATAGAACCCGTACAAAAGGTCTATATCACACTACAGCATGAGGTTGCTATAGGACACATCACAGGGATTACAGGAGTGCCCTTTCCCTACAGGTGTATTTCACAGTGAGTGACATCAGCAAGATTGCCAAAGTAGGGCATTTGAATTGTAGTGAGTGTGATTAGCCTAAAATGCATTGCTCCCTGCACAAACATAGAAACACACATACACACACACACACACACACACACACACACACACACACACACACACACACACACACACACACACACACAATTGCCAAGTCTGGGAGTAGAACTCCTACCTAACTATTCTATCACATTATAGCGGTATGCAGTTATAGGATGTACTATGGAGATTACTGGGCTACAACCTTCCCAGAGGTGTATTTCTAGGTGGATGACATCAGCAGGCTTGCCAAAGTAGAGCATTTGAATTGTAGGGAGTATGACTACCCTAAAAAGCATTGCTGTCTACACAGACAGAGACAGACAGACACAGTCACAAACATCCTTGCCAAGTCTGGGATTAGAACTCTTACCTAACTAGTTTATCACACTACAGCAGTATGCAGTAACGGGACACACCACTGAGATTACTGGGCTACAACTCTCCCAAAGGTGTACTTCACAGTGGATGACCTCAGCAGGCTTGCCATAGTAGGGCTATGGGGAGGGCAGTGTGCATGCATGGGCCATAACCCATTCATCTAGAAGTTGACTCACCACATGCAGACACACACAGGGTCATATTTCACAGGTACGGGTATACAGCTCCTAGATGACTATTTCCTTGTACAGTCATGTTGCACAGCTACCATGTGCACCACATAGTCTGTAATGCTGACACATACTGGTGGCAAGTTTCCACAGTGAGTGGCATCTGAACCTCATTTGGTTGTGGCCCTTTGCCTGTGAGCTGGGTGGGATAAGCCTGGATGGCTCATTGTCACAGTCACCCTCTTCCACACATCTATGTACGTCCTACCTTTGGTTTATTATAGTGTGTTGTCTTAGATATATGTCCGTATTCCTCTTCACTGTGTGTGCAAATCATGTGTGGTGCATACTGAGGAGTGTCTGCACTAACATCTGTGACTGCTGGATATGTCTGGTCCCTTGGTGTTTGCAGACATGGCTTTCATGTGTTTAAGTGTGTGAGCATGCCCAGTATGCCTGTCTGTATTGAATGTGTGGATCGAGTTCAGGTAGTTTGTACTGCAGTGCTGACCATTGTGTTATACACCTACAGGTAGCATACTGTTTCTGCTGGGTATCAATCGATCATTTGGCTGTTACTACATTTCTACATAGGGTAGGGTGGTACACCTGACTATTCTTACATTTATACACAGGATTGAGGGGCACACCTGACTGTTACTACATTTCTAGGTAGGATAGGGTGGGGCACACCTGACTATTTCTACATTTCTACACAGGATTGGGGGGGCACACCTGACTGTTACTACATTTCTACATAGGATGTGGGGCACACCTGACTATTTCTACATTTCTACACATGATTGGGGGGCACACCTGATTGTTACTACATTTCTATGTAGGAAGGGGGGCACACCTGATACTTGCACACATTTGCTATGACTGTACTGGTATGTCTGGTACTCCATTTCATTCTGGATTCTTACCTATCATGCTGACTAGAGGCATACCAGTGTACTACAGACCTTAGCTTTTATTTACCTACATATTAGTTTCTGACTTCCTACCCTTCAGAACTAACATCCCCCTGCCTGACCTGCTGTAATCTGTCTGTGTAGGCCTGAGGGGGAGGTTACCCATAGGCATCATTCAGAGGCCATAGCATGGCCTTTGTGTTTGTTTACACCTGTCCTGCTGGCTGTGACTGTTGGGTATGTTAACCCTCCCTGACTGTCATATGTGAGTCACTTACCTTGTGGGTATCCCAGTATTGAGATTGGTGCTGCAGGGCTGGCTATGTCGGATGCACATAGTACACTCCAAACACATGGTTGAGCACAGGTAGTGTAATGTTTGGCATCCCATTTACTGCATGTGATAGTCAGAGAGAGGTGTTATTCCTTGGGTCCCTCCTGTGTAAGTGTATGTGCTATGCATTGCCTCTTTGCCAAGGCCAGTGCATACTGGGCACGCTTTCTTCTGCCTACTGGGACAGGCTCAGATTGTTCCTTCTCTGAATCACTCTGTGCCTGTGCAGGCCTTGGAAATGGTGGGGGGCTGTGTGGCCCTGCCCCATGGTGTTCCTGCTGCAGCTGTTAATACAGGATCATATTGTGTAGCATGGCACATACGAGGACAATTTGGGTACATGTAGCTGGTGAGTACTGCAAGGCTCCACGGATGTGTCCAGGCACTGGAATCATGACTTGAGCATCGCAAACACACGCTCTACTATAATTCTGGTCTGTGCATGTGCCTCATTATGGAGTTCTTGTTCAGGTGTGTGTGCATTTCTGATGGGTGTCATCAGCCATGGCTCCAGTGCGTATCCAGCTTCCCCCACTAGGTGACTGTGAGGGATGTCATCAGTGGCAAATCTGTGGTACAGCTGCATCAGATGCCAGATATGGGAATCATGATAACTTCCAGGGCAGCCAGCACACACATTTATTATTGTGCCCTGGGCATCGCACATGACCTGGCATTTGATGGAGAGGAAGCCCGTGCGGTTGATGTAGACCCTACCCCACTCACCGGGTGGTGCTTTGATGCATATGTGCGTGCAGCCTATAGCACCCACTACCTCAGGGTATCCTGCTATTTGGTGGAACAGTTGCATAATGCTGGCCAACTCCTCATGAGTGTTGGAGAAATATTCGTGCTCACTGACATGTGCTGACATGGCATCCAGGAACTGGTGGAGTACCCTGGATGCTGATGCCTGTGAGAGCCCCATCATATCCCCAGTTGGCCTTTGGAAGGTACCTGTAGCTAGTATTCTTAGGCCTACACATACCTTGGTATCCACTGGGATGGGTTCCCCTCTGTTAGTTCTGTGTGTGAGGCGTGGCCGGCACAGCTCAACAATTTGCTGCAGGAGGTCCCTGTCCACCCTATATTGCTCCACTATCTCCAGGTCATGTAGCCCCTGTTAGGTTACCCTGGGTCTGTTCATTCTTCTCCATCTCCTCACTGTGGGTTGGTCAACAGCATTCGCATCCTAACCACCCTCAGCCTCTTCCACAAGTTGTTGTATGATAGCTATTGCAGCCCCTATCATTTTGCTGTTGTTTGTGTTAAAAGTTCCCTTCTTGTTTATACCGGTGGTGTAGAGTGTGGGAAAAAAGCAGAGGGAAAGGTGTTTGCATAGTTTATAGTAGTGTTGTGCGCTGGGCTGGTCTGCTGCCTGTGTAATTGACTGATTCTGATACATTTCTCCTGCCAACTATGCTGGTTCTCCTTGATTAGCTTGTTACTACTTTTTTCCCTTCCCATTGCCTTCCTGTTTTAGCTGGGAGGCGCGCCGTGCAAACAGAGTGCTCAAATGTGCAAAGTGCTGCTATTTCCTGGTTTAACTTTTTTTTTCTTCCTTTTAAACTCGGTGCGCGGCGCGCACACCTGCTTAGGCAATGTAAAGACAAATAGGCAGATTCAGACACACCCCTTAGCTTAGCTATGCTTAGCTAGGAGCAAACCGGAGCCACAGGGCTTCAATCTGCTTACAGTATGCCTGACACCCCCCCCCCATGATGTCAGCTAACTCCTAGGCTTGCACCAAGCTACTGCTACTCTTACACTGTTGGGACCTGACTAGCATGCTGGGAAAACTGGGATTCACTACCATTCCCCTCATTTGCATAGGATTGCCTGCTAATGCATAGTTACATGTCTCACACAGAGACTCCCCCCTTAGCAACCACTGCTCACTGGCCATGTTGTCTTCTGCCTGCCATTGACTTGCATGGCAGAATAGTGATTTTAGTTAGAATGCTTAATTTAGGTTTATTTTGTTATTTTCCCCAGATCCCATTTGCGTGCCGCTGCCCTAGGCTTAAACAGCTGAGATTGTCTAAAAAAAAATAAAAGTTGTTTTTTTTTATTTTTTGGGCTGTTTGCAATGCCAGTGGCCTTATACTGTGCCATTGGCATGCTTCCTAACTGATATGCAGCCTTTATTTGGAGCTGTCACAGCTCCGTTTTAGATTTTGCAAAAATGTACTTGGTTACTAGCCGAGTACATTTCTGCAGATTGCACTAGTCCTTCATGGCTGGTTGCAAGCTTCCTGGATTGCAATTTCACCTCATTTGCATGGATTTCTCCTGCAATTGGGGTGATTTGCATACAGGGGCCTAGTCCATGCAGGACTAGTGCAGGAGCGCTCGTGCATGACCCTGCAGGCTGTTCCTTGATCGCACAGCAGACATATTGCCTGCTAGAACTCCTGCACTGATCCTGCACGCCGTGCAAGGCATAAAGAATCTGGGAGAGTGTTTATTTAATTAAATATTATTCATGGATTCTCGAACTGAAGTCATGTTTGTTGCTCTATTGCTCTATAGCCTGAAGTTTAACTTTATAATTTTGTAAGAGCAATATTTAAAAATCTGCCCCTGACTTTGGGCCTTTATCTCCCCATCATGTTTAACTTTGTCTATAATTCTTGTGCTAAGAAGTTAAGAGGTATGTCACTTGTATATTTTTTTAATTTCCTGATAAACCAGGATTACAGTTAGTCAAGTATTAAATGTCATTGGAATTTTCTGCTTCTTTCTCCGCATAAAATGTTTATAGATGCGAAACTCGTCATTGTACTAACTACATGAATTTGAATAATATATAAATACTGCGGGGGAATATAACTGATGGCTACATTTTGCTCATTATTCTGACTTCGCAAGATTACTGTGATTTGTGTGAATGAACTTGGAATACTTTAATGTGTAACTATTGTTTTAATGGAGTAAAACTGAAATTCAATCCATGGCTGTAAGTTTCAGCTATTAATGATATATGGGGGTTGGAGTATCTGTAGAAAGTAACTGACCCTCTTGTTGTCTTCTCAGTTTAAGGAGTCACTGTCTGGCTTTGCAGGACTAGTATGCATTTGCAAGAGTACTGGGATTTATTTGAATCAGCTTGGAACACTTTGTGTATGAACTCCTTAACAGTCCCTAAAACAAAACACACATCAGTATTGCATTGGTGATCAACTTTATTATACAAACAACTAAACATACACATGAAAATGATAATATTAACCAATAAACAGCAGGTGTGTGTACCACAGCTCACCTGCAATGCCACAGTCTCAGTAGTTGCTTAAAGTCATTCACCTAAGCACTTCCACCAATTAGCAGCATAACTTTAACCACTTACTCTAATTCCTAAAGCAGTCTTACCACCTCCACTTACTCACACTTCCTCCAACCAATCAAAGAGGAGGAAAAGGGGATATTGGCAGAATCACACCCTGTGAACAGTGCCCTTGCATGATCACCAGGCTGTTTCATAGCAACCTGTTCTCCATTACGTTTCCTGACACCACCTCTTGGTGTCAAGGCTATTAGTAATGTCCATAACTAATAATACCATATGCACATTAAAATGATCCAAACCAACCTCAGTGAGATGCACTCCACTCCCCGAAAACTGCACTGGCTCCTTATCCTTAAAATCCCAAAGCTCAAACACCAACTCCCAAATAGACAATGCACCCCAGCCAGCTCATAATTCAGAAAATGCCTTATGTGCCCCTCTCCATGCCAACCTATGTATAATAGCAGACAAAACTATAGTGAACTCCAGAAACCACTGCTTTGAAAAAAACAAGTATGTTAAAATCACATGTTCCACAACCTGCATCATCTACAGCCAAAGCATATCTCTCAACCCTTTCCAAATAACCCACAATTTACTATCATCCAGGCATACAAAATGACCACCAAGTCTTACTGCAGCTCACTTTTCTGTCCAGAATATGAAAGAAGGGCCCATGGTCAGCAACAAATGTCTACCTGAAAAACACAACAAATTTGTTTTCAGAAAACAAATAAGACTACCTAATATAAACCCTATAGTTACTAGAAACCCATCTTCCCTACCTTTTAATAAAATCTGCTTACCTTCATTAGCTAAGCCTTAAGCCTTATCAGTCTTAAATGAATGGGAAGTGTGCCGTCCTTCCCCAATCCATTGACTTCTCAATGTTTTATGCAAAATCAAGTGAAACTGTCTGATTGACTGACTGAAACCCTATCCACGGACACATCCCAAAAAACAACCCACTGGTGCCCCCAAGATAATATACATAGTTCCTTACCTCAGTGTACCAGGCACACCAAACTTCTTAATCATGGATCAGCATAACCTGCAGACCTTTCTCAGCCTGTTGCATCTTTGAATGTCCTTTACAGTTCATGTCTATATCATCCAATGCATGCATATCCTCCCATTTCAAATCACCTACCATCTTACTCAAGCTAATATACACAAAATATAACAAAACCACTAAAGTAGCACAAAGCATATTGTTTGCCACTGACCTAGCTGAAACATGCTAATCCTTCAAGCTCAACCTCAACAGATGTATCTCAATAGGAAATCATTTGTTCACAGCCATCCCCCTTAAAATCTGCCAACATTTAAGCATTCTGAACACAATCTAGTGCTTTTTTCAATCAGTTTTACCAGAAAACTTAGTTCCTTCACCTATTTCTGGGAAATTAACTCTAACTGATCTGACTGACTCACCAAATTTCCACCTGTGCAACAAATAGCTCATCAACAAATCTTTACACCAATATCTATCCTTCTTACTAACAAAAAATTCCCTGTATGCTAAACTATAAGCTTTAATTGTAAATTAGCCAATGGCTGTTGCATCAGCCTATGCACTACACATATTTATTTCTCCACAGCACTTCTGGGATTAATGCCAGTTGAACCTCTGCCTCTGGTACCTTTTACTGATTTCAGATTCTGATATGCTCTTCCCTGACTTTAATCCCAGACTACAATGAAAAGCTGCTGGAGAAAACATCAGTCAACTACTAGACCCTTTCATTTCTCCACACCTCTTCTGGGATTAATGCTGGTGGGACCTCTGCCTCTGGTATGGCAGTTCAAATCTAGTGAAGCTGAAAGCAAGATAAGCTATCAGTGACTATATTCAATTTACCAGCTAAATACTTAGCACTGCAACATCAATTTCTTCAATAAGAACTGTAGCAGAGTGGACTTAGACAATTTCCTAACTAAAGCTTCTACAAGTAACATGCTGTCTAAATGGAAATCCACCTTCTTATTAGCCATCTCCCACTTCCAAACCACTGTCACTGCCCAGATCAGCATTACCTCTAGCAGCATGATGTTTTTATCCAATACCCCCAACCCATCAGGCAACCAACTAGACACAAACCACTTCCCTTGAAAATAAGCACCAATACCCATAACTCTAGCTGCATCCATGTACAGCTGTAGATCATCAGATGATATCCAGTCATCCTGCCACATCATCACCCCATTAAAATTCTCTAAACACCTCTGTCATTCATCCAAGTCCTCCTTAACCAGATTTCTGACCCAGTGATGTTTTTCATCTCAATCCTCAACAGATAAGCTATTGATTTACAAAATTTCCTACCAAGCCTTACTGCTCTGCAAACAAAATTCAAAAGACCCTGGAGTTTTTTCTCTTCTCCTACTCTCAACTTATCACCTCCTAACCACACCTCAGTCTTATCCTTCAAACTACCCAATTTCCGATGCTTAAATAACCCCTTATCAGCATCTATCTTGAAACCCTAAAAAGTAAGAACATTCACTTGCCCTTCCTGCTTCTTCTTGGCTAGAGTAACACCCAGTTCCACACAAATATCCATGAAAGTGCACAGACCTGACAAGATAGTCCCCCAGATTCTGCAAGCCTTGCACGGCGTGCAGGATCAGTGCAGGACCTCCAGCAGGCATTATGTCTCCTGTGCGATCCAGGAATAGCCTGTAGGAGTGTGCACGAGCGCTCCTGCACTAATCCTGCACGGACTCAGCCCCTGTATGCAAATTACTCCATTTGCAGGAGACATCCATGCAAGTTAGGTGAATTTGCGATCCAGGAAGCTGGAAACTGGCTGTGCAGGACTTGTGTAATCTGCAGAAATGTACTCCGCCAGTAACGGAGTACATTTCTGCAAATTCCAAAATGGAGCCGTGACAGCTCCAAATTAAGGGTGCATATCATTCAGGAAGCATGCCAATGGCCAAGTATAAGACCACAGGCATTGCAAACATTAGAAAAAAAAAATAATCAACTTTTATTTTTTTTTAGCTGATCTCGGCTGCTTAAGCATAGGGCAGCGGCGTGCAAACGGGATTGGGGGGGGTAAGAAAATAAACCTAAACTAAGCATTCTAACTAAAATCACTATTCTGCCATTACAGTCAATGGCAGGCAGAAGAGAACATGGCCAGTGTGTAGTGGTTACTCATGGGGGAGGCTTAGTGTGAGACATGTAACTTTGCATTAGCAGGCAATCCTATGCAAATGAGGGGAATGATAGTGAATCCCAGATTTCCCCAGCATGCTAGTCAGCTCCCAACAGTATAAGAGCAGGAATAGCTCGGTGCAAGCCTAGGAGTTAGCTGACATCATGGAGGGAGGGGGGGTGTCAGGCATACTGTAAGCCGATTGGAGCCCTGTGGCTCAGGTTTACTCCTAGCTTAGCACAGCTAGGCAAGGGGGTGTGTCTAAGTATGCCTAGCACTCTTTACATTGCCTAAGTGAGTGTTCGTGCCATGCATTTCAAAGAAAAAAATGTAAACCAGGAAATAGCAGCTCTGCGCTCATTTGAGCACTGTGTTTGCACGGCGCTCCCCTGGGCTTAAACAGGAAGGCAATGGGAAGGGAAAACAGTAGTAGGAAGTTAATCAAGGAGAACTAGCATAGCTGGCAGGTGAAATGTATCAGAATCAGCCAATTACACAAGCAGCAGACCAGCCCAGCCCAGAACACTACTATAAACTATGCAAACACATTTGCATCTGGTTTTTCCCATTCTCTACACCACCGGTGTATACAACCGGGGAACTTTTAACAAACAAAACTACAAAATGAAAGGGGCTGCAGCAGGCATCATACAACATGTGCAAGAGGCTGAGGGTGGTGAGGATGTAAATGCTGCCTACCAACCAACAGTGAGGAAACAGAGAATAATTTACAGACCCAGGGTAACCTACTAAGGGCTACATGAGCTGGAGATAGTGGAGTGCTGTAGGGTGGACAGGGACCTCCTACAGCAAATTGTTGAGCTGTGCTGGCCATGCCTGGCAAACCGAACTGACAGAGGGGAACCCATCCCAGTGGATACCAAGGTATGTGTAGACCTAGGAATACTAGCCACAGGTACCTCCCAATGCTCAACTGGGGATATCATGGGGATATCACAGGCATCAGCATTCAGAGTATTCCACCAGTTCCTGGATGCCATGTCAGCATATGCCAGTGAGCATGTATATTTCCTCAATACTTGTGAGGTGTTGGCCAGCAATATATGTCTCTTCCACCAAATAGCAGAATACCCTGAGGTAGTGGGTGCTATAGACTGCATGCACATATGCTTCAAAGCACCACCCAGTGATCAGGGTAGAGTCTACATCAACCGTAAGGGCCTCCCCTCCATCAACTGCCAGGTCATGTGCAATGCCCAGGGTATTATAATGAATGTATGTGCTGCTGCATTGGAAGCTATCACGATTCCCACATATGGCATCTGAGGCAGCTGTACCAGAGATTTGCCAATGGTGACATCCCTTACGGTCACCTAGTGGGCGATGCTGGTTACACACTGGGGCCATGGCTGATGACACCCATCAGAAATGCGCATACACCTGAACAAGAACGCCGTAATGAGGCACACGCATAGACCAGAATTATAATAGAGCATGTGTTTGGGATGCTCAGGTCACGGTTTCGGTGCCTGGACACATCCAGTGGAGCCTTGCAGTACTCACCAGCTACATGTACTCAAATTGTTATGGTACGTGCCATGCTACACAATATGATCCTATGGAAACAGCTGCAGAAGGAACAGCATGGGGCAGGGCCACACAGCCGCCTACCAATGCCAAGGCCTGCACAGGCACAGAGTGACTCAGAGGAGGAACAACCTGAGCCTGCCCCAGTAGGCAGATGGAGGCGTACTGAGTATGCCCTGGTCTTGGCAAAGAGGAAACGCATATCACGTAACTGACACAGTAGGGACTCAGGGAATGACACCTCTCTCTGACTCACACATACAGTAAAAGGGATGCCAAACATGACACTACCTGTGCTCAACCACTTATAGGGACTGTACTATGTGCATCTGACATAGGCAGCCTACCAGCACCATCCTCAATATTGGCACACCTGCAAGGTAAGTCAATCAACCTACCAATTGCCGAATGGAGTAGAATGTGTCATTACCTGTATCTATGGTATGGATGTGAGCATGCAAGGGAATTGGGTGGCTGAATGGTATGCCAGCAGATAGTAGACATCCATGGTGGCACCACGACATCTGTAACAAAGACTGGAGTCACCATAGTAGCCAGTACTACAAAGTGTGACAAAACACACTTCAGGAAATGGGCTGGGTGACATATGTGTGCATATGACTCATGCCAGTCAGGGAGGGTTACATACCCAACAACAGTCTCAGCCAGCAGGACAGGTGTAGACAAACACAAACAGAGTCTTAGCTATGACCTCTGAATGATGCCTATGGGTAATCTCCCCCCTAGGCCTACACAGACAGACTACAGCAGGTCAGGCAGCGGGATGTTAGTTCTGAAGGGTAGGAATTCAGATACTAATATGTAGGGCACCCAAAGCTAAGACCTACAGTACACTGATATACCTCTAGTGACCATGATAGGTTAGAATACAGAATGGAATGGAGTACCTGACATACCAATACAGTCATAGGTAATGTGTACAAGTGCCATGTGTGCCCACCAATCATTTGTAAACATGTAGAAACAGTAAGGTGTGCCCCCCACAATCATGTGTAGAAATGCAGAAATTCAGGTGTGCTCCCCCCAATCCTGTGTAGAAATGTAGTCACAGTCAGGTGTGCCCCCCAGTCCTGTGTAGAAATTTAAAAACAATCAGGTGTGTCCCCCCACAATCCTATGTAGAAATGTAGTAACAGTCAGGTATGCCCCCCAATCCTGTGTAGAAATTTAAAAACAATCAGGTATGCCCCCCACTCCTATGTAGACATGTGGAATCAGACAGGTCTGCCCCTTCCCCCAATCCAGTGTAGAAATGTAGTGACAGTTAGGTGTGCCCCCCCAATCCTGTGTAGAAATGTAGTAACATAGCAGAAATGAGCAACTGAGCACAGTCCCAAGTAAGCTGGTTTATTTTAAAACAATAATGTTAGCAAAAAACACGCTTTCGGCGAGCCCAATGTCTCACCTTCATCAGACAAAAATACAAGCAACTAACTAGCATTTTTATATAAAATAGTTTCAATGAAATAATCAACAATCAATCAACTTTAATTTAATCAGTGTTGCATATCAAATGTAAAACGTAATGAATCAAATTTTTAAATGTTAAAAAACTTATAAGGTAACTTGTATCAAAGTTAAAAAACTTATAAAACCAGAATAATCTTCATGATTACACATTATGTGTATAAATATATATGTGTATAAAATACACACTAATTAATGAACTAATTTAATTTTAAAATCTTTATATATTAACATTTTTATATTAAAGTAATACTAGATACAAAGTTATCTTAAATGCTTAGCTACATAGCCCATAAAACAAACAGTATTCATCCATTTAATTAATGTACCTAGTTCATTTAAAACAAAGGGCAGAATATTTTTGTTATTTTTATGTATGTATGTGATATATCATGAGCAGTTCGGGCACTTTATCCCAAGGATCGTTATTTTCACAAAGGGATGGTTGTGCTGGTAATTCATCGACTGGTGTGATTCCTGCCAACGAAGCGAACGCTGAAGGCAATCTAACTGCTTTATTACAGCTTGTCATGGATCATGTCGACAAGCTGACTCAAAAGATGGACGCTCTACAAATAACTAGCATACCTGGAGTGTTAAGCGCTTGTTCTCCACCTTTACCAGTGTTAAGCGCTCGTTCTCCACCTTTATCTTTGCCCATTGATCCTGAGGCTCCGAGGGTGATTCCGACAAGCACTTCCAGTGCTTTGGCTGTTACTAGTACTGGTTCGTTGCGTAGCCCAGTAAATTCGGATATCCATCCTGGTCAGGCTAGTAGGAACTGTACAGTGAATGGTGATCAACAAAGGAGCCCCATACCTACTGTTAACACTACGGGGTGTCCTTCTATTACTGGATTTCTTAGTCACATTAATTTCTTTTGTGACGAGGCTTGTGAAGGCGTTACTGAAGGTATTCAAGAGAACGTAAGTGATTTATCTCACCTTATTGCCATTTTTGAATCTAAACTTTTCAAGTGCAGGAAACTGCAACTTGAAATTTCGTATCTACAAGAATGTTTGGTAAAGAAACTTGTCCCGAAAGGTTTGCGGCAATGGCGCTTCCCTGTCGGGTTAGTGGAAGGGTCACAATTTCACAAAGACCTGTTAGCCCTGTTTGACCAGCAGGGCTTTGAGTATATGAACTTGCTTATGTACAATATCAGAAGGAGGTTGACTATTTTAAAATTGAACTTGCAAGACTTGAAGAAAATATAAAGGAGGATTCAGAATTCATTAGATATAAATATGAGTACTTGCGAATTTTTACTAGTATTGAGGCAACTATTACTAAGTTTATTAACAACAAAATGAAAAAGATTAATAGGGACATTCACGAATATCGTGTAAATAAAGCTTATCCTCGACCTCCATTATTGTCATATAAGTTTCAAAGTACCGTTCCTCATGGAAACAATCAAGTTGAACTGCCTAATGTAGTAAATGGTCAGCAAAATTTAGTGTTGGAAAGTCATGACAATGAAGCTATGCCTCTTCGTCGTAGTGAAAGGCTTTTGAGCAATTCTAATAAGTCTGTTAACATGAATATTAACAGAACTGACAACAGTAACAACACTATCTTTGAAGAAGGTTCTGTAAATAATTGTGACAATTCCAACAACCAGCAGGGTTTTCCCAGGAACAAGAAAGCCAGACAAGTCAATGGACAGGGGAGGAACAATCAGGGCAATTACAGGAACCGCAGAGCACAATGCAGGAGATGACAAGTCATTTTTCTGATCCACTGATACTAACAGACTCTAAGGGGGACTTTAAAATTTATAACTACACATCCTTCAATATTGATTCCAACTTAGTTGAGTTTTTTTCTAGAGGTTTATCTTTTGTGCCTGACATGTCATTTGATTTGGTCAAAACTATCATTGGCCTTAAGTTATTTGTCAGAAAACTCAATCTAAAAATATTGATGGGTGATGGAATGGTTCCATCTGGTACCCTTAGAGTTTCTAGTGTTTACAACCCCCCCCCCACCCATTGCATGACACTTTGCGACTGTTTGAAAAGATGTGTGAATATGACTTACGGGCTCTTAAGTTGAACAAATTTTCTCACAAGCGACATTATAATATTGCTAGTTATGAAAGAGAGTTTATGGTTTTGCTAAAAAACTGTAACATCAGAGTTATGAAGCCTGATAAGGGGGGTGGTCTAGTCTTTATGGACAACTTTTTGTATGTTCAGAAAATGGTAACTCTTCTAAACACTGATTGTTATGAAGTTGTGAGCATTAACGAAGTTAACACTGCTTATGCTAAAATCAGGGGTATGATTGAGGATTTATTTCTTGAAAGACTTATAGACCTTGATTTGTATCAATATTTAAATGTTCTATCCCCTAGGTTACCGGCCTTGTTTGGCATCCCAAAAACTCATAAAAGTTTATCACAACCACCTTTTCGTCCTATCGTGGACGGCCGTGGTTCTATCACTGTTGCATGTGCTAAATATATTGACAGTGTATTAAGACCCTTAATCAATCAGGAACCCCAGATTTGTAAAGATTCCTAGAGTTTTCTCCAAGAAATTAAAAAGATTCCTTTTGACGCAAATGTCTGGTTTGTGACCATCGATATCAAGGATCTTTATACTGTCATACCACAAGAACTTGGTATTCAATGGGTACGTGAATTTCTTTTTGATAAGAAAATAGATGACAACACTATTTATTTGGTTGAGACATTATTGGAAATTGTCTTAAATAATAACTTTATGTTGTTTGACAATAAAATTTATTTACAAAAATCAGGGGTTGCTATGGGGTCACCCTGTGGAGGGAGTTTCGTCAATGGTGTGTTGGCATACTGGGTGAAGAACTTCTTGTTTTCTGATGCTACTTTTATGAACAACGTTTCCTGGTACGCAAGGTACCAGGACGACATGTTCCTTATCTGGAAAGTGTCTCCCTCCAAAGTTCCTAAATTTATAAGTACTATTTCCAGTATGACATCCTTCTTGGAGTTTACCTACAATTTGCAGAAATCTAGCATTAATTATTTGGATATTCTGATTATTAAAGATGAGATAAATTCAAGATACAAGAGCCTTATCTATCGAAAGCCCACTTACTCTAATGCTTTCCTGCATTTCACTAGTTGCCATCCTAGTTATCAAAAGAAAGCAGCAGTGAAAGGCCAGATGGTAAGAGCGGCCAGAATGGTTTCTGAATTTGAAGATTTTTTGTTGGAATGTGAACATTTGAGTCAAATGTTTGTAAATAGAGGTTATCCGGCTTCACTGTTGTTTGATATTAGAACAGAAGTAATAAACAAAAGAAGATCAGGTTTTTATAAACCAATTCTTTCTTTTGAAGTTACTATTTCTGAAACTGCTCCCACCAACGTATTTAGATCAGCCGCTGACACCACAAACCAGCCTCCTTCTGGAATTAGATTTTTTTGCACCTTTTCAGTGGATCATTTTGAGATCAGGAAGGTGCTCAATAAATATTGGGCTTTGATTATGGATGACAACTATTTGTCCCACAAGTTAGGTGAGGTTCCTAAATTAACTTTCAGAAGAGGGCGCAATTTAAAATCTTTGCTTGAGTTTAAGCCACAACCTTCAAGTCAACGCACTTCAGGAATGACAAAATGTAGGGCTTGCAATCAATGTAAGCATGTACTAACTGACTCAAAAGTCAAGATTAGGAATGAAGAATATAAAATAATAGGGAAACATAGTTGCAAGACAAATGGTGTGGTTTATTTGGCTTTGTGTCAAAAATGCGCTGCTTTCTATATAGGGAAAACAGAAAGAAAGTTTAAGCAGCGCATTTATGAACACACTTATGCTATTGCTAGGCAAGACTTGAATAATGCCCTTGCAAGGCACATTAATGCTTGCCCTGATCACTTTTTTAAGTTCACTGTTTTGGGAAAAATTTTGGTGGATAATAAGGGTGGCCCTTGGCAGATTCATTTAGAAATAAATGAATTGGTTTGGCAGATACGCACATGTGCATATACGCATCCAGGTTTAAATGAGTATGTATCCATTGCCTGTGTTCTTAAACTTTTATCTACAAAAAGGTAGACATATAGTGTTGATAAATGGTGTTAGTTTGCACAAACTGTCATACATACATAAAAATAACAAAAATATTCTGCCCTTTGTTTTAAATGAACTAGGTACATTAATTAAATGGATGAATACTGTTTGTTTTAGGGGCTATGTAGCTAAGCATTTAAGATAACTTTGTATCTAGTATTACTTTAATATAAAAATGTTAATATATAAAGATTTTAAAATTAAATTAGTTCATTAATTAGTGTGTATTTTATACACATATATATTTATACACATAATGTGTAATCATGAAGATTATACTGGTTTTATAAGATTTTTAACTTTGATACAAGTTACCTTATAAGTTTTTTAACATTTAAAAATTTGATTCATTATGTTTTACATTTGATATGCAGCACTGATTAAATTAAAGTTGATTGATTGTTGATTATTTCATTGAAACTATTTTATATAAAAATGCTAGTTAGTTGCTTGTATTTTTGTCTGATGAAGGTGAGACATTGGGCTCGCCGAAAGCATGTTTTTTGCTAACATTATTGTTTTAAAATAAACCAGCTTATTTGGGACTGTGCTCCGTTGCTCATTTCTGCTATTTCTTGGTTTGTGTAGTGATTTGGTTTACGTGTTTTTTGAAATGTAGTAACATGTATGATTAGGTATAATACGAGTGGAGCACAGATGCCCAGAGGTGACCAAGGTAGCAGGATAGGATATAGCATTTGCACAATATGCAGGTCTTTGTGTGTTAGGATGGTGTGTGTTTCATAATGTGTGAGAATGGTCAGTATGTATGCATGTTGAGGTAAGACCTGGTGGCCATTGCCCACTACTGCTGATGACATGAACAAGCCCTCACAACTGCAGTGCCAAAGACAATCCCCACCAGTATAACACATGCTAGCAGTAAGCCATTATAAATGTATGGTGGTAATATGTGTCACCATCTGAATCACTGACATGGCATCTCTGTTGGGCTAGATATACAAGCAGTACACAGGGGAAAGTACCCCAGACATACAGTATATATTTTGTCACTGTGAAATGGAGACACCCTTGGAATTGTACATACGGGTATACATCACACTAAATGGACCTGTAGTAGGGGATACTGGTGATGTCTGCCCGAACACTTGCAGATCACAAAGGAAGTAGGACTGATGTATTGGGAAACAACTGATGTACCTGCACATGCCAGCATAACTGGAATGTCCCATGCATATCTGTGTGTCAGATGCAAGTAGTGTCCATAGCATACATGCACCCAGCTCACACAAACATCACCCACAGACACCTCTCTGGTCATTCCCTGCTGTGGGGATTGGGTACAGTAAGACCCCACTTGTATATGGCAATAGTGGAAGAATGCAGCATGCAGTGCAGGTGTCCCATGCAGGTGTGTCCCTAGCTGCAGGTAGCACCCTTCCAGCATCCACACCACCTGATCAAGACTGATAGAAGGTATTGGCATGAACTCTTATCACACCTACCCTGTCAACCCAGGGAATATACTGTATGGTGGTCTGGGACTGTAGGACTGACAGAATGCAATGATGTGCCACATCTGGCCTGCAGCAACACCTAAATGCCCCACAGGCTTCTGCCAAAGGCCTGTGTCTCACACGTGCTACCAATGCATGTTATGTCACGGACACCCAAATAACAACATAACACACTCCACATAAGCCATATGCAAGGCCATGTGGACAAACCACAGTAACATGTCCACCATGTCCCACTTCATGAACTGTGGACCAACACTAGCACACACCTGTGATGGGGTGAAACCCTTAGGGAAAGTATTGGAGAATGTATGCATAATTTATAGAAGAGTTTAGAATAACAGAGGGGAGGGTGGGAGCATGGGCAACATGGAATTTGCAGGGTTGGACACCAAGCTGTGTGCACACACTATCCCTGGGTGCAAACACAGAAATGGGTGGCTATACACCTGCCTGTACACCACAATAGGGTTAATATCCTGTCCCATGGCCCCTGCCTCTGGCTAACCTGTGTGAATCTGTACAGCTGTGAGGCATTTCCACAGCAAGATAAGCCCATACTTTCATGTTGATGGGCGTACAAGTATGGGATCATCTGCCAGCACTGAACTAAAGTGCTGAACCAGATACACAGACCCTGCACCAAGTGTCTGAAGCTCCACCTCCAGAATGGCATAACTTACCATGAATACGTAGGTGTCTGCCCACAATACTGGACACAGCTGCAGTCACCCTTGTCTCCCAAGACATCACTGTGAGCAAGAATGTCCACCTGACAGTACATGAGGACAGAAAACATCACTGTGTATAACAGTACACATGTTTGAATATCTCTGCTAACAGTACCATGCAGCTGAAGCAGCACAGACACAATCACCTACACTACATATTATCCCCTGCACAGTTTGTCCCCATATTGCCAAATGAGCGATGGATACCCTGCAGAAACCATGTGCTACCTGTAGGTGTACAACACAAAGGTCTGCACTTTAGTACAAACTACCTGGAATCGATCCACAAATTCAATAGAGATGGGCATACTGGGCATGCTCACACACTTAGAGGAATGAAGGCAAAGTCAGACAACAACATACTGCAATGTCATACTAGGCATGCTCACACATTAAACAAATGAAGCCCATGTCTGCAAACAACAGTGGACCATACATATCTGGAATTTGCAGATGTTTGTACATACACTCCTCAGTATGCACCAGTCATGCCTTGCACACACAGTTGATAGGAATACAGACACATATTCAAGGGCAACACACTATAATAAGCCAAAAGTAGATGTACATAGATGTGTGGAAGAGAGTGACTGTGACAAGAAGCCATCCATTATGAGGCCTGTCCCACCCAGCACACAGCCAAATGGCTACAACCACATGAGTTGTAACTGTCACTCACTGTAGACATTAGCCATCGGTATCTGTCAGCATTACAGACTATGTGTGTAAGTGCTAGCTGTGCAACATGACTGTACAAGGAAGTAGTCATCTAGCAGCTGTATACACCTACCTGTGGAATATAGCTCTGCATGTGCCCAGATGTGGTGTGTCAACCTCTAGATGAATGGGTAATGACCCATGCACACACACTGCCCTCCCCTTAGCCCTACTATGACAAGCCTGCTGAGTTGATTTATTTATTTATTTATTTATTTGCAGTTGGTTTATCAGGATAGTCCATTGGGCCAAGATGAACCCATTTTCAATGGAGTCCTGGGGAGAAAAGCTCCAGAAACAAGGTTACATAGTTTTTGGATATGTATTACAATATTTACAAAATTACATAGTTAAGCATTATACTGGTGATCAACATTTCAGATGGTACATACTATAGAAGCAACTCATATTACAGTATTTACAAAATTATATAGTAAGAGTATAACATTTAGGTGGAATTACTGATGAAACTGATTAGGAGATGGAAACATTTCAGTGGAGATACTGAGAGCCATTTTGAGTAAGGAAGTTAGCTAAAAGTATACAGAGTAATACTATAGGAGAGGCAGAAACAAGGAAATTGTAGGTAAGGAGGAGGAAGGAGGTAAAGGCAGACATGAGTTCTTGTTGGTATGTAGGAAAAGAGAGGTAAAGGCAGTCTTGATTTATGAAGGGTGGGTGCAAGAGCATTCCCACTGGGTTAGTAGATGAGAGTAAAGGGATTTTTTGAATTTAAAATGGTTGAAGGTGGTACGAATAGCTGGAGGTAGGGAATTCCAGAGACGAACTAGACTATAGGATAGGAGATTTTTACCTGGGGGTCGAATTGGTTTGTATAATTCAATTAGGTTTTGGTTATTAGTTCTGAGTACTCTATTGGGCATGTGCATTTTAAATGCAGAGGAGAGAGATGGACAAAGGAAGGGTTTGAAAATGTGCTTATGAGCAAGAGTAAGTTGAGAATATATGAGTTGGTTGTGTAGTTCTAGCCATTCTAGTTTGTGGAGAGAAGAACAATGGTGAGTAGACGCTTTATGACTAGTAGCGAATTTGGCTATTTTATTGTAGCATGAGGAAAGTTGTGTTTTGAGGGAAGATTGTAGGTTAGTCAGGAGTGGGGCTCCATAAAGAAGAGAGGGAATCAGGAATGTGGAAGAGAGAGTGATTTTAGTAGAGGGTGTAAGGAAACGATTTTGTCGGTAGAGCATGCCTAGTTTTTGATGAGTTTTTTTTATGTTAAGTTGTATGTGGGAGTTCAATTTAAGCTGACTATCAATTTGAACCCCAAGTAACTTAGCCTCTGGCACCAATTCCAAGATTGTGTTGTTGTTACTAGTGATTAAAAAAGAGTTTGGATTGATAGAGATGTGTTTAGAGGGTGTAAATTCCATTAGTTTGGTTTTAGAAGCATTTAGTGCTAGGTGTTTTTTTCTCATCCATTGTTCAGTGATTGAGAATGTGTCTTGTGTAAGCTTTTGGAGTGCAGGGATGGATGTGGCAGAGCAGATAATAGTTGAATCATCTGCATATTGAGTAATATTAGAGAATGGGATGGAATTACGGAAGTCATTTATGAAGATGTTGAATAGAAGAGGACCCAATATGGAACCTTGGGGGACCCCAGTTGGGGTATTAAGGAATGAGGAGGTGGCTTTTTACCATTTAACTGCTTGAGCTCTATTAGATAAGTAACTAGAGAACCAGTTTAATGAGGAAGGAGATAAGTTAAGTTGGGAGAGTTTCTTTAGGAGTAGTTTGTGAGAGATAGTGTCAAAGGCCTTTGAGAGGTCTAGTAGAAGGGTAGAAACAATGTGTCCAGAGTCCCGGCTTTATTTATAGTTTCTAGGAAGGAGAGGAGGGCTGTCATAGTACTATGGCTGGGTCTAAAGCCGTGCTGAGTTGGAGTCAGCAGGTGATTGTCTAAGAGGTAAGGTAGGAGCTGCAAATGGATACATTTTTCTAGGAGTTTAGAGATGGGAGACAGAATAGCTATGGGACGGAAGTTTGTAATATTGTTATTATTGCCACCTTTATGCAATGGTATGATAAATGCCTTTCTCCAAATTTGGGGTACCATGCTTTCTTGGATAGAGTGGTTGATTAGAATACTAATAGGGTAGGCTATAGCTTCTGCAGTTATGCTAAAGAAGTAAAAAGGAATATTGTCTGGGGCATTAGAGCATGGCTTTAGTTTCTGGAGGAGTTTTTTTATGGTAGATGTGGGAATAGGTTTAAGTGAGAATGGTTGAGAAAGGGGGGTAGGGTATTTGAGGGTTGTGGTATTGGAGAGGAAGTAAGAGTGGTGGTGGGAATGGAGGGAAAGGTAGAGGTGGATGAGGGTGAAGTTGAGGATGTAGTGGTATCAGAGAAAGAGGACGTTAGTTTGGAAATAGAATTAATGAAAAAAGAGTTGAATTGTGTAGCCAAGTCCATGTCAGAAACATTGGGGTCTGGGCTGGGGTTGGCTATTTTGCCAGGATTGATAAGGGAAGAGATTCCTTTCCAGAATTTTTGAGGATTTGTGTCGTTAGTGTTTTGGAGTATGGAAAAGTAGTTTTGCCGATCGGTGATTATAAGCCTTTTTACTTTGTTTCTAAGTGTTTTGAATTCATTGTGGGTGAGTGGAGTTTTATTTTTCTGATAAAGTGTCCAGGCCCTGTCTCTGTGTCGCATGGCTGTTAGTGTGTCTTTGGTTAACCAGGGGCTAGTTTTTAGTTTTATTCTTTTAGTCCTTATAGGAGCATGGTAGTCTAGAAGGTTCAAGAAGGTTGTGTTGAAGTGGGCTACGGCATTATCTAGAGGTAAAGTTTTTAGAATGTTCCAGTCAACTACTTTTAGAGAGTTGGAGAAAGCTATTGGGTTGAAATTTTTATGGTTGCGGGTAGTAATATAATTATGTGTTCTCTGTAAAGGTGCTGGTAGTCGATATGTGATGATAGGTAGGTGGTCACTAAAGGAGTCTGGAAGGGTACCACTGTTGGAGAAATAATGAGAGTGAGAGACTAGAATCCAGTC
Organism: Protopterus annectens; assembly: GCF_019279795.1. Classification (NCBI taxonomy): domain Eukaryota; kingdom Metazoa; phylum Chordata; order Ceratodontiformes; family Protopteridae; genus Protopterus; species Protopterus annectens. The sequence continues at coordinate 1,237,392,141 of NC_056731.1, read as the reverse complement.
TAGAATGCTACCCCTTGAAAGAGATCTTGAGGGGCGGGTAATATTATTAATTAGTTGTGAGAAGTTGTAAAGGTTGATATTAAGTGGGTTTGAAGAAGAATGAATGGATGACCAATTGATATCGGTGTCACCCAAAATTATGATTTCATTGTTAATGTTGGGGGAGAGCCAGGATAGGATATTCTCTAGTGTGGTAATATTATCTCCGGGTGGAATGTAAAGGGAGGCTATACATATGTGCTTGTATTTATTGACTTGAAGTACTGATAGGAGTAGTTCAGCATTATTGAAACTGGGAATGGGTTTGTTATAAGGGTGACTGACAAGGAGGATGAGTATAGTAGAGCAGCCCCGCCTCCTTTTTTTTTGGTTCTATCTTTTCTGATGACTGAGTAGTTGGGTGGTGTAATTTCATGGTCCTTTATGTGGGGTTTTAACCAAGTTTCAGAGATAGATAGGATATCAGGTTTATTATGTGAAAGCCAAGCATGGAGGTTTGGTACTTTGTTGACTATGCTTTGGGAGTTTAGAGAGGTGAATAGTATAGAATTATCTGTGTTGGTAGAGGTGGAGGGACCTGGGTTGGGGTGGATATCTCCTGATAATAGAGTGGTTATTAGATAAAGGGTAAGGTTGGTGAGGTATTTGGAGTGCTTAAAGTTTAGGTTGGGCTTTATTATGTAGGTAAAGGGTTTGTTAGTTACTATGGTGGTATGGTTAATTTGAGTGTTGATGAGTTTATAAGTAAAGAGTAGATGGCTTTGTATAGGGTAAAGATGGGGAGATATTTTGGTGTGTGATTTTAAAGGAGATGAGTTGAGATGTATTGTTATGTGAAAGGCCTGTGAGTGGTTAATGTAATTGGGCTGGGTGAGATAGTAAATGTATACTATATTGAGGAGAAGTAGTAGTAGAGTGGAGGAGGACAATGGTTTTGGGCGCATTTTAAAGATGGATCTGAAAAGCAAAGAAATGAAGATGAATAGTAAAGAGTTGCTAAGTTGTTGCAAGTAGAGTTAGGAGGGTTCTGTCAACTGGAAGTAGGTTTATCTCTGAATAATTGTGAGGGGAAGTATAGAGTAAGGTGATCTACTTTGAAATACACCTTTGGGAAAGTTGCAGCTCAGTAATCTCCGTGGTGCGTCCTATAACTGCATACTGCTGTAATGTGATTAAGTAGGAGTTCTAAACTCAGATATGGCAACTGTGTGTGTGTGTGTGTGTGTGTGTGTGTGTGTGTGTGTGTGTGTGTGTGTGTGTGTGTGTGTGTCACTGCCTGTGTAAAGAGCAATGCTTTTTAGGCTAGTCACACTCACTACAATTCAAATGCCCTACTTTGTCAAGGCTGCTGATGTCATTCACTGTGAAATACACCTTTCGGAAAACAGTAGCCCAGTAATTTCCATAGCGTGACCTATAACTGTGTACTGCTGTA
>NC_056731.1:1237210706-1237388206 GCF_019279795.1 Protopterus annectens | reverse complement strand
ACGATGCCTATGACCACATTCACACTCACTACAACCCCTATTGGCATACTGAAGCATGCTGTCTGATGTCAGACACCTCCACATACACTTTGCCATTATAACCTCCGTATGAACCCTGTGGTACATGTGATACCTGCACAGTACTGTGTTGTGGCAATTTCACTAGTGATGAGTTGTATTTCTGGCCCTGCCAAGTATGTCAATGTGTGTGCATCCCTGTGAGAGTGTGGCTGTGTTACACTTACACCTGTTCATGGGACAGCCACGTATACTACACCTACCATATAGCTACCATATCACTGTTGCAGATGTCACTTACCATCACATATAAGTTTGGAGGGCTCCTCAACATGTAACCTATGTGGTGAATCTAAAAACTGCATAGACATGTGATAGCACTACATAGTCATCAGGGGTTTGATACACTGTACTGGTAAGTGACACAAATATGCTTATGTTTTACTCTCCCACCCCTCCCTGACCCATCTTTGCCTCTGTCTGCTTCTCTCACTCCCTCTCTGGTGGATGTGGAGACTTACACCTGCTTTGCTCAAGCAGTAGCATGTGTAGTTTAAGTTATTCTAATGATCAGCTTTTGGCCTCTGCACGAATTGCAGCTCTCCTCTAGCTGATTGCATGTGAAACAGCTGTGGTAACATTCCCATAGCCAATTGCATGGTAACACACTCCAATATCTAGGAACATCATGTTGGTGTTGGGCCTTTTCATTCACTGTGAGCAGGAACTCAATCTGTTGTTTGGCAAACAGAATCTCAGATGGATTGGGGTTTACCTCTAACAACATACAGTGTGGAAACAGACCAACACACAGGAGGGGGATGTGCCTGACCTGACTACAGACTGTAAGTGCTGGTATACTGCATTTGGGGTAATTTTGGTTTAACAGGGTGTGTGTGGATATGGCTGCTCTACATGTTTTAATACCTGTCATGTCAGTGCTATGTTTATGAGGAAACCCCCATCTGTAGGGTCATTTGCACACTGTGCAGTGTGTGGTGCCTTTTGTTACAAGTGTTATCCACAGAAAACCTATCTGTGAACTGCAGAAGGTAGTGTGAGGATTGTAGTCTGTAGATGGTGACAGCTGTGAGAGTTACTGACTTCATATCCCTCATAGGACATATGTTGCAACAAACCCTATTACAACAGTAAATGTATGAGGTTATCACAGCAACATGCCAATATTGGCCCTGTGTTTGCACCTCCAGCCACAACTCTGTCACTCTTTGTACATATGTCATGCAGTAAGAGGTGCATATGTGCTGTAGACAATATTTAGTGACATCATATCTGATAACAAGCCAGTGAGATATCAGACTGCTACACGTTATGTATAGAAGGGGTTATATTTGATGACATAACCTGGACATTCTGTGGTTGCATGTACAGTACTGAGGTCTGTGTACTTATGGTGATTGTTGACAGTGTGTGTATTGTTAATATGTACCTTGGCCTGTGTACAGACTGTGGTAGATGTCATTGTTCTTGGTCCTGGTCTGATGTTACATGCTGCTAAACTGTATGTTACCCTATCAGCTTACATGTATGCAGAGCCAAACACACACATGTCCCACGCCACAGACAGGCATCGGACCACACTGTGTAGTGGGCCGGTATATGTAGGGTTAGTGTGTGAGTGGCACATATTAGGATGGTGTTGAACACATAGTCCATATACTGTACTAATATGGTAGCTTACCATATGTGGCTGTGGCTGTGTTCGCATTGGTTGTGGTTATGCACTTTCACACATTTGTCAGTTACTCTGTGCTGTGACATGCCTGTAGAGCCTGCTATATATGCAGGTACATGTGTATACCCCATAGGAAATGTTGGCCAGTGTTAGGCCAGTATGCCTGTAGCCTACACAGTGCTTTGTTACATGCCTAGCAGCTTAGTGTACTTACCTAGTGAGATGTCTTGTCCTAATACTTGCCAGATTTACTGCTGCCAGACCACCATAACAGTCATGTATGTCAGACAAAGCAGTGGGATGCAGTACAGATGTATGTCAATAACTAGTGGGTAGTATGTGGCCATGGCACCTCGATTATGTGTCAGGACAGACAGGGGTGTGTGAATGCATAACCTATGGGGGCAAATGTATAACAGTAGGTACGTATTATACCCATCTATAAGGCTGTTAACATCCACATTGTTAGGCTTGGTCCACATGTTTTGCACTAAGTGGTTTTGTGTATACATCTGAACTGTCCAGAGTTTGTCAGACTGTCCACATATATTGGGCGATATCTCTGCTGTACAGTGGCGGCTGGTGACTTCAAATCAAAGGGGGGGCTGCAGGAGATAGCTGAATGGGTGGGGTCAATGGGAAGGGGTGTGGCCAACTAGAAAGGTGAGGAGCTATACTCAAAACCACAAAAACTAACTTTAATTAAATATGCTGTCCTGGGTGCCAAACCCTCATTATGAGAGTCAATCAAGACAAATGAAGTATAAAAGAATAAAAATATTTCAATGCATTGGCTGCATGACAGCTTACTTAATATCTAGATGGAAATAAAGAGGTTGTGAGGTATGAAAAAATAAATTACTTTTTAAATACATTACTGGAATGCCAGTCAAAATCAAGTATAAGAAAAACAAGCAGCACTCAACTCAAACCGCTTCTACTTGCACTGCATTTCTAATTATAATTTATATTCAGCTTTATTAAAGTACCAAGTAACATGCTGAAACTAACAATCTCTGTGATGCCCTCACTTGTAAAAAATGTTTCTTATCCAAAAAAGAACTGCTGCCTGACAACTATCTACTTGTTTCATGGGGAAAACATGATTAAAGTTGTATCTTTCGGCTTTTTCCCAGTTAGGGGTCGCCACAGCGGAACTCCAGTCCGCTAATGATTGGCAGCAGATTTTTACATACCGAGTTGCCAGCCCTGATGTACAACCTTCAACGAAGGTACGCCCATTCACGCATGTCTCCACACACAAGACGCTTTAGCTGAGAATCGAACAGGACAACGTCTTACTGTGAGGCGACAACGCTACCACAGCACAAGTAAAAATGAAAAGCAAACAAGAAACAAGTTCAAGATACATTGCTTAAAGGATTACTGTACAGGTTATGGACCATACATGAATGGCATTCGGTTTAGTTTACGGGTAAAGCCCTCAGAGATCACTGGAAGTCTCCAACAAGTGTAATGAGCTTCTTAAAATAATGTAATCCTGTCCTTTATTACAAATACTGTCATATGCATTTTAATACCCAACGCTTATACATTATCTAGTTAAGTATTCTCTGCATGGCAACAACATAAAGGCTTTCAATGTTGGCAATTCTTTAACAGTATGCTTATTAAAGCTTACTTGCATGTTATGATCTCAGACAAGCTTACCTGATGGTCATTAAAGCATTGCTACTTAAAACACAGAGCAACAGGCACTTTCTGAGTAATAAGCATAAATCAACAGTATAAAAATATGACAGAAACTAGACCATTCTGAAAAATCAAGAACAGATGAAAAAACACTGAAGTACTTGTCTCTACCTTGGAAGGGGAGATACCCTGCACATTTACACCCTGCCCATTTACACTGCATAACTGCTCCTTGCCTTGATTGGACACATCCAGAGTCACTACATGGGGGAGTGGGGTGCAACAAGTATGTCACAATTTCAAATTTCTCTGGCTGACTGTGATGGCCCTGACACATTTGTCATACCTCTCAACCTCAGAGCAAGAAATCTGGACAAAGCCATACATAGAAGTGGGACAAAGGCCCAAAAATAAGGACAATTTTTAAATATTGCTCTTATAAACTTGAAAATATAATAGAATAGTAGGTCTTGCATTAGTATGAATTTTCTGAAGGATATGAAATCTGAAACTCAAATGTCTCATTATTTTCTAACTTCAGTCTTTAATGACTTACCACTAATTTGCCAAAAAAACACAATTTTGCTAACTTGAGCAGCTGATAAAATAAAAGAATCTACATGCATTTCTGAAATAAAAGTAATCTATAACTGATTATTACAGTTATTTCTTAATTGTAAACCATCCATGTTTTCTTCCTAAATTGCTATTTTGTGGAGGGATTATTAGGGGAAGAGCAACATTTTGAGCCAAATTCAGTGACAGTTGAGAGGTTTGGCTATGCCTAATTCTATAAAGCAATTTATTTGCATGTACCTCTCAACCTGTTAATGCAATAAATCTGGACAAGGCCAAATATATTGGGGGAACATATAAAAAGTACTAAAACTTGCTCTTGTATAAATTAAGACAGTTGATAGAATAACAGGTCTTACTTTCGCATGCATTTTTCTGAAGGTTATGAAGTCTGAATCTCAGTGTGTCATTATATAGTGACTTAATTCCTAAATGATTTTCCAGAAAACCAAATTTTATGAGGAACAAACAAAAAATAAGAAGCAAAAATCTATTCATTCTGTGAAAATCTGGACAGTTGGAAGGTATAGTTCAGCTGGGGCTGTCTGAGTTTGTCACCCTTTCCCCTCACAAAATCATGGTCGAATGGAGCCCTCCCCCCTGCAGCCATTCCAATGATCCATTACTTGGCTGTTTCACTCCATTTACCATAAACACTAATGTGCATACTGCTTTACTTCTATGATTATTTGGATTTCATTTGAAAGTTTTATTTTGCATTTTACAGCACAAACACTAAGACATCTGCTAAACAAAGCAACGCAGTCTCACAATGAAAACAGGCTTAGCATTAAAACGTCTCTGCCCTTGAAACTCAAATTCAATGAAACAACATTGAAACCCACATTCAAAGAAAATACATTTTGCCAGTGGCAGATAAAGATTAACTTTGGGCTGTTTTCAAATCATACGCCCCTTGCACATGAAACATACATGTGCTCTTTGATCCACCTTCCTGATTGTACTAAATTATATTCCTTGTACAATACAGTACAGTTGTTAGCATTTTAAATGTATTGTTTTGAACATTTTCCAGTAAACAATTAAACAAAATGCATGCACCAATGACAAAACTACCCAATTCAGAACATTGCCATAAAAAAAGTCTACTCAACCTTCTACAGTCCACCAGTATCAGTAAATATGCGCAATCTCTGAAGTAGTAAAAGTCATCTAAATAATTCCACATTAAATAAATCTGTAACAATGAAGAGGTTGCTGCTAGCAAACAACTTTATATGTCATTGTTTATTCATCTACAAATAAAGTACCTGCTGCCCTTGAGGAATAAATTGCCTATGTTGCATGCATTAAAAAAAATGATAAGCTAGTAATATCGCAATAGGAACTGTATGGCAAACTAATAACAGGTTCATAGTTACTTCTCTAGGTATCTTTGCCAAAAAGGACTGCAGCATCCACCCACTTTACAACACAGTACAGTATCAGTAATGCATCTATCTACTGTGGGAGTAGAAACCACAGCCTTCTGCATCAAAAGCAAGTACACTACCTGTTGTGCTATTAACAATGCAAGCAGACTCAGAATAAGCAGCACTAAAGTTTTGTTCCCCTGCAGCTCTCAGCTCCTTGTAAAATCTACTCGACACGCAGTTATATCTCTGAACTTTGCAGCACAAGAAATCTGGAAAAAGCCTTCATTTATTGGGGGGGGAACAAAAGCCCAAAAACCAAGGACACATTTTAAACATTGCTTGTGTAATGTTGGAAAGTTGCTAGAATAAAATGCTGTGTTACCACCATACATTTCACTGCCATGTCTTTAACCCAGGGGACCCTGTGCAAACAGTCAGAGAAACATACTATGCCAAATCAGCTGTTTTGTGAAAGACAGGAAGACGAACTTAAATGGCTACCATTTAGTGAATTCAGTTCTCACCATAGCTGTCAACCTCTTGGCACAAAACACCTGAACAAAGCTAATAATGGGGAAATACAGCCCCCAAACATATTCAGTGAATTCAGTTCTCACTATAGCTATCAACCTCTTAGCAAAAAAACATGTGGACAAAGCCAGTAATGGGGGGAATATAGCCCCCAAACATTCAATGAATTCAGTTCTCACCATAGATAACTCTCAACCTTAGCACAAAATACCTGGGCAAAGCCAATAATGGGGAAATACAGTCCCAAAAATAGGGACAAATTTCAAATATCCATGTTATAAACTTAGAAACTGCTAGAATAAACAGTTGTGTGTTACCATGTACTTTCTGAAGAATATGAAGTCTGAAATTCAAATGCCTGTTATTTTTAAACATTTAACCAAGAAAACTAGTCTGACTTGGAACAAAAGACCATTTTCAGCAGAGCAGGGAGAAATGCCAGGCACATCTTTGTAAGATGGGAGGACATGCAGACACCACACAGAAGGCACCCCAGCCAAGAATCAAACCAGAGAACCTGTAGCTGTTAGGCAGCAATGCTACCAGTGCACCACTGCACTACAGACTTAGCAAGGAAAAATGTAGATACAGAAACCACAGATTGTATGAGGAACAGAACAAATATGAAGCAAAAATCTGCAACTTTTTTTGGAAATGGTGGTGGATAGGGAATTCAGGTCCATGCCACCTGCATCCAAGGTACAGGGTTCAAGCCTGAGTATCTCTACCCACCACCATTTGTTCTCTCTAGCCACCAGTATATAGTAACTGGGGCATTACACACACACACACACACACACACACACACACACACACACACACACACACACACACACACACACACACACACACGCACACACCCTTAGTTCAGCAGTATAAAAGCCCAAACTCCAGCCAGTGATATAAAGCCTTCACCTACCAGCCCAAACTCCAGTGACCAAACGAACACCTACCTGGTTTCACGAAGCAAGGCCACAATCTGAACACCTACCTCAAGCCTTTGTCCAGCAGTAATCCATGAAGCCCGCGCACTGAAAGTCCCACGAAAGCAGCTCAGTCCTCCTCATTGGTTCTGACTGCAGCTGAAGCAGTCCAGAGCTCCTCTGTTCTGTGCGGTCATCACCACACAGATTCCTGGTATCTCACAGGAATGATTGCTGGGTACCTCTTTGTCCATATCCGGACTGCTGATAAAGGCAGTCTGAGTTGTCCGCGCATGTGCAGAGGATCAAGACTCGTGATTTTTTTTTTCTTCTGTTTTTGTTTTTTTGTTTTACAGATTTTTCTTTTGTTTTTTTCTAGGTGAGAGGGCTGCAGTCCAGCAGTCCGATAGCACGAGCCACCCCTGCTGCTGTAGTACACAGGAGCATTATTGTGCTAGCAGTGGTACTGTTCTGTGATGTCTTTAGGATGTCTGCCAGTAGCCAATGGCGCACATGTTAAAAACAGATGTGACCTCCCACACACACCATGTCTGTGAAGACAATCCCTGTTACAGTAGCAATAGTCTACAAATATACCTGCAATACATACCTGACATCCCCATGCACTACGAAGTTGGGACTGTAGTGGCTGAGGTAGGGCACCACTCCATGTTCAGGACATATGGTGAGCATATATGTACATATAATTCTCCAGATATCTATCTATATATAAATATATACACATATACATATGGACATACATAGATTGATATGTATATGTGCATAGATATACATATAAACACTCAGATATATACATATACAGAACAATATATGTCTACGCATATACAGATAGGGATACATATGCACATATACGTATGGATATCCACATATATATTGACAGTAGTAGGTATATCAGAATAGATATGTATGTACATATAGTTATAGATATCTACATATATACTAACATAACTAGGCATATCTGTACACATAGGATGTGCATACATATATATAGGTATATATATATATATATATATATATATATATATATATATATATATATATACACATATATCTATATATACATATACATATATCTATATATATATATATATATATATATATATATATATATATATATATATATATACATATATATAAATATATATGTACATATGAACAGATGCACACATGACCATGTATATATTTCACTATAGAGATGTGTATTCAGACATATGTGTGGGTATACATGTGTATGTACATGTAGACATATATCGACCTATTATATGTATACAACCATATTCCTGTCGTGCGTAAACCTCACGATGGTGTATACCCTCCCAAATGTTTCTCACTGTATGTATCTGCTGTGTGTACATTATGATAAAACAACATATGTGATGCAACAGTCATATTAACAATAAGGACTACACAATTTAGGAACTAAAGGCAATTGCTCAATGCTACTTGATATGTGTATTGACAGCTATATTGGTAAAACAACAGCTGGCTTTGCAGTGGTCATGGTGTAGTGGTTAAGACGTCAGTGTACAGGGTCCTGTGTTCAAGACCAACAAGGGTTGTTCATTTTGTTCCTGGGCAGAACAAGGGCTGTCAGATACTGAGTGGTTAAGTCAGTTTTGAGCAGCTTTAAGTGCATTTGGGTGAGTTTGTGCAAAGCTATGCAGTGCTGAGCTATGGGTAAATGTACGGTCACTTACACAGTGTAGGTTTTTCTTACAAGTGGGCAAAATCAGCTCAGCTGTTATATTGCAGCAATGTTGATACCTGCTAAGCATGGCTTCGCCCTGGTAACCAGGTCACAACGTCCAATCTGATAAGCTGTAATAAGTGTATGTAATGCCATGTACAATACATGCGCCTATGTGCGGTCAGTACAGTAGCAAGGGGTGTGAGTGTCATGTGTGGGACACAGACATATATGAGGCCTATACAGCACTGTTATCCATGTGAATGTGTTACAAACAGGTGTAGTAGCTCAGGGTATGTAATGTCACACTGGCATGTAGTGTACCATGGCAATACTACTGTTTATGGTGCTAACCCAGGCAAGAGCAGAGTGTTAAATGTAGTAGTGACAACAGGCACACCTGCAGGCATAGCTGTACACTGAGGCCTCCCTGTTGTAACCCTGGTGTATGAGCTGTGTCACAGTATATACCCCTTACTGGGTAATGATCCGTCAAGTGGAATATAACTGTAGACTACCGTCTGTACAGCACATGTTAGTGAGGGCTTCTGACATGTAGTTATGATATACATATTGTTGTCAGACATCTATTTGTCAACACACTCAGGCTACTGCATAGCTACTTGCCAAGCTGATGACTGTCAGTCCCTGTACAGATGTGCAGATGGCAGGTATCCAGCTGGGATATGTACAGGCAACCTAAGCTTGATTGACACTGACATGTCTGCCCAGCTGTGTAAGAACTGGTACATACAGGAGATGTCACTCTGTACACACCGCATGACACAGGTACCTCCACTACACTACCACAGTCAACAGAACATGATTGAGTACAGGTCTCAATCACAGAAACCATGTGTTGTAATGCATGTTACATAATGTCAACTTGATCACCTCAGTGGCCATGTGCAAGAGGCACCTGGAGGATTGGCTGATGCATGTCATTCTTACCCTGAGGGTCATCACAGTAGTGTCTGTCGATAGATTGCCTGCTTCCCCCTTGCAGGTGGCAGGATACCACTGTACATATGGCCCCTACACATTCCATCTCCCCTTGGACAAAAAGCTAGGTACACAGCTATGACCACTTGCAGCGATGCACCCCAGTACTGACACATGTGTATGTGTGCATGACTGAGTATAGCAGTGTCTGTGTGTTAGCACACCTGTACTTGAAAATTCCATGAGGACCTTCACAACCAACGCAACACCCATTGCCATAGTCTGTTGTGGCTGCTGCTGTATGGGACATTACATGTACCATGTTATGCCCCCCCATACCGGCTACATGAGCCTTGCAGTACCAGCATAACAGTGTTTTAAAAATGGGTTGATAGGCATGGGATACCCATTGCGTTCTGGCATGTGTGTGTAGTTGTGTATGTCCATATATCTGTAGGCTACAGCATTCCAGAGCCACATACTCCTATTACAATACCCATTGCCACACAGTAGTACAGATAGTATTGTGGCTGCCCATAGGTGAGTCATGACAATGCATCACCCTACTACGTGTGTGCATGTGCATTAGATGCATATCCCTGTAGTACCACTGTTGGGGTATACTATGGGTTGTATTGCAGTCATGGCCAATGTGTGATGGTGGGTATGGCAGAGTGCCATCATGGGTTTCAGGGAGAACAATATCCACTGGGAGATCCGGGTGTTGTGTATACTGTCATTATATCAAAGTACACCTGGTATATGTCCCATGTACCACGTTATGGTTACCACTGTCACCAACAACCATACAGGTAACTCACTCCACAAGCCATGCCTGTTATGCATGTGCTGTGTGCAGCCTACCTGTAACACAGTGGACACGTGGTCAAGTTAGTTAGCAGTGATAGGCCCTGGTATCTTGGATGTGTGTCTGGCTGTTATGTGTCTGTTAGTGTGTATATGATGGTATGTCACATTACCTATTGTCCATATACACCCATTACATCAATCATTAGCATACTGTACTTGTCTGGGGATGTTCTGCATGTAACATGTAACCTGGGACACACCTCACCCAAAACGCTGGGTGGTGTGTGCAATGTAAGTCACACACTTCAGCATCACTACATAGCTAGGTACGGGTCTAGTCCCAGTGTTGGCAAGTAACAGTGTGCATGTATGTGGATGGGTCTACATTAAACTGCAGGGTATACATGCCTCAGCAGGTTACCTGTCCATGTGGCACAGGCAATAACCATTTTAGTAACCTGTGACATGTGTTCAACTGTACCCCAGATATGTCACACCCATGGTGTCACCACAGTGCCATACCCCATTGTGGAATATGACTGCAGACCATCCTCATGCTGACACATGTACACCTAAAACACAAATGGATAACATTATAGGGACCACAATCAACCAGTGTTACTAACAGCTATAATGCATCATTGCTGGATGACTACACTACCTGCCATTTATGCATTACACTTTACTCCTTCCAACATGTTACACTGCAGTACTGTGGTACACTGTAGTACAAAGACCTTGTGCATCAGAACCATACTAGCCTGTCCCTGCATTGATGGTATGAATGACAGGGATATGGCACAGGTATCATCATATGCACAAAGCATCCTTGTGCTGACACATGTACACCTACAACACAAATGGATAACATTATAGAGATCACAACCAAGCAGTGTTATTAACAGCTATAAGGCATCATTGCTGGATGGCTACACTACCTGCCATATATGCATTACACTTTACTCCTTACAACATGTTACACTGCAGTACTGTGGTACACTGTAGTACAGTCCCCGTGTGCATCAGAACCATATGAGCCTGCCCCTGCACTGATGGTATGGATGACAGGGATGTGGCACAGGTATCATCATATGCAAAGGGTGTGATGTTGGTTTGCCAGAGACCAAGGGTGGGCCATACATTTGACACCATGTGTGTGGATGAGGGGTGTACTGTGGTGAGCTGGGCATGGTGATGTGGTGTGTGTAGGTATGGGGTTGCCCTAGGTGTGTTTGCATAGTGTGTGGGTATGCATGCTATGTTCCCCCCACAGCTATGGCCTACTACCCACAGGGACAGTTGTCCATAGCAGGTGTTAAGTTGAACATCATTACCACAACACCTGATGGCACATATAAATCATTCCACATCATCTATCCCATTATTATGGACCAGGTACTACATTCAGTTACATGCATATATACTTTGCATACCTGTTGAGGGAATGATGTCTGTTCTGGATGGTTTGCTGGATGTTATAATAGGTTTCCTTTTTCTTTGGCTTTTACTTTGCCTATGCGTATGCCTTAGGCTTTTTATTTTTGTAATTTCTCTCTCTAACTCTCTCTCTCTCTCTCTCGGTCTCTCTCTAGTAAATGGATTTAGCTGCTTTCAATAGATTGCAGCATGGCTTTTGTAGGTGATCCACATGATCAGATGATGGCCTCTGCACCAATCAATGTCCTCCACTTGCTACCTGCATGCAGCTTGCTGTGTAGTACTTCTAATTACCAATGTCATGGCAACCACCTACATCATGTGGGCGTGGTCCCTTTACCTTTCCTGTGTGATGGACATCCTTCCTGTGTGTGGGCATCAGTGTTATAGACAGCAGGTAGCAATACCTCCTACAGGAGAACCTGCACACTCAGGCCAGCTACATATTCGTAGGAGATTCCAGAACTACAGACAGAGTGTGAGTAGAGTTGTTGTATGTATTGTATTGTACTGGTGTTACAGGGTTTATGTGTACATACTAGTTTACCTTGGAATGCAGACTGTCTCCATAGCTCTCAACTGTGGGCCTACCCTCTTGATGGCCAGAGGTGTGCCTATTATATTTTGTCTGTCCACCACACAGGTCTTGTGTCAGATATTTCACTGGCAGTGTGTGTGTTGAGTGCTGTCATTACATGGCTACACCCATTTATGTTTCTATCTTCAAATCCCTGACTTAAGGGTATGTTGCAGACTATCCTGTAACACTAACAACTTGTTTAGTGTATGACAACAGTTTTCCACATATGGGCCTGTGTTCCAGCCTCTGTCCTCCACCTACTTACCAGGCTTTGCACATATGCCATGCTGTCAGACATTGTTCTGTAGTGGGTTGTGAGTATGTCATGCTGCCATTCCTGCCATCGGTCCACTGCTGTTGTATCCCCCACACATACGGTGGGGTTGGGTCCATATATGTGTGGACTTTACCAGCACAATACATGTGTGCCCTTATGCACTCCAAAGGCCAGAGTATGTAACAGTGGTATATGACCCTATATTATTGAGTCTAGGGGGCATGCACCATAACTAAGCTAGGCTGTTACAACATGTGGGGGTATCAGGGGTAAGCTGCCTTAAGGTATCAGGATGTGCATTACCATACAATTCACCTAAAATAAAATTAATTAAATAAATTGGGTAAATGCAGGCCTACTGCCTCCTGCCATACAGACTGTTCTTTTTGTCAGCGTGCGTGTGATGGTGTCATTTATGCCTTGTTATGTAACAGTTACATCCCATTGTGTCAACTGAGGTCTTTACGTCCTAGGGATTGTGTACGCAGTGTAGATAGAGGCTGCTGAACTATACATCTGCTTTACTTACTGTTGATTGTTTGGTATCCTGTAGCCCAGTCTGTCTTTACTATTGTACTACTTGAAGGCCTCGACCTGGACAGCAACATTTGTAAACTTTTCCAGACTACTGTATTAGTATAACTGTTTTAAAGTTGCATTACTCTGTTTATATGGATGTCAGTGTCTAAACAGCTATATGACATGGCATATACAACTGTAATAATACACAAATAAAGCTTTCCCATTTATGCAAACCTATGGGTGGTGTTATATCCTTTGACCTCTCTGTGGGTATATGTTGCAGGCAATGATATGGGTGGCTCATACAGTGTCCATTTGTTAAGGTGGTAACTGTAGGCATAGTGGATGTTCCATATGGTGTGCACCTTCTACATATGTATCTTACAATACATATCTCTGTGTGTGTAGGTATATATATCTGTATCTGCATATATGTGTCTGTGTATATGTATCCTAGGGATGTTGATAGCTTCCACATTGTACATTCCTTATGGGAGCCAGACTGTACTGCATGATATGTTACTGATACCAGCCTGACATCATACAGGTGAGATGGAGTACTGTTAACATCTTGTGCCCATGTTGTGTCAGATCCTGGTTGGGATCTGCAACAGTTGGTAGTGTATTGCAGGGCAGACTTGTTTGGCTATGGGGGAGGGTGTACCTATTAATACAAGACGTATGTTGTTTGGAGCCTCTCAACCCCATTAAAGGTGCATGTGGACATATATGTTTTTGTTATGTACCCGTTATCTACAAATGTATGTCCATATATACCTATATATATATATATATATATATATATATATATATATATATATATATATATATATATATATATATATATATATCTATATATATATATATATATATATGGACATATAGATGTAGACATATATATCTATAGATGTATGCATTTGTATGTATATATGTTTATATTTATATATATATATATATATATATATATATTTATATATATATATCTACATATATAGGTATGGTTTATCTATTTAGATATTAATATATATATATATATATATGTACACACACACACACACACACACACACACACACACACACATACATCTACATGATGGGATACATTCCCTGTACTGTTGAATGACTGGTGTTGATGATATGTTTATGAAAACATCAGAGTTATGTATATCTGACATGGCTTAGTGTTAAATCACTTTGGCTATGGTGTGCAGGGTCCTGGGTTCGAGCCTTGCAGAGGCTATTTTGTTGCTGGGCAGAACAAGGGCCATTGGATACAGAGTGATTAACGCACTTTTTAGCCATTGTAAGTGGGTTTGCGCGGGTTTGCATGGAGGTAAGCACTGCTAACTTCTGGTTACAGTTTCTTATACTCAGTTAGCTTCTCAATTGCTTAACCAGTGTAGACATTGCTTACTCCCACGCAAACAGGCTTAAACCCACATACTGCCACTTAAAAGTGCTTACTCCCACTTACCCCGCGCTAATTTCTTTAAAAGAAAAGAAAAAAGGTTGATAGGAAAGTGGTGAAAAAGGGGCACAAAGAGGGAAAGACAGTAGGGAAAATAGCTAGGGATGTGCAGGAAGGGTGTGGGGAAGGTCCATAGCTGCCCATTTCTTCTACAACAACAGCTGTACATATACACTGAATTTGAAGGTAGATTTGGACACTCAAACCCCTGGGAGAGGGGTGAGGACAACAATAATAAGCTGTGATGCCAATTAGACCACATTCCATTTGTCCAGTGGACATGTGTGCGAAATGGACAGCTATGTATAGGGCGATATTTTTTTTTGGGAACAGATTACCCTTTTTTTATTTTTTTCGGGTGAGAGTGGGATGTTGGGGAAGGATTGTAAGTATATTTGGGGAGGTATGTTGGGTAGGTTAACAGACAAGACAAACAAGATGCATACAGGGACGGTATGTGACACATGTGGGAGTAAACACCTTGATGGGGAGGGGTGTTGGGAAATCGGAAGCCCATGAGCCCCCTAGTGGAAACAGTGGGACTGAGGTCCCCACCCATGGGCAGTCACCACTGCGCCTTCACAGCCCTGAAGCTGGGTGATGAGTCGCAGAGCCAGGCTGACCCTCTAGTCGTAACACGCGGCCCTCGAGCTGGCGTAGCAGATCAACAAATTGCTGTTTGAGCTCGCTACGCAACATGACCCGGACCTGTCGACGGGTGACAGGTTCCTGTCCGTGCCCACTCCCAGGGGAGCGAGCCCCATCCCCTGAGGCAGTTCCCCCCAGAGGTAGTGCAGGACCAATGGACAGGGAGGTGCTGGGTTGGGCCCTAGACATGCTGGTGCCCAGTGCCACGGCCAGCTGAAGTGGGACAGGTGGGTCTACTGGCACTAGCCGTCCCAAACATGCTATAGTGTTTAGATTTTATCATCAGATGTGGGTTAGTAATAGTCAGCACGTTCCAGGGTTAGGTATACCAGCATGCATTGATATTCCCATTAACCCAGGCAGCAGATACAGAACAGTTGCATAGCAAACAGAACACATGCATATATGGGACCACAGTGGTAATATGAACAGCATGCAGGTACATTGATGGCACCATGCCACCAATGTTGAAATAATTCAATTTAGCACATGCATGGGAACAATTAAAATATTTATCAAACAATAGGGCTTTATCAGAATATTGGAGTCATTACATATCGGTTGGTGTGAGTATGTTGTTTAATGTTGGAGATATGGTGGGGGGAGAAAGATGTCAATTAACAACCAGTATATTCCTGTAGTCCACATTACTTTCCTAGTCAGTGTTGTTATCTGTACCTTACAAGTCTTACTACACTACAATAAAACACCACCGAAGACTCTACTGATAACTCAAAACTCACAAAGCCAAAACCAGATGACGAGGAGACCGCAACCACAAAGAAATATTTAATATTAACGTCTTACTACACTACCCTATAGCCTTAGTTTGAACAGTGATATGGCTGTCGTCATTGTTAAACATGAACTGGTTTTACCTGCAGTATACACCTCTTACCTGGTATAAATGTGGAGGGAATGTTTGTTAACACTAACTGTTTCTACACATACTCCCAGATTCCGGGTTGATGTTGTGCACATAGCTATCCAACTATTTCTGCACAGACTCTGGCCATGTGTTGACCACATACAGGTGTACTGGGAGATATCTAGACTATTGCCCTCTTCAAGCTTTAGTGACTTGACACACACATATACATGCTTTCTTGCACAGTTATATTATGTAGCACAGTGTGCGTGACAGTGATCAGTGATACTTTATTTTAAAGAAAAACTGCAACACTCACAATTCCCTACAATACCAGAGTAAACAGTACCAGTACAGGGTTTATTAGTTTTTATTTCTCAGCACAGTGTTCGTATCCGACGTACCTGTGGGAGCAATGTTTGTTAGCGCTACCTGAATGTTGCCACACAGTTCCAGATTACACATTAGTATTATGCACATACATCTCACTCTGTTACTGTACCCGCTCTGATAACAACTTGACAACATTGGGGTGTAGATAAGACATACATGGCTTATTACTCTCCGGGAGTTGCAACAGTGACGGGTTTGTTCTCATAGATGTTTAACAATCACTTGTATTCCCTTTTTACTGGCTAAACATCTAGGATCATCCCACAGACTTAGCAGGGATACAGGGGGACAGGCAGCAGATATGGGCCCATATACTGGACATTCTGGTCTTATATATACAGTTGTAGGGTATGATTCTGTATGCAGCCTACTTTCACTCCCAGGATTCAGACCATGGCTGTGTCTGCTACAACTTAAACAATGTCCATCAGAGTTGTGTGTGCTATATAGATATTGCTGTATATCTCCTATCTGCTTTCTGTCTTATAATTCTCATGTGCTTTTGCATTCTGACCTTGTATTGCAACACTCTTATACAGATTTCCTAGACAGTTATATTTTGTAGAACAGTGTGGGTGACAGTGATGAGTGATACCTCATTATTCAGAGCAACTGCATCAGTCACAATGCCATACAATACCAATGTAAACAGTACTGGTACAGGATATCATTCTTGTATTTCTGGGCGCAGTGTTGGTATCTGACAGACCTGTGGGAGAAATGTTTGTTAGCACTACCTGAATGTTGCCACACACAGCACCAGATTCCACATTCCTATTATGCACATACATCTCACTCTGTTACTGTACACACTCTGGCCACAGCTTGACAAGATGGGGGTGTAAATGGGACATACATGGCTTCTTAGTCTCATAAGGTTTTGGGGAGTTGCTAGTGTGCCAGCTTTGTTCTCATATATATATGTGTGTCAATCAGTTGTATTTCCTGTTTGCTGCCTATATGCCTGGGATCATCCCACTGATTTCCCATGGGGACAGGTTGACAGGCAACAGATATGGTCCACTTTACTGGACATTCTGGACATATCTGTACAGTTGTGGGGTATGATTCTGTATGCAGACTACTACCACTGGCAGGATTCATACCATGGCTGTTTGTGTGCTAAAAATACAACAGTTCACATCACAGTTGCATGTGGTATTCGGGCTTTGTTGTCTGTCTTTTCCCTGTTTCGTGTCTCTCAGTTGTACTAAATGGCCTCTGGGGATTACACCAGTTATATACAGGCATTCCTACATTTTCTATTTATGGTGCACAGTGTGGGTAACAGTGCTTAATACAACATCACTATTATGTGAATGCAAATCTACGTTACCATATGATACCAGAGTATACACATGCAGTCCAGCAGTTAGACCTTTACTGTCAGGCTATTACACTTTTTATTTACATATATACTAAATGAGTCTCTTCCTGCCATATTCTCTGGTGTATGCAGTACTTGCCTTAATCAATACAGGTTTTATACAGGCAATTAATTTACTAATACTTTCAGATTTATTTCCTATGACAGTACATGCAAGAGTATTACTGACCTGCCTCACGTCGCAACCTCATCAGGCGACTTCCATGGGCCTCCTGGTTTGCGGTCCACTTTATTGCAGCTGTAGAGGACATGAGGAATATTTAGCCATACCTATCAATGATATACATGAGCTGGCAATTATTACACACATAGGGGCGTGATACTTACACACAGCTTGGAAAACCCCTTCCTTTCTAGCCACTTTGATCCACTTCTCCAAGAAGCCCCCCTATGCCGCTTCAGGTCAGCATAGTGATGTCTGACCTGCTCACCAGTTTGGGGTATGCCAGTGCCACTGGTGAGGTCACGGGCAAGATGGTCCCAGGCATCCGCCTTATATTGGGAACGCTGGTACTGTCTCTGCAGCAGTCTCTACTCATGGTCTTTGACAAGGAGTCCTGCCATGACTCTGGACTTCTGGATGCACCAGCACTGCACCCGAAAGCGCACACCCTCTCCCTTTCCTGACATGGTGCCTGCAAGGGAAGCTACAACCAGTTATGAGATGTATTCCCACTTGTTGGGTTTAAGTAGGGTCGATTTCCCGCACTTTTTTGGGATTGGCCAGTTTTGAAAAGGCTAAGCTATGGGCAAACCTGCTTACCTAAAGTTGGCATTGTTTAAAGGGATATAACACTGGGAACATTGAGTTAGCTGGCCTACACATTGCTTACACCTTCTAAGTTGGCCAGTGCAATCCTTAGCATTGCTTACATTAGACTTTGCATTATATTTTCTTTTTGGCATTGATTTATTACTCATTACATCTTATTTGTATGCCTGGTATCCATGATTCATGTGTACGTACACTGTATGAGGTTCTTGTGTTTTATTGGGGATTTCAACACTCTATTACAATTACACCTCACTTCTGGGCTTACAGCTGTACTCCAGTTCACATATTTATGTTATGTAGTGGGTTATGGAACATATGACTATATACTGATTCCTTTCACAGGTTCAGTTTGCTTTTATTATAGTGAGGACCTGTTTGCTGATACCTCATTCTTCTGTGCTGCTGTGATAGCTTGGTGGTTATCTACTGTGATGACAGTGTATAGGGTCCTTGGTTCAAGACCTGCAAGGCTGTTTATTTTGTTGTTGGGCAGAACAAGGGCCATTGGATACAGAGTGATTAAGGCACTTTAGAGCAGTTGTAAGCGGGTTTGCACGGGTTTGCATGTGGATAAGCATTACTAACCTCAGGTTAATGATGCTTACAGAGAGTTAGCTTCTAAATTGCTTAACCTGTGTGCACATTGCTTACCCCCATGAAAATGGGATTAAAACCACTTACTAGTGCTTACATATGCTTACTACTGTTTATTGGTGCTTAAACTTGCTTTACTAGTACTTTATTCATTATGACACCGACACCTCACATGTGCATTTAATGCAGTACCCCACTTCACAAATATATGTTATTTAGCGGGTTATGCAGAAAAAATATTGGTCATAATGTCCTTTACCATGGAAAATGGAATGTGTTGTAGTGGGCCTCGAACCGGGAATGCCCACCTATGGTTAGCTTTAATTTCATTTTAAAATAAAAAATTTTTTTTTCATTTTATTTGTTATTACTTGCTGTTGTACACGAGGTGGAATGTTGGTGGGGATATGCAGACACCTATGAGCGGTCTCGCTCATTTCTTAGCCCTTTCTACTGTTCTTCATTGCAGGGGCATGTGTATTCTGAGTGCTCTGCTCTCAGACATGCCCCCTTCACTCTTACACGCTCCATGTAACATTAGGAGCTCAGGCAGTGAGCCTCATTGGTATGCATTACGCACTGCTGTCCTGCTCCTAAATGGCCGCTTCCATGCATGACTAAGCTAGTCCTGCACGGAAGTTTAGTAAATCTGAGGGAGTGTCTTTTCCTTCACCTATTAAGAGGAAGTCATCCAGGTAATGAACTGCACTTCCCACTGGGTTGTGCTGTTGCCAAATCCATTATGGCTCTGAGCAAAGTAAAACTGCCATTAGAAAGTTGTACTCAAGTTAGTTTACTCCTCTTCCCTTATTGGTAACAAGCATAATGCTGACTTAATGCCCAGCTTAACCATCCATTGGTCATCATATGACATAATAGCCTCAACTGCATCACCTAAAGAGCATACTAGACTTTTGCCACCCCTCCTAACTGTGTTGGACATTTAAATCCGGCATGTAATCAATAACAGATTCACAATGTTTAATTTCTCCAAGTGTTTTGGGTTTTTAATACCATGACGGGAATAGATGCCATTCATAGGTCATGGTATGATTAAACCTCAAAACATTAGTATTGTTTCAGTATTTGATGATAGCTAATAGTGCCCTTATTAGCACAATGTGCCCAGAATTACTTCCTTTCTTAATTCATTTGGGGTTACTTGTATGGATTCTCAACATAGTCACTTATGGGGAAAGACAGGTGATGAATCAACCAAAATATACCCAGCTTCTTTACAGGCAATATTCTAAAAATCTCATATGGAGGCTCATTAAAGGGACCCATCACACTCCCCCCTTTTCAATCCCTCTTTTTCAATAAGCCCTGAAGTAACAATTCTCTACCTTTTACTGATTGCAGGTTTCTGACATGCTCTACCACACTTCAACCCCTGCCTGTATTGAAAATCCCCTGGAAAAAAATTAGTCAACACATCTGCTACCATTTTATCCAGCTAATCCCACAGGTGAGTCTCAAGGATTGCAATCTTCATAGGAGAGTGAGTTAGCATTCCTCCCAGATCCATTAGAAAAGGGACAAAGTCCACTGAGTGACCTTTTGCTAGCTTAACCCCTCATACCCACTGCACCCAACCCCCTCTGATAAATTAGAAGCTACTGCTATGCTTTAACCAACTTAACTACCCTGCTTTTGCTAAGATATCAAGCCATTATGCATCCCTCCACAATACGAGCAAATGTGTCTGAACTTTCTCTCCTGCCATACACATATGCCAGATGTAGAAGTCCACCAAATTCTTACAACCTGAGAGATCCCAATCCTGAGGTCCCTTCAACCCCACTGAGGATTTATCTATCCTATTTCCCAGCCAGGTATCAGTGTGCTTATATTACAACCTGAGGAACTTATTCACTTCCTTCAGTTTTCTAAATTTCTGATCATACCACATCTGGACACTACCTTGCCTCAACAGCTGTTCCTCCTTTATGTCAGAAAATGGGCCTGCAAAGCTGCACAAGCCACTGCACAACCCATTGGTATCACCTTATCAAAGTGAAACTTCCATTGCAAAGCTATACTCAAGCTTTGCTCCAACTGCGTCTCCAGTATTACTGTCATAAAATATATAAAACAAAGTACCCAGTTATCCCAAGTCCTAGCCTAAAACGTGACCAGTTGCCACTTATCCAGTGCAGCCAAGGTCGCCATCAAATCCTTTGAAGAAGGGATTCTACATCAGTTATCATCTGGGCTCCATTTGTGTCTAGCAGCTCATACAAATCTACAAATTCCCCCTGTAACAAACTGCTTTATTTTTCCATTGACCTCTCATTTGCCTAATCTCAGAACTCATGCCACTGTCCTAGTGCCTCAACCAGCTCATCTCCACATTTCAATAGCTCCTGTAAATGCACCCTGCCTTCCACATTAGGATCCCACAGCAAATCCCTCAAGTAGCCTCCTGCCAAATTCTCATCAGTCACATTATTGTTCTCATTCATAACACACCCATTATCTACAGCAGCCTGTGGCACGTGGATTCCCTTCTGCACCTCCCTTCATTTTGCCTGACCTCTCCCACTCCCTGAGAGTGATCCACCACTGGTCCACTTGCTTCTGACCACTTCCTCCTCCTCTGATCTCTGATCTGCATCAGCTGCTCATTGCCTTCCTTCTGGGAAGCAGAAGCTGCCATCTGGAAATTTGTGTTATCTGGAACTGGATCTTCTCCCATGTGTTCCTCAAGTCTTCATGGATGTCATCCCTAAACGAAGAAAACACAGACGTGTATTAACATCCTCCACCAACCTAGATCCAATAAATAAAATAATTCCCTTGTCTAGCTAACCACTAAGTGAAGACCACCCCACACCAAAAAATGCCTCAACAGGCACCCTCCTTACATCACCTTCTTTCTTTCTTTCTTTCTTTCTTTCTTTCTTTCTTTCTTTCTTTCTTTCTTTTTAATATTAGTAGTATCTAAAGCTTTACTCATGATGATTGAATGTTAGTCCACAGCTGTACCATCCTGGGAATACCCTTGCCATCTTCTTCATTTCCCCCTGACACATGTAGCCACATACCTATACCTATTAGTTTATGAGCATCCCACTCTGATGGTGTCCTTAAATGTACTCTGCCAAGCCCCCTGCAGCCAGACAACACTCTCTCACTTTCCATCTCCAACATGCTGGCCAATGTCATTTGAAAAGTGCTACAAATAAAAAAAAACATGGAGCACTTACTAACAGCTCACAAACAACTTCAGCTAATCCTCAGAAGGTAGGCAGAATTTTCCTTTTCTTGTTTTTAACCTGTATTTTTTTAAATTATCATGTACAATGCAAAATGAGGAACAACATCACAATGAGATAAGTGGAATTCTAACCAATACCCCTGCAATTACATCATACCTTTTCCTTTTCCCTTGCATTTATTACCTTTATGTTATCTTATCATAGGTAGCATTTACACAAATAAAGCCATCGCCAATGTCCCCATTCCCAAAAATGTTATGCAGTCATAAGGTAAATCTGCCATTTAATGCACACCTGCCAGGATGCACCACCTGAATCCACCATGCTCCTTCTCACCACATGGCTATCTCAATAGCTATAAAAGTCAAAGAAAAGAAGCTACAGACATCCCTGGCTAAAGAACCACCCTACTGTATGTGGGTCCTCTACCACAAGAGTGATCAATGAAATGACAGCACCTCCAGAATGAAAGCACTTCAGGCAACACACCACTTCCATATGCTGCAGTACACAGCAAATGTATTTATTTTGTGTATTTTTTTAATTAAACTATTTTGTATGAAGCAACTTGGAATACTTTTAATGTGTGGTAACTTACATGCATAGAAGTCGAGAGCTAAAATCACAATACATGTCCATCACATGTTATTGATATTTTCTGAGGTTCACAAAGAAGTAGCTATATCTTCTGAGTAGGGGCTGGAGCTGTCTCTTGAAAGTAGCTAACTTCTTGTTCAGTATAAAAAGTCACTATTTGGCTTTCAAGTCCAGTCTGCATTTGTTTGAAGCAAAATATATTACTTAGCTAGACATCTGAGATATTGAGACAAATTAGCAATAGTATTGGGGCTGTCTGCAGAGGTAAATCCGTAAGCCTGATGTTGCTTACTCATTATTCTGGCTTTTCAGGACAAATGTGTGAAGCAACTTGGAATACTTTAATGTGTGGCAACTGTGGCAAATTGTTTTAAAAATTGCTTCTGAATGCAGAAGATTAGAAGTACACAGCTGTATTTACAACATTATGCTGGGCTAGCATGGGTAAGTAATTTTGTATTAGTTATGTAATTGCCAAAATGTTAATACAATAGTTTGGTAATTAAATATCTAATATACAATTACTTGCCCACGCTATCTGAGAATAATTACAGCTGAACACCCAGAGTGACATAACCTCCTCCTGCCTACCCATAAATATTAATGCTATACATATGGCTGTATACTTTCAGTCTTCCACATTTGGAAGCAAACTTTAAATACAGATTTTTTTTAATGTAGCAAAAATAAGCGTTTATTTTCACACTGAAAAGTGTTTGTATGCATAATGATGGTATATAAACACTTTTTCTGTGTGCAAAGAAAAGTTTGTTTTTGCACATTTAAACTGGATCTTTAGTCTTGGGCTGAGAGATTTGTAAAAAAGAATCAAAGAATTTGGAAAATTGTTTTGCAGAGAGCATGAAAGTATCTAATGTTGCTATCTTTTGTTGTGGCGAACACCAGGCCGAACAACTCCTATGCCTTTTCTGTAAAAAAGACATAGACAATCTGCAGATTTAACAATCTACAATACCCTCTTTCTTTTTTTAAACAGAATACCAGAGTTTGTACAGTGTTTCCAGACTACCAGACAATCAGTTTGATTTCTGGATAGTCCAGAAAAAAACGGATAGGTGGCAATGCTAAATGCATCATGGATTTAAAAGGTGACTGAAATACTTTCATGGTATTAAGGAACCTGCACTCTAAATGGTTAACAGACCTATTTGGCTATTGCAAGTATGAAACTATTAATAATGATGGCATTAGAACTTAATTGTGGAAGATTAGTATAATTTCATCAATATTCTTGACTCTAATATAATGTTACCTAATTATTCACTATGATTACTATTAATCAATGTTATTTCTTATATTTATTTTTATTTTACTTTGCTTTTGTTTACCCAGTTTGTCCAACTGTGTTTAGTCAAAAATCCCTTTTCAGGGAGGAAAAATTCCAACATATTACAAAAACGTTTAAACAGACAAAAGCAGTATGCATGGTCATTGCTGCTGATATAACTGTCCCTGTCAATACTGGGAAAAGTGAAATATCCCATAATGATATTATATTTTTTACCACAATCTTATATCTGATAGATTATAAATGGGATAGAGTAACAGATCCATTACACTAAGTGTATATAGATTTTTTTTATCTAGTTTAGAATAGCACTGACATTTAGTAAATCATGTATGAAGATGGAGACAACCTCCATTTCCCACTTCATCATTAAAGCCAGGAATATACTTAATGCTAGCTGAATCTTTAAAGAAGGTTTCATGAAAGTCCAAATTTGTACTCGTCTATTGTAATACTCTTTGCAAAAGTTCACTGAAAGGAACAAAAATAACCAACTAAGAAAAATGTGAACTCATATAATCCATCAAATTACAACTGATTGCAACAAAGGTTATCAAAGGACAGACTACTTATATTTAAGAAAATGCCTGAACAAGCCCCCTAGTCATACCCTCACCCAACACCCCCTGATACATATATATATATATATATATATATATATATATATATATATATATATATATATATATAAAAGTCAAATTTCCCAGCAGCACTATAGTGACATTTTGCAGAACTCAGTACTGCTAATGTGCAGTAAAATGCACATTTAATCAGTAATGTCACAGCTCAGTTCATTCAATGAAATGAACATACAATCACATGAAACCCACCCATACACATAGATACAAACACAAACACACACTTGTATACATACACATACAAACTGGTGTACAAACCTTTCTCAAATAATTTGAAACCAAGAACAAGAAACCAAACAAAAAAACAAAAAATAAGATGAAAGGAAGCTCCAAACCACAAAGACATTTTAATAAAACCAAAAACCAGTATTGTAAGGCACTTTTCGTCCGGTCAAGTGGCCGGACTTCTTCAGACAAATTCAAGTAACAGGCACCATTGTTAAATGCACAAACATTTCCCTCCATACAGCGGTCTAGCCAATCAAAAATAACACACACTTGTCAATTTAATTAATGAATGCACTAGTTAAAATTCAGAATTAAGCAAATAAAACCTTTCTAAAAGGTGTACCTATATAAAAGTGTGTGTATATATAAATCATGTGTATTGTTGTGTATATAAACAGTGTTCAACAAATGCACTTTAAAAAATTACTTAGTGACAATCAATGTAAATATACATACACATATCACTCTTTAATGCTAAAATAAAAGTATGGGCGGCAAAAATAAAAATATAATGATAACCAACCCTTATCTTAGTATTATACTATGGATGTCATTTGAGCTAACCAACAATACAAGGGCAGTGCATTTTATCAAATAATCTATACCAAGGGTTCCCAAAGTGTGCGCCACAATGCCCTGGGGATCTGTGACTTCCTCACAGGGGTGCCGCAAACTAATAAGCTTAGCTGCAAAATAAACTGCAAACAGTTTGCGGTTTATTTTGCAACTAAGCTTATTAGTTCGCAGTGAACTAAGTCTAGACCTACACTGTACCTTTTTAGCAGAACTGGCATCAAGTATAGCAGTGGTCCCCAACCACTGGGCCTCGGACCAGTACCGGGCCAGGGATCACTTGGAACCAGGCCGTCAGGTAAGTGAATGCCTGTATGAGTGTGTGTGTGTCTGTCTGCATGTGTGTGAATGCGTGCATAAAAGCAAAAGAGTCTGTGTATGTGTGTGAGAGAGATGGGGAGAGTGAGAGCGATGTGTGAGTGAATGCAGGAATAAATGAAGAAGTGGCTGTGTGTGCGTGTGTGTGTGAGATCAGGAGAGTGAGAGCGATGTGTGAATGAATGCAGGAATGAATGAAGAAGTGGCTGTGTGTGTGTGTGTGTGTGTGTGTGTGTGTGTGTGTGTGATCAGGAGAGTGAGAGCAATGTTTAAGTGGCTGTGTGTGTGTGTGTGTGTGTGTGTGTGTGTATGTGCGTGTGTGTGTGTGTGTGTGTGTGTGTGTGTGTGTGTGTGTGTGTGTGTGTGTGTGTTTGTGTGTGTGAATGAGTGCAGGTATGAATGAGGAAGTGGCTGTGTGTGTATATGTGTGAGATCGGGAGAGTGAGTGCAATGTGTGAATGAATGCAGGTATGAATGAGGAAGACGCTGTGTGTGTGTGCATGTGTGATATCGGGAGAGTGAGAGGGATGTATGAATGAATGCAGGTATGACTGAGGAAGTGACTGTGTGCGTGTGTGTGTGTGTGCGTGTGTTATTGTGTGTGTGTGTGTGTGTGTGTGTGTGTGTGTGTGTGTGTGTGTGTGTGTGTGTGTGTGTGTGTGTGTGTGTGTGTCATGGGGACAGAGAGTGAAGAGGGAGAGTGATCCCTGGCAGCAGCAGCAATGAGGTCTGTGTATGTCTGGACCATACCACTGGATACATACCTCTCACCCTCTTAGATTAAGAAATGTGGACAAAGCCAAAAATAGTGGGGGTACAAAGGCACAAAATAGGGACACTTTATGTACTGTTCTCACAAACATAGAAAGTTGATAGAAATGCAGGTTTTGCATTAGCATGAATTTTCTGAAGAGTATGAAACTCAACTGTCTGTCATTATTTCTGACTTCAGCCTCAATGATCTGCTAGTGATTTGTCAGAAAACAACAATTTTATGAGAACAAGACCAAAAATATGAGGCAAAAATCTATACAGTTGAGAGGTATGCTGGACAGAGCCAAATAATAGGGACAGATTTTAAATATTGCTCTTATAAACTTAAAGTTAATAAGGATGCCATTAGGTTTGCTTACCTCTCAACCATAGTAGATCAGTGTTATGCTGTTAAGCAGAATGTACACATTTTTTTGGTAATTGTCTTTTTAATGTACTTTTGAGCTTTTCTCCCCAGGTCTCCTAGTCCAGTCGGGCCAACTCATTAAACAAATGTCAAATAAGTAAGTAAATAAATAAATCAAATAAATAAATAAATAAATGAATGAAATATGTACTTTATGCATGCCGGGGGGGGGCACCTTGTGAAAACCTGGATTCAGCAAGGGAGCCGATAATTGAAAACATTTGGGAACCACTGATCTATACTATTAGTTACATGAAAAATTCATTACTTTAACCTAAGTTAAAGTTAAAATAAAATAAGCACCTCACAATAATTCATCTAGTGAAGCTTCTCAATTTCAATACACAGGCTATTGAAATCACTTCATTCAAGCCTGGTTTCCTATTCAAATTGAGACATAACTGCCATAGCACCTTGTGTCTTTCTAGTATCAAGAGGAACGGGCCACCTTTTATGTTAGTGTAACTAATAGTATAGATTATTTATAAAATGCACTGCCCTTGTATTGTTGGTTAGCTCAAATGAGTTGCATAGTATAATACGTAAGATGAGGAGTGGTTATTATTATAGGTTTATTTTTGCCACCCATACTTTAATTTTAGCATTAAAGAGTGATATGTGTATGTATATTTACATTAATAGTCACTAAGTAATTTTTTAGTGTATTTGTCGAACACTGTTTATATACACAACAATACACGTGATTTATATATACACACTTTTAAACAGGTATACCTTTTAGAAAGGTTTTATTTGCTTAATTATGAATTTTAAGTAGTGCATTCATTCATTAAATTAACAAGTATGTGTTATTTTTGATTGCCCAGACCTCTGTAGGGAGGGACATTTTTGTGTATTTAACAATGGTGCCTGTTACTTGAATTTGTCTGAAGAAGTCCGGCCACTTGACATGATGAAAAGTGCTTCACAATACTGGTTTTTGGTTTTATTAGAACTTCTTTGTGGTTTGGAACTTCCTTTCATCTTCTCAAATAATACCAGGAACTGAAACATAAAACCCTGGTAAAATCAGAAGATAAAATAAAATAAAAAAATAAAAGCAGACCAATATTAACAGAAAGTTGTTTTGCAAAGTCTATAAATCTTAAACTACAATAAAATTGTAGCTAAGAAGAAAAAGTGTGAATTTCAAACCACATTTATGACTCTCTGCAAACTTCTAATTCTGAATTGTCAACCACTATGACTTTAGTAAATAGCAAGTAATTAATTAATACATTAAAAGGAAAATAAAACAACATAGAAATTTAGCTTATCTTAGTTGAAGTAGTGCATCAGAAATAGGACCGAATTTTCTCCGTTCCTGCTTCTCTCTCTGATTTTCCTCCTACAACTTTTACATTTTCTTAATGTTCAACCACTGTAACAGTATGCTAGTATAACATTCTACTTGGAACAGGCACTAATTACTTGAAAAAGGTGTTTCTCATTCCATGCCCAACATCCTCTGAGAGCTTCTGCATTAGTGTTGAGTCTTAACAGTTAGACTACAATCATTTTAAGTAGTGTATCCTTCCCCATTCAGTAAGATGTAGCTGGGTTACAAATCAGCATGTATATGGCATGTTGCAAAATAACTCAGTGCACATGTTTATCCCATTGCTAATTATTTTTTGAGATTTTTCTGTTTTGCCTTTATTAATCTGTTCACTGCAAAATTACTTTGTCCTAAAGATTATTGTCAAGTAAGAGACATACTCTATGTCTGTATAAAATCCAATATGGGTTGGTCAATAAATGTGACTGGGAGAAAATGTGATTCCAACAAAGATATGGCAGCAATGAGTAAGACCATATTAATTGCTCATTACCATCTCTGAGTGAAATACTTTGTTGTCAGACCTGATAGGGCTAATATTCTCCAAGCAGCATCGCAATAGCAAAGGCAGCCTCCTACACTCACATCAAACATATACACACATACACACACACACACACACACACACACACACACACACACACACACACACACACACACACACACACACACACACACACAAATCCACATAATGACACTCATATCCATTATCCTGGACATTCCCACGCACACACCTGTATCCACTCCCATTCACAAATAGACACACAGACACACAAACCCACAGACACACACACACACACACACACACACACACACACACACACACACACGCACACACACGCACACACACACACACACACACGCACACACACACACACACACACACACATATATACACATATCCTTATCCTCCCATCAGCTAACAAGCCCACCCCATGCTCGATCACATGCATGGAAACGCTCAGTCATATAGTTATATGCACAATCCAACACACAAAAAACACACACACATGCATGTACTAACATGCCCTTCCACTCCCAGATCTTTGGTGAACTTAGCAGCACTGCAAGTACCCCCATTGTAGTGAATTGGGATACTGCAGTGTTTCAACAGTAGCCAGTTTTTCCTGTTAGAGTAAAATTTTACTCGACCATGCAATTCTCTGAATCTTTCAGCTGAGCAAGTTGAGAGGCATGGGTATTTCTGGGGTTGAGCACATAGCTAATTAGCTAATTAGCATTAATCACTTACATGAGAATATCACAGTAACATGAGGTTTCACCCAGGAGACCACGCTCTGCTTTGAGTCACCCAAGGGAAAAAACACAGAGGTAGAAAAGACTTTGCATTAGAAATCTTCAGTGTGATGCAGAAAACTTCCAGATCAAAGCTTCTGCATTATGACAATTGATAGTCATTAAAGAAGCAAAACTATATACAGGAAGTTATAGTGTTTGTATCTATGCTGTTTACTGCTCTTTCAATGAGTTATCATTATGTTGTCTGCATACCAAATATATTGAGTTCATTAACTGTCTCATTTAAACATGCAGGCATGAAGATCCATTCATGGCTGTATTAGTAAAAAAAACATATCTATATGTTTCCACTAAAATGGACACACAAGAGAAAAATGCTTCTCAGTCTCTCAGTTTTATAAGGAAAAAAAGTTGTCTAAAAATCTCTCTCTTTCTCTCTCTCTCTCTCTCTCTCTATATATATATATATATATATATATGTGTGTTTATATATATATATATATATATATATATATATATATATATATATATATATATATACATATGTGTATGTTACAGCAATAAAATAGTAAAACACAAAACAAAATGAGGAAAATGTCCTTCAGTGTAGCCAGAACAAAGCAGATCCAATATTAATAAAAGTGCTTTAGACTATGATTAAAACATATAAAAAGGCAAGAGGGAAGTAAATGGTCAGTTGGAGTAAAGGAAAACAAACAGAAATAATTTTATTTTGCATATTTCCCTATTCACTTCATATGTGTGCCCATTTTGTTCAAAGACGATTGTCAGTGGAATGTGGAGGACTCTCAACACAGAAACTATGATGTCTGTTTTTTTTTTTTCTTCATTAAATTATTGTCTTCAAATATTGTAAAGTTAATATAAAAGAACTTTGAATTTCACAGTCTGAATTAAAAAAAAAAACATTCCCCCGGATTCTGCAAGCCCTGCACGGCATGCAGGACTAGTGCAGGAGCTCCAGCAGGCAATATGTCTGCCATGCAATCCAGGAATATCCTGCAGGGACGTGCACAAGCGCTGCTGCACTAGTCCTGCATGGACTCGGCCCCTGTATGAAAATTACCCCATTTGCAGGAGAAATCTATGCAAATGAGGTGAATTTGCGATCCAGGAAGCTGGAAACTGGCCGTGCAGTACTAGTGTAATCTGCAGAAATGTACTCCGCCAGTAACGGAATACATTTCTGCAAATTAGAAAATGGAGCCATGACAGCTCCAAATAAAGGGTGGATATCATGTAGAAAGCATGCCAATGGCCAACTATAAGGAGTTTAGCATGGAAAACATTAGCAAAATTAAAAAAAAATCAACTTTTTTTTTAACCAATCTCAGCTGTTTAAGCGTAAGGCAGCAGCGTACAAATGGGATTGTGCGGAAAATAAGAAAAAAAAACATAAAATAAACAGTCTAACCAAAATCACTATTTTGCCATTATACTCAATGACAGGCAGAAGACAACATGGCCAGTGAATAGTGGTTGTTAAGGGGGGAGGCTCAGTGTGGGACATGTAACTATGCATCAGCAGGCAATCCTATGCAAGTGAGGGGTATGATACTGAATCCCAGATTTCGCCCGCATGCTAGTCAGCACCCAACAGTGTAAGAGTAGGAATAGCTTGGTGCAAGCCTAGGAGTTAGCCTACATCATAGGGGGGTGTGTCAGATTGTAGCCCTGTGGCTCGGGTTTGCTCTTAGCTTAGCAGAGTTAAGCAAGGGGGTGTGTCTGAGGCTGCCTAGCACTCTTTACATTGCCTAAGCGGGTGTGCACACCGCATACTGGGTTTTAAAGGAAAGAAAAAAAAGTAAACTAGGAAATAGTAGCTCTGTGGACATTTGAACACTGCGTTTGTGTGGCGCACCCCCGGACTTAAACAGAAAGGCAGTGGGAAGGGAAAACACCAGTAGGAAGGTAATCTAGGAGAACTAGCATAGCTGGCAGGTGAAATGTATCAGAATCAGCCAATTACACAGGCAGCAGACCAGCCCAGCCCAGAACACTACTATAAACTATGCAAACACCTTTCCCTCTGGTTTTTCCCTTACTCTACAACACCAGTGTATACAAGCAGGGAACTTTTAACAAACAAAACAACAAAATTATAGTAGCTGCAATAGCTATCATACAACATGCGGAAGAGGTTGAGTGTGGTGAGGATGTGAATCCTGTCGATGAACCCACAGTGAGGAGACTGAGAAGAGTGTACAGACCCAGGGTAACCTACCAGGAGCTACATGAGCTGGAGATAGTGGAGTGCTATAGCATGGACAGGGACATCTTACAGCAAATTGTTGAGCTGTGCTGGTCATGCCTGATACACAGAACTAACAAAGGGGAACCCATCCCAGTAGATACCATTGTATGTGTAGGCCTATGAATACTAGCTACAGCTGCCTTCAAAGGCCAGTTGGGGATATGATGGGGATCTCACAGGCATAAGCATCCAGGGTACTCCACCAGTTCCTGGATGCCATGTGAGCACATGCTGGTGAGCACGTATATTTCCCCAACACCCAAGAGGCGTTGGCCAGCAATATGCATCTTTTCCACCAAATAGCAGAATACCCTGCTATAGTGGGTTCTGTATATATGGGTGTGGGTGTTGTTTGCTCTGTTTGTCTGAAGAAGTTCGGCTATCAGTTGAATGAAAAGCGTTGTGGAAATAAATTGTTGCTTAACAAGTTTGACTTCAGTTCTGCTCTTGCCTGGAGTTCCTTTGGAGATTTCTTGGTGTGTGTTCCAGTGTGTCTTGTGGATTTAACTGAAGTTTCTTTGGTATACCTAGTTGTAGTGGATTCTATAGACAGCATGCACATATGCATCAAAGCACCACCTGGTGAGCTGGGTAGGGTCTACATCAACATCAAGGGCTTCCTGTCCATCAACTGCCAGGTCATGTGAGATGCCCAGGGGCATAATAATGAATGTGTGGGCTGGCTGCCCTGGAAGCTATTATGATTCCCATATCTGGCATCTGACACAGTTGTACCAGAGATTTGCCAATGGGGACATCCCTTACGGTCACCTAGTCAGGGATGCTGGTTATGCATTGGAGCCGTGGCTGATGACACCCTTCAGAAATGTACACACACCTGAACAAGAACTCCATAATGAGGCATATGCACAGACCAGAATTATAATAGAGCGTGTGTTTGGGATGCTCAAGTCACGATTCCAGTGCCTGGACAAATCCGGTGGAGCCTTGCAGTACTCACAGGCTACATGTACCCAAATTGTGATTGTATGTGCCATATTACACAATATGATCCTGCAGAAAAAACTGCAGCAGGAACAGCGTGGGGCAGGGCCACACAGCCCCCCACCATTGCCAAGGCCTGCACAGGCACAGAGTGATTTGGAGGAGGAATAATCTGAGGCTGCCCCAGTAGGCAGAATGAGGCATGCCCAGTATGCCCTGTCCTTGGCAAAGAGGCAAAGCATAGCACATACCCTGACACAGGAGGGACTCGGAGAATGACAACTCTCTCTGACTAGCATATACAGTAAAAGGGATGCCAAACATGACACTACCTGTGCTCAACCATGTGTAGGGAGTGTACTATGTGCATCTGACATAGACAGCCCTGCAGCACCACCCTCAATACTGCCACACCCACAAGGTAAGTCACTTAACCTACCATTTGCCAAATGGAGTAGTATGTGTTGTTACCTGTATCTAAGGTATGGATGTGAGCATGCAAGGGAATCAAGTGGCTGAATGGTATGCCAGCAGATAGTAAACACCTATAGTGCACCATAAGATTTGTAACAAATACTGGTGTCACCATAGTAGCCAGTACTACACAGGGTGACAAAACCCACTGCAGGAAATGTGCTGGGCCACGAGTGTCCATATGACTCACACATACCAGTTAGGGAGTTTCACATACCCAACAACAGTGTCAGCCAGGAAGACAGGTGTAGACAAACACAAACAAAGGCTGTGCTATGGCCTCTGAATGATGCGTATGAGTAACTCCCCAGGCCTACACAGACTGCATCAGGTCAGGCAGTGGGATGTTAGTTCTGAAGGGTAAGAAGTCAGAAACTAATGTGTAGGTCAATCAAACCGAAGACCTGTAGTACACTGATATGCCTCTAGTCAGCATGATAGGTTAGAATACAGAATGAAGTGGAGTACCTTACATACCAGTACAGTCATAGCAAATGTTTAGAAGTGTCAGGTGTGCCCCTTCATCCTATGTAGAAACAGTCAGGTGTTCCCTCAATCCTGTGTAGAAATGTGGAAAAAGTGAGGTGTGCCCCTCCAATTCTGTGTAGAAATGCAGAAACAATCAGGTGTGCCCCCATCCTATGTAGAAATGTAGTAACAGTCAGGTGTACCCCCCAATCATGTGCAGAAATGTAGAAACAGTCAGGTTTGTCCCCCAATCCTGTGTAGAAATGTAGAAATGTAGAAACAGTCAGGTGTGTCCCCACCCAATCCTGTGTAGAAATGTAGAAACAGTCAGGTGTGCCCCCCAATCCTATGTAGACATGTAGAAACAGTCAGGTGTGCCTCCCCCAATCCTATGTAGACATGTAGCAATAGGCAGGTGTACCCCCCAATCCTATGTAGACATGTTGAAACAGTCAGGTGTGCCCCTTCCCCAATCCAGCATAGAAATGTAGTAACAGTCAGGTGTGCCCCCTCACAATCTCTGTGTAGAAATGTAGAAACAGACAGGTATGCACCATCCCCCAATCCTGCATAGAAATGTAGTAAGAGTCAGGTGTGCACCCTCCCCCAATCCTGTGCAGAAATACAGAAACAGTCAGGTGTACTCCCCCAACCCTACTTAGAAATGTAGTAACAGTCAGGTGTGCCCCCCCAATCTGATGTACACATGTAACAGTCAGGTGTGCCCCCCCCACAACCCTATGTAGAAATGTAGTAACTTGTATGTGTATGTATAATACCAGTGGAGCACAGATGCCCAGAGGTGGCCAAGGTAGCAGGATAAATTGTAGCATTTGCACAATATGCAGGTATGTGTGTGATAGGTTGGTGTGTGTTTCATATTGTGTGAGAGTGGTCAGTATGTTTGCATGTTAAGGTATGACTTGGTGGGCATTGCCCACTACTGCTGATGACAGGGCCAAGTCCTCACAACTGCAGTGCCAAAGGCAATTCCGAGCAGTATAACACATGCTAGCAGTAAGCCATTGTAAATGTATGGTGGTAATATTTGTCACCATCTGAAAGATTGACATGGCATGGCTGTTGGGCTAGCTATACAAGCAGTACACAAGGAAAAGTACCCCAGACATACAGTATATATTGTGTAACTGTGAAATGGACAGACACTTAGAATTGTACATACAGGTATGCATCACATTATCTGGTCTTGTAGTAGGGGATACCTGTGTTATCTGCATGAACACTTGCAGATTACAAAGGAGGTAGGACTGATGTATTGGGAAACAGTTGATGTACCTGCACATGCCAGCATAACTGGAATGCCCCATGCATATCTATGTGTTAGATGCAAGTAGTGTCCATAGCACACATGCATCCATCTCACCCAAACACTTCCCACAGGTACCTCTCTGGTCGTATCCCTGATGTGGGGAATGGGTACAATATGACCCCACCAGTATATGGCAATAGCGAATGAATGCAGCATGTAGTGCAGGTGTCCAATGTAGGTGTGTCGCTAGCCATAGGTAGCACCCTGCCAGCATCCACACCACCTGATCAAGAATGATAGAAGCTATTGGCATGAACACCTAGCACACCTACCCTGTCACGCCAGGGGAATATACTGTATGGCGGTCTGAACCTGTAGGACTGACAGAATGCAACGGCCTGCCACAGCTGGCCTGCATCAACATCAAATGGCCCACAGGCATCTGCCAAAGGCCTGTGTCTCACACGTACTGCCAATGCATGTTATGTCATGGACACCCAAATAACAACATATCACATTCCGCATAAACAATATGCAAGGCCATGTGGACAAACCACAGTAACATGTCCACCATGTCCCACTGCATAAACTGTGGACCAACACCAAAACACAGCTGTGATGGGGTGATAACCTTAGGGAAAGTATCAGAGAATGTATGCATAATGTATGAAAGAGGATAGAATAAGGGGGGGTGGGAGCATGGGCAGCATGGAATGTGCAAGATCCGACACAAAGCTATGTGCACACACTATCCCTGGCTGCAAACACATAAATGGGTGGCTACATACCTGCCTGTACACCACAATAGGGATAATGTCCTTACTCATGGCCCCTGCCTCTAGGTAACCTTTGCAAATCTGTACAGTAGTGAGGTATTGCCACAGCAAGATAAGGCCATACTGTCATGTTGATGGATGTACAAGTATGGGATCCTCTGCCAGCACTGTACCAAGGTGCTGAACAAGATACACAGACCCAGCAGCAAGTGTCTGCAGCTCCCCCTCCAGAATGGCATAACTTATCATGAATATGTAGGCGTCTGCTCACAATACCAGACACAGCTGCAGTCAGCCTTGTCCCCCAAGATATCACTGTGAGCAAGAATGTCCACCTGACAGTACATGAGGATGGAAAACATCACAGTGTTTAACAGTACACATGCCTGAATATCTCTGCTAACAGCAGTACCATACAGCTGAAGCAGCACAGACACAATCACCTACAGTACACACTATCCCCTGCAAAGTTTGTCCCCATATTGCCACTTGATCGATAGATACCCTGCAGAAACAGTTTGCTACCTGTAGGTGTACAACACAAAGGTCTGCACTGGAGTACAAACTACCTGGAATGGATCCACACATTCAATACAGAAGGGCATACTGGGCATGCTCACACACTTAGAGAAATGAAGGCAATGTCAGACAACAACATACTGAAATGTCATACTGGGCATGCTCACACACTTTAAAAATGAAGCCCATGTCTGCAAAAGACAGTGGACCATCCATATCTGGCAATTGCAGATGTTAGTGCATACACTCTTCTGTATGCACCACTCATGCTTTGCACACACAGTGGATAGGAATACAGACATATATCCAAGGACAACACACTAAAATAAGCCAAAAGTAGAAGTACATATATGTGTGAAAGAGAGTGTGACAAGGAGCCATTCATTATGAGGCCTGTCCCACCCAGCACACAGCCAAATGGCACTACAACCACATGAGGTGTAAATGTCACTCACTGTAGACATTAGCCACCGGTATCCATTAGCATTACAGACTATGTGGTGCAAGTGCAAGCTGTGCAACATGACTGTACAAGGAAGTAGTCATCTAGCAGCTGTATACACATACCTGTGGAATATAACACTGCGTGTGCCCACATGTGGTGTGTCAAGTTCTAGATGAATGGGTTATGGCCCATGCACACACACTGCCCTTCCCATAGTCCTACTATAACAAGCCTGCTGAGGTCATCCACTTTGAAATACACCTTTGGGAGTGGAGTGTCCCAGTAATTGCTGTGGCATGTCCTAAAACTGCGTAATGCTGTAGTGTGGTGAACTAGTTAGATAGGAGTTCTAATCCCAGACATGGCAACTGCGTGTGTGTGTGTGTGTGTGTGTGTGTGTGTGTGTGTGTGTGTGTGTGTGTGTGTGTGTGTGTGTGTGTGTGTGTGTCTGTCTGTGTAGGGAGCAATGCTTTTTAGGTTAGTCAACCTCACCACAATTTAAATGCCCCACTTTGGCAAGCCTGCTGATGTCATTCACTGTGAAATACACCTTTAGGAAAGGTATAGCCCAGTAATCTCTGTGGCGCATCCCATAACTGCGTACTGCTGCAGTGTGATAAACTAGTTAGGTAGGCATTCTAATCCCTTACATGCCAAGTGTGTGTGTGTGTGTGTCTGTCTGTCTGTGTAGAGAGCAATGCTTTTTAGACTAGTCACACTCACTAAAATTCAAATGCCCTACTTTGGCAAGGCTGCTGATGTCATTCACTGTGAAATACACCTTTGGGAAAGGTGTAGCCCAGTAATCTCTGTGGCGCATCCTATAACTGCGTACTGCTGTAGTGTGATAAACTGGTTAGGTAGGAGTTCTAATCCCTCTAGATGTGTGGAAGAGAGTAATTGTGACAAGGAGCTATCCATTATGATGCTTGTCCCACCCAGCACACAGACAAATGGCACTACAACCACATGAGGTGTAAATGTCACTCACTGTAGACATTAGCCACTGGTATCCATTAGCATTACAGACTATGTGGTGCAAGTGCAAGCTGTGCAACATGACTGTATAAGGAAGTAGTCATCTAGCAGCTGAATACACATACCTGTGGAATATAACACTGAGTGTGCCCACATGTGGTGTGTCATGTTCTAGATGAATGGGTTATGGCCCATGCACACTCATTACCCTCCCCATAGCCCTACTATGACAAGCCTGCTGAGGTCATCCCCTTTGAAATACACCTTTGGGAGTGGAGTGTCCCAGTAATCTCTGTGGCGCATCCTAAAACGGCGTAATGATGTAGTGTGATGAACTAGTTAGGTAGGAGTTCTAATCCCCGACATGGCAACTGTGTGTGTGTGTGTGTGTGTGTGTGTGTGTGTGTGTGTGTGTGTGTGTGTGTGTGTGTGTGTGTGTGTGTCTCTGTCTGTGTAGAGAGCAATGCGTTTTAGACTAGTCACACTCATTACAATTCAAATGCCTTACTTTGGCAAGGATGCTGATGTCATTCACTGTGAAATACACCTTTGGGAAAGGTGTAACCCAGTAATCTCCGTGGCACATCCTATAACTGTGTACTGCTGTAGTGTGATAAACTTGTTAGGTAGGAGTTCTAATATCAGACATGGCAACTGTGTGTTTGTATGTGTCCTGTCTGTGTAGGTTGCAATACTTTTTAGGCTAGTCACACTCAATACAATTCAAATGCCCTACTTTGGCAAGGCTGCTGATGTCATTCACTGTGAAATACACCTTTGGGTAATCTCCATGGCATGTCCTATAACAGTGTAATGCTGTAGTGTGATATAGAACTTGGGTAGGGTTTCTATTCCCACACGTGGCAAGTGTGGATGTTTGTGTGTGTGTTTCTATGTCTGTGTAGGGAGCGATGCTTTTTAGGCTAGTCACACTCACTACAATTCAGATGTCCTACTTTGGCAAGCATGCTGATGTCATTCACTGTGAAATACACCTTTGGGGAAGAGTACTCCAGTAATCTCATTGGCGTGTCTTGTAACAGCACAGTGCTGTAGTGTAATAAACTAGTTAGGCAAAAGTTCTAATCTGAGACATGGCAGGTGTGTGTGTCTGTGTGTCTGTTTGTCATTCATATCTTATGTGGAGATGGCTGTGAGTGTGTAACAACTGGACTCATTGTGGAGTGGGTTTTGCAAATGTCTTATACGGTGGCCCTAGTATATATCACAATGTCCATCGTACAAGGATAACAGATGTGAAATAGCTTAGAGGCTGTGGTGCAAATCCATACCCCTACATGTGACATCAAGGCCTGGTGAACAAAGTTAGCAACCCTTGTATTACCCAGAGAACACTCTCAGCCTATGTCTCATAGACACACACACACTTGGCTAGGCAACAACCCCTGTGTTGGTAGTACCCTGCATATTGCCCACTGATAGTAACCATGGTGTGATTGCATTTGGGCTTCAGAGGGCATTGCACCCTGTCCATCAGTCCAATAGGCATGTACATGCAGACAGTGTACCTTCACTACGTTCCCCACTGGACACCTGCAACATATATGGTGCCATCAAATGTGAACACAAATGACATACAATGCCTTAACTGGACAGATCCCACTGACACCAGGGAATAGCTGTATCATGCTATCAGTGTAGGTGCAGGGTCAACCTGCTGTCCATTACCAGTTCTCACGACATGCGGCCAGGACTGGCACATCTGATAACAATCTGTGTACACAACATGGACCAGACACCCCAGGGTCAGTTCCACACATCACAGTACATGCATGTGGGACATGTGCACATCCCAGACTCCATCCATGCCATGGATTAAAGAACACATACATGGCAAGCAATGCACAGCAATGGCCACACATAATAGTTACCCACGTGACTGGATGGTGAATACAGTACCCACCTGTGTGGGCCAATCTAGAGAATACACCCCTGAGTCACACTGCAGACCATTGTCATGTGGCCTGATGCCAAGGTATACCTATCACCTAGCCTTGTATAGCTGTCTGGCACAGTCGACCACTACACACCCATGAAGCAATGCACCCATGCATGTCAGTACTGGCCCCCTTGTCTGTGTGTGTGGTGTATGATGCCTATGACCACATTCACACTCACAACACCCCTTATTTGCATACTGAAGCATGCTGTCTGATGTCAGACATCACCACATACCCTTTGCCCATATAACCTCCGGATTACCCCTGTGGTGCATGTGATACCTGCACAGTACTGTATTGTGTCAATGTAATTAGTGAGGAGTTGTATTCCTGACCCTGACAAGTGTGTCAGTG
Source organism: Protopterus annectens (assembly GCF_019279795.1). Classification (NCBI taxonomy): domain Eukaryota; kingdom Metazoa; phylum Chordata; order Ceratodontiformes; family Protopteridae; genus Protopterus; species Protopterus annectens. The sequence continues at coordinate 1,237,347,896 of NC_056731.1, read as the reverse complement.
TGTGTGGGTCCCTGAGAGAGTATGGCTGAGTTGACACTGAAACCTGTTCATGCAGTCAGGCACATGTACTGCACCTACCATATAGCTACCATATGACTGTTGCAGATGACACTCACCATCACATATACATTTGGAGAGCTTCTCAACATGTAACCTATGTGGCACATCCAATAACTGCATAGACATGTGATAGCAATACATAGTCAGGGGTTTGATACCCTGTACTTGTAGGTGTGTGACACAAACATGCTTAAGTTTTACTCTCCCACCCCACTCTGGCTTATCTTTGACTCTGTCTGCCTTTCTCACACCCTCTCTGGTGGATGTGGAGACTTACACCTGCTTTGCTTAGGCAGCAGCATGTGTATTGTAAGTGATGCTCATGATCAGCTGATGGCCTCTGCATGAATTGCAGCCCTCCTCTAGCTGATTGCATGTGGAACAGCTGTGGTAACATTCCCATAGCCAGTTGCATGGAAACACACTCCAATATCTAGGAACATCATGTTGGTGTTGGGCCTTTTCATTCACTGTGAGCAGGACCTAGATCTGTTGTTTGGCAAACAGCATCACAGATGGATTAGGGATTTACCTCTAACAATGTACACCGTAGAAACAAGCCAACACACAGGAGAGGGATGTACCTGACATGACTACAGAATGTAAGTGCTGCTATTCTGCATTTGGAGTAATGTTGGTTTAACAGGGTGTGTGTCGATATTGCTGTTCTACATGTTTTAATAACTGTCATGTCAGTGCTGTGTTTCTGATGAAACCCCCATCTGTAGGGTCATCTGCAGACTGGGCAGTGTGTGGTGCCTTTTGTTTCTTGTGTTACCCACAGAGCTCGTATCTGTGAACTGCGGAAGCATAATGTGAGGATTGCAGACAGTACATGGTGACAGACATGAGAGATACTGACCTCATATCCCTCATAGGACATATGTTGCAACAAACCCTGTTTCAACAGTAAATGTATGAGGTTATCACAGTAACATGTCAATATTGGCCTTGTGTGCGTGCCTCCAGCCATAACCCTATCAAACTGTGTACATATGTCATGCAGTAAGAGGTGCATGTGTCCTGTACACCATCATTTATTGACATCATATCTGATAACAAGCCAGTGGGATATCAGACTGCAACACATGTTATGTATAGTAGTGAGTCTCTTTGAGGACATAACCTGGGCATACTGTGGTTGTGTGTACAGTACTGAGGTCTGTGTAACTATGGTGATTGTCGACAGTGTGTGTAATGTGCATATGTACCATGACCTGTGTACAGACTGTGAGAGATGTCATTGTTCTTGGTCCTGTTCTATCTGATGTTACATGCTGCTCCACTGTATGGTAGCTTATTGGCTTACATGTTTGTAGGGCTAAACACACACATGTCCCATACCACAGACAGGCATCTGACCACACTGTGTAGTGGTCCAGTATATGTAGGGTTAGTGTGTGAGTGGCAAATATGAGGGTGGTGTTCATCAGATAGTCCATAAACTGTAATATAATGCTAACTACCATATGTGGCGGTGGCTGCATTCACACTGGTTGCGGTTATGCACTTTCACACAGGTGTCTGTTACTTTGTGCTGTGACATGCTTGTAGAGCCTGCTATATATGCAGGTACATGTGTATTCCCTCATAGGAAATGTAGGCCAGTGTTGTGGCTGTCTGTCTGTAGCCTGCACAGTACTTTGTTACATGCCTAGCAGCTTAGTGTACTTACCCAGTGTGATGTTATGTCCAGATACTTGCCAGATGTACTGCTGCCAGGACACCAAAACAGTAATGTATGTCAGACAAAGCAGTAGGATGCTGTGCAGATGTATGTCACTGACTAGTGGGTAGTATGTGGCCATGTCACCTCTGTACCAGTGGATATTATGTGTCAGGACAGATAGGGGTATGTCAATGCATAACATGTGGGGCAAATGTATACCAGTATTTACGTGTTATACCCATCTACATGGCTGTTAACATCCACATTGTCAGGCTTGGTCTACGTGTCTTGCACTAAGTATACCTCTGGACTGACCAGAGTGTGTCAGACTGTCCACATTTATTGGCCATATATCTGCTGTAGTCCACAGGATCATTACTGTGCTAGCAGTGGTACTGTACTATGATGTCATTAGGATGACAGCAGTAGCAAGTGGCGCACATATTAAAAGCAGATGTGACCTCCCACACACGTCTGGGAAGACAACCCCTATCACAGTAGCAATAGTCTGTATATATACCTGTACTACATACCTGACATCCCCTTGCACTAAGAGGTTGAGACTATTGGGGCTGAGGTAGGGCTCCACTCCATGTTCAGGACATATGGTGGACATATATGTATATATAATTATCCAAATATCTATATAGATATATACACATATACATATTGACATACATGGATATGTATGTGTACATATATATATATATATATATATATATATATACATATAAACACTCAGATATATGCATATGCACAGCAATATATGTCCACAGATATACAGATAAAGATACATATGCACATATACGTATGGCTATCTATGTATATATTGACAGTAATACGTATATCAGAATAGATATGCATGCATATATAGTCATAGATATCTGCAGATATAACTACATAAATAGGCATATCTGTACACATAGGATGTGCCTACATATATAGCTATATATACATATAGTAAATATATATATATATATATATATATATTTATTTATATATATATCTATATATATATATATATATATATATATATATATATATATATATATATATATATATATATACATATATGAGCATACGAAGAGATGTACACATGGCCATATATATGTTGCACTATACAGATGTGTATACAGACACATGCATGAATATACATGTGTATGTACATGTAGACATATATCAACCTATTATATGTATTTATCCATATTCCTGCCATGTATAAGCCTCACGGTTATGTATACTCTCCCAGATGTACCTCACAATATGTATCTGCTATGTGTACATTATGTTAAAACAACATATGTGATGCAACAGTCATAATAACAAGCACTACACAATTGTGATAGTAAAGGCAATTGTTCAATACTAATCAATATGTGTATTGACAGATATATTGGAAAAACAACAGCTGTCTTCACAGTGGTTATGGCATAGTGGTTAAGTGTTGTGACTTTACTGGACAGAGTCCTGGGTTCAGGACCTGCAAGGCCTGTTCATTTTTTTGCTGAGCGGAACAAGGGCTATTGGATACAGAGGGATTATGACAGTTTTGAGCAGCTTTAAGTGAGTTTGCATGGGTTTGTGTGAAGCTAAGTGGTGCTAAGCTATGGGTAAATGTATGGGCACTTACGCAGTGTAGGCTTCGCTCACCAGTGCGCAAATCAGCTTAGCTGTTATATTGCAGCAATATTGATATCTGCTAAGCATGGCTTAGCCCTGGTAACCAGTTCACACCACCCAGTCTGATAACATAGCAGGGTAATGACATCTGTAATAAGTACAATACATGCACCTATGTGCTGTCATTACAGTAACAAAGGGTGTGAGTGTCATGTCTGGAACACAGATGTATATGAGGCCTGTACAGCACTGTTATCCATGTGACTTTGTTACATACAGGGGTAGTAACCCAGGGTACGTGCTGTCATGCTGGCATGTAGTGTATGATGGCTTTAATACTGTTGACAGTGCCTACCCATGCAAGAGTAGAGTGCTAAATGTAGTACTGAAAACAGCCACATCTGCAGGCATAGCCGGACTCTGAGGCCTCCATGTTGTATACCTGGTGTGTGAGCTGTGTCACAGTATATAACCCCTACTGGGTAATGATCCGACATCTGGAATGTAACTGTAGACTACCGTCTGTGTGGCACATGATGGCGAAGGCTGCTGATATGTAGCTATGACATACATATTGTTGTCAAACGTCTGTCTGTCAACATATACATCCTACGGCAAAGCTGCTTGCCAAGTGGATGACTGTCAGTCCCTGTACAGATGTGCAGATGGCAGGTATCCTGCTGGGATATGTACAGGCAACCTAAGCTTGATTGACACTGACATGTCTACCCAGCTGTGTAAGAACTAGCACATATTGGAGATAACACCCTGTCCGCAACACATTACACGGGTAACTCCACTACACTACTACAGTCAACTGAACATGCTTGGGTACAGGTCCCCATCACAGACACTAACCATGTGTTATAATGCATGTTGCATGCATGTCAACTCAATCACCTCAGTGGCCATGTGCAGGAGGCACCTGGTGGAATGGCTGATGCATGTCACTTCCACCCTGAGGATCACCACAGTAGTGTCTGTCGATGTCTTGCCTGCTGCCACATGGCAGGTGGCAGGATACCACTGTACACACAACACCTACACAACATTCCAGGCCAGTTATGCATGTGCTGTGTGCAGCCTACCTGTAACACATTGGACACACTGTCAAGTTAGTTAACAACGATAGGCCCTGGTCTCTCAGATGTGTGTCTGCCTGTTATGTGTCTGTTAACGTGTATATGAAGGTATATCACACTATGTATTATCCTTATACACCCATTACATCCCCCATTAGCATACTGTACATGTCTGGGAATGTTCTGCCTGTAACATGTAACCTGGGACACACCTCACCCTAAACACTGTATGGTGTGTGCAATGTAAGCCACACACTTCAGTATCACTACATAGCTAGGTAGGGGTCTAGTCCCAGTGTAGCCAAGTAACAGTGTGTGTGTATGTGGATGGGTCTACATCAGGTTGCAGGGTATACATGCCCCACTGGGTCACCTGTCCATGTGGCACAGGCAATAATTGTTATACTAACCTGTGACATGTGTTTACCTGTACCCCAGATATGTCACAGACATGGTGTCACCGCAGTGCCATACCCCATTGTGGAATATGACTGAAGACCATCTTCGTGCTGACACATGTACACCTACAACACAAATGGATAACATTATAGAGACCACAATCAACCAGTGTTACTAACAGCTATAATGCATCATTACTGGATGGCTACACTACCTAACATATATGCATTGCACTTTACTCCTTACAACATGTTACACTGCAGTACTGTGGTACACTGTAGTACAGTCACAGTGTGCATCAGAACCATATTAGCCTGTCCCTGCATTGATGGTATGGATGACAGGGATGTGGTACAGGTATCATCATATGCACAGCGTGTGTTGTTGGTTTGCCAAAGGCCGTGGGTGGGTCATACATTTGACACCGTGTGTGTGGGTGAGGGGTGTACTGAGGTGAGCTGGGCATGGTGATGTTGTGTGTGTAGGTATGGGGTTGCCGTAGGTGTGTTTGTATAGTGTGTGGGTGTGCATGCACACAGTTCTGCCATGTAGCTGCCCTACACAGGTGTTAATGGACAGCTGCAGACCATACCCAGCATGGTGTGCTGTTCACTTCCTCCAGCCATGGACACGTGGACTGTGCCTGCCAGGGGTTACATGGGCATGTCCAGGTACAGGCCTCGATGTGTTACTCTCACCTGATGATGACAAATGTCCGCTGGTACCAGGTCCCCCCTGGGACTGGCTAGGACCACATGCACATGGCTGCTGTGGTATTGTGTAGTGTGGACAGCACCCCCCCCGCACTTCCAGGGCTGATACTTCTACTATGGGAGCCCCTTGGTGTCCTAGCATGTCCACGTTGACTGCCAGCTGTTGGTGTTGCTGGCCTACATGCACGCAGCCATTGCCACACCCCCACCACACATTCAAGCATGGATATACCACTTCGATGAAGGCCATCATCTCACCAGACCATCAATCCATGAACTCAGTATAAGCACGGATGGCACTAGACAGTTAACAGAGGTTGTCACTTACAGATGTGAGAGCAGCCCTCTGCTGCCTCAGGCCCTGTCTGGTGTAACATTCCATACATGCCTGCACCATCATGACAGCTTGAAACATGCACCTGCTGGTACCAGCTATGTCACCTCTGCCAGGAGCATGATGTCCAGCAGCCCTACCATGAGCACCCTGGGACATCTGCCTATGTGGTGCCCTGCCAGACATCTGGCTATGCCTACTGTGACCAGCCACAGTAGGCATAGTTACCACACTTTCCTGTGCACTGCCACCAAATTCCAGCTGCACCTCCGCTATGGCCACTGGTGATGGGGTATGTATAGGCACTGAAACTGTGTGTGGGGTTGGGGTGGCTAAAAGGGGGATGTCAAATGATGGTATAGTGGCAGCCCCTGACAGCCCCACCTGTGCCTCGACAGTATATCATCATCTTTGGTGTCTGTATGGATGGCAACATCAGATGGTCTGCAGGAGGGACCCTGACCCACCTCGCCACTTGTAAGGGAAAATAATAAATGCACTTTAAAACCTGTACAGTATTGCCTAACAGTACACACACACACACACACACACACACACACACACCACTATAATACCTACCTGTCTGTGACTTTACAGACAGTCCCACGTATATGTTCATGTGTACCCCATCCTGCATCACATTCGGTAACATACACACATCGATACCGCCCATTAACATATCAGTTCTCTAAATGCCTACACAAGCGATGACAACACAAGACCTGTTAGTACAGTACCTTTCTGACCTGTGTGTAGTGGTTTTAGATGGCCTCACTGTTGTCATTTGGTGTTCACCCTGTGTATATCTGGACATCATGAGCATGGCCTCTATATGTGTGGACTACTATGTTCACTTCATTATATCATTGCACTGGTTTGTCATGTGTATGTAATGCTCAGTACATGCCAGATATGCTGCTCAATCAGCCTATCATGTGACAACTGTAATATATGGATACACTCCCTGGTGTTGACTAGTACTTCCCCAACGCATCTGCAGTGCTGCATACGTGGGTTGTAGGTGACCTCTCTGCTGAATGTGATATTAAGGGTGTACCTGGTGTCTACTTTCCCTCTCAATGCCTGTTCCATGCCACAGACCAAATTATACTATCAGCTGTCATGTGATTACATGCATGACAAGTATTCCTGATGTGTAATGTGGCAGCCCATGTCCATGTACTGCACGATCCCAAAGGGAAGTACTGCTGTATGAACACCCCACAATCACACAAGTGCATACATGGCCAGCCACACAAACACACACACACACATGCACACACATATGCTACATGCATCAACCTCCCTCCCCTTCACCAGAGTGACCCTACAGACAAACTAACTACCCACCAGGATGCACACACACACATACAGGTGAAGTTGCACAATGATAGTACACACAGTTCTCCAATTACCCATCTTTCAAGATGCATAACATATGGTACACAACAGCATGCAGTGCAGCTGTAGTCAATCCATGCTAGCAACAGTATACATGTATGTGATGCATGTGTTGTGTCACTAGGTGATACCCTTTCCCCTGGATACCACTGCACCCATGTACACAGTATTGCTGTGCACCTTTTCTGCATCCTGCCATGTACTGTGCACCACACCTCACAGGTGTACAGCCCATTGCTGAATGTGTACTACTGTGTCAGTTATGTCAACTTTAATGCTCACAGCCTCTATGTTTTCCAGCAACACATACCTGGGATGATATGTGGACAGATGTCATTTTTGAATGCCTGATGTCTGCTTTACAGCTCTCAACATCAGCGGACCGTGTATGACCAATCCAGTACTCTTACACTGACACCCATCAGAGCATACCATGGCTATGGGGGTGTACACACCCTTATTGATATGACACACCTATCCTTGATCTGCCATGGGGCAACATCACTGCATATCTTAAAAGTACTTGAGCCCGATATCTGACATATGTCCTGTACTTTCACATGCAGTGTCTACGGAATGTGTTAGGTGTGCGGATGCTGACCATGATGTATGCACACCGTGTGGGCATATGTGTGCACACTCTTATCATGTCAGTTTGTTGCACCTCTTGTTGTGTATAATACAACTGTCACTACTCCTAGCAAGGGTATACCAGCATGGGTCATGTGCATTTGCAAGTGTATGTTAAGTCGTCCTACACATGTCCCCTAATCTGCATGATTGCAAAGTCTACTCATGTGCACATCTCTTGGTGTTCACACACTGCTGTCACTATTGCTGTGGGGGTAGGGTTACATCTTCCATAGGTCCTGAACCTGACTATGTGCAGACACAGCCACTTTTAGCATCCTTAGGATCCCTGCTGCAGTGCACTGGTGTGTCATGCTGACACCCCCATTCAGCCTTTTTGCAGATGCATGACAAGTAAGCCCTACACATGTGTCACTTTGCAGTGCCCCATACACTGAACACCACATGTTACAGCCTAGTCCCAGCTGATAATATGGACCACTGTAATGCCTTATGCCATAGTGTATCTCTGCAGCAGTTGCCATTGTCCTACAGGTATATACACTGGTGTTGCACTGTATATGGTTGTTGTTCCAAACAAGTCCCTACTGTAGGCCATGTCTCCCACCATTATGTTACTCCCTGTGGACACATTCCACAATGACAGGATGTTAGTTATCATGCAGGTGTCTGACATACCCTTCCAATACCCCATCATAGTCACCCCTGTGATGCCATGCATTTCACAGCAACAATATGTGCACATGTACAGCACACTTTCTGGGTAGGTGTGTTCAATGTGTTCATGGAATATACCATCATCATTACATGCCCGGTGTATTGGCAAACATATACATAAACCATACTCACCAGCTACAGGCTGCTGCCTTCATGATATCCCAGAAGGACCTACATAAGAGGGTGAGAGGTGCAAAGTCAGTGGCCACACCCGTGGCATTGCTACAGGGAGGGTGCAGTATTACAATGCATCAACAGTACATTTCCACAATACTACCACATATGGGCATCTGTTTATCACTACTATGCAGCAAAAAATATATCTATGACATGTCAGATATGCATGATCTACCTGTTCCGATATGGATGTATATGCAACAGTGGTCTACTGATGTGCCCTGTGGCCTTGCCTGCACACTCTTCAGCCAGTGTGTGGGTGGCACCCACCTCCACAAAGGTGTCCGGCGGTTCGTGGCTGGCAGGATGGGCAGGTGCCACGCGGCTGGCCAGGAGCTCCTCCGCACATGTCAGGGGGGATGGATGGCATGACCCCCATTGTGGTGAGGTGATCCCCCTGGACTGCAGCAGCATGCTGACGGGCATTGAAAAAGCAGGTCAGAACAAAGATGATGGACCTGCTCATAACTGCAGTTGTGCAGTCCGACATCATTGACCCTGTGGACTAGGTCGATCCACATGGCGATCTGCTCCTGCTGATCATGGGCAGCCCAGCCAAACAAGATCACATAGTGCTGTATGAATTCATTCAGCAGGATTTAATTTTCAGCTGCTGTGTAGGCTGACAGCCTTCCATGGGACATCGTGGCTAAAAGACATAAAGATGGACATAGGTGTGAGCAAGTCATGCAGCAAGGTTACCACAGTTCTTAATACACATCATTGTCACCTCCCACCATATCAGTGACAACAAACTGCACACACAACTCAATAGGTATGGCTACAGCATACCTACCAGTGGGGCAGATATTGTACTAACCACATATAGTGCAGTGTGTCTGTAGCCATATTCCCTGTGTGGACTCTATAATTTCTGACCTGTTACAGACTATTCACCTGCATGCCACAATGGTTCCATATATGCCTGTGGTATGCTTGCTATGTGTTTGCTGCACATCTGACATTTTGTGTTATTGTGGTTATCTATGCATGCTGCTGGACATGTTCTGAGATTGGGTAGACTATTAATACCGACATATGTTCTATAACAGTGACACAATAGCATGTATATGTACTGTTGGCCAGCAGAATCACGTCTCCAAACTCATCTGCCCATGTTACCAAGCCACATCCCATGTGTGACCCACCATGGGGCCTCCTCATGTACTGGTCCAGCAATACCATCAGGTGGAACCAACCAAGGGGATGTTCTCCACCCTGGGGGCACACACAGACATGTTCCTGTCCCCTGAGATTAGATCCAAGGTCTGTTCCATAACGGGCTCCACAGACACATGTGGGATGTGCTACATCAACTTGAGGCACCGGATACACATTCACAAGGCCCACATGCTCCTCCTGCTCAAACTCCAGGCCACACAACTTCGGGACATGGACTGCTGTTGTGAGTAGCAGTGGGTGGGAGGCTTGTTCCCATTGTGTCCATATTGTGGCCCATGGGGCATCCACATCATAGGCCACACACACCATCCAGGGTGTTTACCCACCACATGTGTCACATACCACCCCTGTAAGCTGTCCTTTATATCTACCAACCCTGACCACCTCCACAACTATACCTGCCATACTTCCCCATATTCCCATTCCATACTTCACAGACAAGGGCAATGTGGTCCCAACAAGGGGTTCACATGTGACATACCTGTCCATGTTGCACACACTGACAGCTGTAGATATCTGTGTGTATTGCTATGTGTGCTGTTTCCTCACACATAGCATGCAACACTGTGGTAGTAATATAGGGGACATGTATTTACATACATATATGTTTGTGTGTGTGTTTGTATATATGTAGACATGTGCATATAGGTACATATCTATATATGTGTATATATATATATATATATATATGATGTATATATGTGCTCATATATATATGTCTACACATGGGTATCTGTATCTGTATATTTGTGGGCATACCTTTATATTTATGTATATATATATATATATATATATATATATATATATATATATATATATATATATATATATACATATATATACACATATGCATACCTATATGTGGAGTACATTCAGACATCAGGTCCACAATCTCACAACACCTTCCTGCACAGCTGCACTGTTCTGCCTTGCTACAACACAGGCAGGTTCCACATATGCACATATGGACACAGCCTGACATTAGGTAGGTATATGTAGGGCCAGATTGCAGGTAACCCTATTACACACCTATGGCATTTCTGCATGCTACAATACAGGTTAACCTGATTATCCTGCAAGAGGTAGGTTTTGGAATCCACATGTCCATCATTATGGCATTACTTCCACCACCAGCTATTGGACAAGTAATATACATACTTCCCATTACACAACACACACTATGATGGCTTACACTTTATCAGTCAGCGCTGCTCTGCACGGTTGATAGGTATGGCCCACTACCCACAGGGACGGACTCTATTGTCCTTAGCAGTTGTTCAACTGAACAGCATTACAACAGCCACACTAGAAGCCACATATAAATAATTCCACATCATCTATCCCATTATCATGGGCCAAGTACTGTGGTCAGTTACGTACATATATACTTCACATACATGTTCTGGGAATATAGACTCTTCTGGATTTTTTTTCTGTGCCTTATATGCACACTCTCTCTCTCTTTCTCTCTCACTCTCAGTCTCTCTCTAGTAAATGGAATGAGCTGCTTTGCATAGATTTCAGCATGGGATTTGTAGGTGATGCACATAATTAGATGATGGCATCTGCACCAGTCAGTGTCCTCCACGTGCTACCTGCGTGCAGCATGCTGTGTAGTACTTCCAATTACCACTGTCATGGCAACCAACTACTATAAATCCTTACATCATGTGGGCGTGGTCCCTTTACCTTTCCTGTATGATGGACATCCTTCCTGTGTGTGGGCAGCAGTGTTACAGACAGCAGGTAGCAATACCTCTTACAGGAGAACCTGCACACTCAGGCCAGCTACATATTTGTAGGAGGTTCCAGAACTACAGACAGAGTGTGAGTAGTGTTATTGTATGCATTGTATAGCACCGGTGTTACAGGGTTTGTGTGTACATACTAGTTTAACTTGGAATGCAGTCTATCTGCATAGCTCTCAACTGTGGGCCTAGCCTCTTGATGGCCAGAGGTGTGTCTATTATGTTTTGTTTGTCCACCACACAGGTCTTGTGTGAGATATATCACTGGCAGTGTGTGTGTTGAGTGCTATCAGTACATGGCTACATCCATTTCTGTTTCTATCTTCATATTCCTGACTAAGGATATGTTGCAGACTATCCTGTAACACCAGCAACTTGCTTAGTGTATGACAACAATTTTACACATATGGGCCTGTGTTCCAGCCTCTGTCTTCCACCTATATACCAGGCTTTGTTCATGTTATCAGGGGTTGTTATGTAGTGGGCTGTGAGTATGTCATGCTGCCATTCCTGCCCTCAGTCCACTGCTGTTGTGTCCCCCACACATACTCTGGGGTTGGGTCCATATATGTGTAGGCTTCACATACACAATACATGTGTGCCTTTATGCACTCCAGAGGCCAGTGCATATAACAATGGTATATGGCCCTGTATTATTGAGTCTAGGGGGGATGCACCATAACTAACCTAGGCTGTTACAACATGTTGGGGTATCAGGGGCAAGCTGCCTTAAGGTATCTGGAAGCACATTACCATACAATTCACCTTGCATAAATGCAGGCCTGCTGCCTCCTGCCATACAGACTGTTCTGTTTGTCAGTGTGATTGTGATGGTGTCAGTTATGCCTTGTTATGTAACTGATACATAACAACAAAAACACTTTACTGTGATGAACTGAGTCCAATACAACACACAAAACCAAATTCAGAAAAAAGGACCACAGAAATGCTCGATCAATTCCTTCACTTTAATGCAACAACAGCAAAGCTTTTGGGTTTCCCTTCTTCAGTGCTCTTATGTAACTGATGCATCCCATTGTGTCAGCTGAGGTCTTTACCCCCTAGGGATTGTGTACAGATTGTAGATAGAGGCTACTGGACTATACATCTGCATTACTTACTGTTGATTGATCGGTATCCTGTGGCCCAGTCTGTCTTTACTACTTGAAGGCCTCGGCCTGGACAGCAACATATGTAAACCTTTTCAGACTACTGTATTTATATAACTGTTTCACAGTTGCATTACTCTCTTTATATGTATGTCAGTGTTTAAACAGCTATATGACATGGCATATACAACTGTAATAGTACACAAATAAAGCTTTCCCATGTATGCAAACTTGTGTGTGGTGCTATATCCTTTGACCTCTCTGTGGGTATATGTTGCAGGTTACAATTGTCATTTGTATGGGTGGCTCGTACAGTGTCCATTTGGTAAGGTGGTAACTGTAGGCATAGTGGCTGTTCCATATTGTATGCACTTTCTAAATATGTATCTTCCTATACATATATCTGTGTGTGTATGTGTAGTTACATATATATATATATATAATATATATATATATATATATATATATATATATATATATATATGTGTATATATATATATATATATATATATATCTATATATATATCTGTATCTGCATATAGGTGTCTGTGTATATGTATCCTAGGGATGTTGATTGTTTCCACATTGTACATTCCATATGGTAGCCAGACTGTACTGCATGATATGTTACTGATACCATCCTGACATCATACAGGTGGGATGGAGTACTGTTAACGTCTTGTGCCCATGTTGTGTCATGTCCTGTTTATGGGATCTGCAACAGTTAGTAGTGTATTGCAGGGCAGACATGTTTTGCTGTGAAGGGGGGAATACCTATACTTACAAGAAGTGTGTTGTTTGGGCCCCCTCAACCCCATTAACAGTGCATGTGGACATATATGTTTTTGTTATATTCCCATTTTTATCTACTGATGTATGTCTGTGTGTAGATATATATATATATATATATATATATATATATATATATATATATATATATATATACACATATACATATATATATATATATATATATATATATACATATATAGACATATAGATGTAGACATATATATTTATAGACGTATGCATATGTATGTATATATGTGTGTATACATGTTTTTATATATATATATATATATATATATATATATATGTGTGTGTGTGTGTATATATGTATATATATATATATATATATATATATATATATATATATATATATATATATATATGTGTATATATTTCTATGTATATATATCTATATCTACATATATAGATATGTATCTATCTATTCAGATATAAATATGTATACGCACACACATGCATCTGCATGTTTAAATACATTTCCTGTACTGTTGAATGACTGGGCTGGATGATATGTTTGTGAAAACATCAGAGATATGTGTGTCTGATATGGCTTAGTGGTAAATCCCTTTGGCTAAGATGTGCAGGGTCATGGGTTTGAGCCTTGAAGAGGCTGTTTATTTTGTTGAGGGGCAGAACACGGGCCATTGGATACAGCGTGATTAAGGCACTTTTAAGCAGTTGTAAGTAGGTTTGCATGGAAGTAAGCACTGCTAACTTCTGATTACAGTTTCTTATACTCAGTTAGCTTTTAAATTGCTTAACCTGTGTAGGCATTGCTTACTCCTGCGCGCACAAGCTTAAACCTGCTTACTGTTGCTTAAAAGTGCTTAATCCTGCTTACCCCTGTGCTAATTTCTTTAAAAGAAAAGAAAAAAAGGGTTGATCAGAAAGTGGTGAAAAAGGGACACAAAGAGGGAAAGACAGTGGGGGAAATAGCTTGGGATGTGCAGGACGGTGTGGGGAAGGTTCATAGCTGCCCATTTCTTCTACAGCAACAGCTGTGCATATACAGTGAATTTGGAGGTAGGTTTGGGCACTCAAACCCTTAGAGAGGGGTGAGGACAACAATAATATGCTGTGATGCCAATTAGACCAGGTTACATGTGTCCAGTGGACACGTGTGAAATGGAGAGCTATGTATGGGGTGATATCTTTTTTGGGAACAGAATGCCTCTTTTTTCAGGTGAGAATGGGATGTTGGGGAGGGATAGTAGGTATATTTTGGGAGGTAGGTTGGGTAGGTTAACAGACAAGACAAACAAGAAGCTTACAGGGGTGGTATATGACACATGTGGGGGTAAACACCTTGATGGGGCGGGGTGTTGGAAAATCGGAACCCCATGAGCCCCCTAGTGGAAACAGTGGGACTGAGATCCGCACCCATGGGCAGTCTCCACTGCACCGTCACAGCCCCAAAGGTGGCTGTGCTAGGGGCTGTGTCGCAGAGCCAGGCCAACCTTCTAGTCGTGACACCCGACCCTCGTGCTGGCGTAAAAGATCTTCAAACTGCTGATTGAGGTCTCTACTCACCACAACCTGGACCTGGCAATGAATGACAGCTTCCTGTCCACTCTCGCTCCCAGGGGGGGTGAGCCCCATCCCCTGAGGTGGTTCCACCCTAAGATGATACAGGATCAACAGACTTGAAGGTCCCTGGTTGGGCCCCAGACATGCTGGTGCCCGGTGCCATGGCCAGCTGAGGTGGGACAGGTGGGTCCACTGAGAACTGCATTCCCATACATGCTATGGTGTTTATGGTGTATCAACATATGTGGGTTAGTAATAGTCAACACATTCCAGGGTTAGGTATAACAGCATGCATATATATTCCCATTAACCCAGTCACCAGATATGGAACAGTTGCATAGCAAACAGAACACATGCATGTATGGGACTACAGTGGTAATAACAGCATGCAGGTACATTGATGGCACCATGCCACCAATGTTGGAGTATTTCAACATAGCACATGCATAGAAACAGATTTAAATAATTATCAGCCCATAGGACATAAGTCCCAACATAACAGTGGATTCATCACACACCAGTTGAAGTGGGTATTTAGTGTACTGTTGGAAATATGGTGGGGGGGGAGAAAGATGTCAGTTAACAACTAGTATATTCCTGTAGTTCACATTACTTTCCTAGTCAGTGTTGTTATCTGTACCTTACAAGTATTACTACACTACCCTGTTGCCTTAGTTTGGACAGTGATATGGCTGTCGTCATCTTTATACATGAACTGGTTTTACCTGCAGTATACAGCTCTTACCTGGTATACATGTGGAGGAAATGTTTGTTAACACTAACTAACTATTCCTACACACACTACCATATTCCAGGTTGATGTTATGCATGTACCTGTCCATCTCTTTTTGCACAGACTCTGGCCATGCCTTGACCACATGCAGATGAACTGGTGCATATCTAGACTAATGCCTTCTTCAACCTTTTGTGACTTACAATACTCTTCTACAGTATTTCCTACACAGTTATATTATGCAGCAGTGTGGGTAACAGTTATCAGTGATACCTTATTATTCAGAGCAACTGCAACACTCACAATTTCATACAATACCAGAGTAAACAGTACCAGTACAGGGTATCAAGCTTTTATTTCTCAGCAGTGTTTGTATCCGACATACCTGTGGGAGCAATGTTTGTTAGCACTACCTTAATGTTGCCCTGGTCACAGCTTGACAACATGGGGGTGTAGATAGGACATACTTGGCTTATTACTCTCATAACAGTTTTGGGAGTTGTTAGGGTGACAGGTTTGTTCTCATAGATGTGTGACAATCAGTTGTATTTCCTGTTTGCTGCCTAAACATCTGGGATCATCCCACTGACTTCCCAGGAGGACAGGGGGACAGGCAGGAGATATGGGCCCATATACTGGACATTCTGGACTTATCTGTACAGTTGTGGGGTATAATTCTGTATGCAGCCTACTTCCACTCCCAGGATTCAGACCATGACTATGTCTGCTAAAACTAAAACACTGCCCATCACAGCTGTGTGTGCTATATAGATATTGCTGTATATCTCCTATTTGCTTTCTGTCTTATAATTCTCCTGTGATTTTACATTCTGACCTTGTATTACAACACTCTTATACAGTATTTCCTACACAGTTATATTATGTAGCACAGTGTGGGTGACAGTGATGAGTAATACCTTATTATTCAGAGCAACTGCATCAGTCACAATGCCATACAATACCAAAGTAAACAGTACCAGTACAGGGTATCATTCTTGTATTTCTGGGCACAGTGTTTGTATCTGACAGACCTGTGGGATCAGTGTTTGTTAGCACTACCTGAATGTTGACACACACAGTACCAGATTCCACATTACTATTATGCACATACATCTCACTCTGTTACTGTACACACTCTGTTCACAGCTTGACAACATGGAGTGTAAATGGGACACACTTAGCTTATTACTCTCATAAGATTTTGTGGAGCTGCTAGTGTGCCAGCTTTGTTCTCATAGATGTGTGACAATCAGTTATATTTCTTGTTTGATGCCTATACATCTGGGATCATCCCACTGATTTCCCAGGGGGACAGGGTGACAGACAGCAGATATGGGCCAATTTACTGGACATTCTGGGCATATATGTACAGTTGTAGGGTATGATTCTGCATGCAGACTACTACCACTCCCAGGCAGTTCACGTCTCAGTTGTGTGTGCTATTTGAATTTTGTCTGTCATTTCACTGTTTTCTGTCTATGTGTCTCTCAGTTGTACTTAATGACCTCTGTGGATTACACCAGTCATATACAGACATTCTTACACATTCTATTTATGTTGCACAGTGTGGGTAACAGTGCTTAATACAACAGTACTATTAAGTGATTGCAAATCCACATTACCATATGATACCAGAGTATACACATGCAGTCCAACAGTTAGACCTTTACTGTCAGGCTGTTATGCTTTTATTTACATACAAACTATATGAGACTATTCCTGCCATATTCCCCAGTGTATGCTGTACTTGCCTTAAACAATACAGGTTTTATAATGTCATTTACCTTACTAATGCTTTTAGATTTATTTCCTATGACAGTGCCTGCAAGAATATTACTGAACTGCCTCACATCGCAAACTCTGCAGGTGACAGCCATGGGCCTCCTGGTTCGCGGCCCACTCACTTGCTGCTGTGAAGGATATAAGAGGAATATTTAGCCATACCTATCGATAATATACATGAGCAGGCAATTATTTCCCACATAGTGGAGTGATACTTACACACAGCTGGGACAACCCCTGCCATCCTAGCCACTGATCCAAAAGATCCCTCTTATGCCACTTTAGGTCGGCATAGTGATGCCTGACCTGCTCACCAATTTGGGGTATGCCAGTGGTACTGGTGAGGTCACGTGCAAGATGGTCCCTGGCTTCTGCCTTATATTTGGCCCTGGTACTGGCCCTGCAGCAGTCTCTGCTCATGGTCTTTGACAAGGAGTCCTGCCATGACTTTGGACTCCTGGATGCCCCAGCGCTGTGCCCTGAAGCGCACTCCCTCTCCCCTTTCTGCCATGGTGCCTGCAAGGGGAAGCTACAACCAGTTATGAGTTGTATTCCCACCTGTTGGGTTTAAATAGGGCCAAATTCCCACTCTTTGCTATGATTGGCCGGTTTTGAAAAGGCTAAGCTATATGCAAACCTGCTTACCTAAGGTTGGCATTGTTTAAAGGGATATACCACTGGGCACAGTGAGTTAGCTGGCTTACACATTGCTTACACCTCCTAAGCTGGCCTGTGCAATGCTTAGCATTGCTTAAAATTGACTTTGCATTATATTTGCTTTTTGGCATGGATTTATAATTCATTACATCTTATATATATTTCTGGTATCCATGATTCATGTGTATGTACATTGTATGGGGTCCTTGTGTTTAGTAGGGGACTTCAACACTCTATTATATTTTTACCTCACATCTGGGTGTACTTCAGTACTCCAGTTCACATATTTATGTTATGTAGTGGGTTATAGAACATCTGACTGTACACTGACTCCTTTCACATGTTCAGTTTGATTTTACTATAGTGAGGGTTTGTTTGGTGATACCTCATGCTTATGTACTACTGTAATGGCTTGGTGGTTAACTACTGTGACTATAGTGTATAGGGTACTGGGTGCAAGACCTGCAAGACTGTTCACTTTGTTGCTGAGCAGAACAGTGGCTGTTGGATACAGAGTGATTAGGACATTTTTAAGCACTTGTAAGCAGATTTGCATGGGTTTGCATGAGGGTAAGCAATGCTAACCTTCGGTTAAATATGCTTAAAGAGAGTTAGCTTCCATATTGCTTAACCTGTGCATGCATTGCATACCCCCGTGCAAACGGGCTTAAACCTGCTTACTGGTGCTTACATATGCTTACTTTCACTTACTACTGCTTAATAGTGCTTACACTTGCTTAAAAATGCTTACTCCCTCTTACCACTGCACTGATTTAGACAGTAATGTCTAATGGATCTTGGGAAGTTGGGGGATTTGGAAGCTGTATGGAGTTATTATTCATTAGACATTTTACCTTCCATTTATATCCCTGATTCCTGTGTACATATACTGCATGGGCACATGTGATTATCTGTTGACTTTGCAACATTATGACACTGAAACCTCACCTCTACATTTAATGCAGTACTCCAGCTCACAAATATGTTATTTAGTAGGTTATGCAACTAAAATATTGGTCATAACATGATTTGCATTGGAAAATGGAATGTGCTGCAGTGGGACTCAAACTGGGAATGCCTGCTCATAAGGTGAATGCTCTGCTCACTACACTATTGCTATACTGCTTCATTTGCATATATCTTCCTTGTTACCCACTTCAGCCATTTAAGCTGCATTAACTGTAGCTAAGCGATCGTCAAGCCCCCACACCTATGGTTAGATTTGATCGGATTCATAAAAAAAGGTATCTTTATATTGTTTGTATTTACTATTGCTGTTGTACACATGGGGGGATGTTGCTGGGGGTATGTGGACTCCTATGAGCGGTCTTGCTCATTCTTTTGGGCTTTCTGCTGTTCTTCATTGCGGGGGCGTGTATATTCTGAGAGCTCTGCTCTCAGTCATGTCCCCTGCACTCTTACACACTCTGTGTAAGTTTAGGAGCTCAGGCAGCGTGCCTACAATAATATGCATGGCACGCTGCCATCCTGGTCCTAAACGGCCGCTTCCGTGCAGGACTAAGCTAGTCCTGCACAGAAGATTCGTATATCCGCCAGATTATTCAAGCACTTTTTTCACTTTTTAGTTATAAATGTATAAACATTCCTGAGTTTCTCTTGCAATTCCAAAATGATTTTTCAAAATGAGCAATGCTCTTGTTTCCTAATAACTACATTTTTCTTCACCTTGGTTGGCTATGAAACACATTGAAGGTCTGAGACTTAACAAATGTTTATACAGTCTGTACAAAGTATTTTATCTATTTTAATGGGAATACTTAAGAATATTTAATTATTTTTCTTACATGAACAAGGCTATTTTTTCTAAGAAAGGTGATATTAGCATTTTATCAGTACCCATATCTGCATTGTATACCATTGCAAAGGAAGCCTACATTTTGCTATTTTGACTTTTAATAGATGTTATAGTCATACAACAAGGTTATGGAGAAATGTTTTAGCAAGAATAGTTTTATTTTATATTCAAATAAATGATAAGAAATAGTATAAAGCAAATAATAGATTTACCTGTTTCTCATATTCCAAGCTTTGAGTACCTCTGCTGAGTTTTCTGGTTGGTGGACAAAGTACAGTTTTATAAACAAATTTACAATAATAGCAGATGTTCAAGTGATCACTGCTGTGGTGGCTTAGCTATAGGGGTTATATCCTGCATAAGATATAAGAGCACCTTCCACTAGTTCAAACTGTCAGGCAGCTTGAGCTGAGCTGACTAAAAGACAAATTTCCATGTCAAGCCTTTCTGAGCTTTCCTGCTAACAGAGAAAGGGAGGTTGAGTCCTAAAATGACAATGCGAAGAAAAAAGATAAATAACCACATCCTGGCATAAACAACATATCAAAAAGCAAGGAGGATGGAGGGTGAAAACATATACTCTAGCAGTGATCATTCAAATATCTACTGTTATGGTAAGTTTACTTTCAGATATGTACTGCATTTATCATGTTGATCACTGCTGCAGTAGTCTTAGCTATATGGGTAGATTGTCCTAGCTTACTTCATTTGAGAAGTGGAAGGAGAAGAGTCCTGGAGCCCCTAAAGAATGGTCCTTGCAAAGTCTGATCTAAACTGAGAAAGTGAATGAAGTTTATATTGATTTGTAAAAGTATGTACAGCGGACCAAATGCTGCTACTAGAAGAATACAATGTTTTCCAAAAAGCCATAAATAAAGCCAAGGCCCTGATAGTGTGCCTTGACCCTTGTTGTGGTGAATATAAGAAAAGGTAATAGCCTTAGGCAACCATTGGTTTTGACACAGATCCTCCCCTCTTCTTACCTTCTCAAGAAATGACCAATTAATCCAAAAATCTGAAAGGTTTAGTTCTGCCAAGGCAGTACCTGACTTGTCTTTTGATATCTAAAGTATGGAATGTCCTTTTTCCCTCATGTTTGGGTTCAGGAAAGAAAACAGGGAGATGGATACTTTTAGTTTAATGTAAACTCAGAAACTCATTTATGCATAAAAGACGAATTAGTTCCCAGTGAAACCCTGTCTCTATAAAAATTGATGTAGGATTGACTCACCATAAGAGCTTGCAACTCAGATACTCTTTTTGCAGAGTTCAGAGCAATCAGTGAAACTGTTTTTCATGTTAAGATCCCCAAGTCAGACAGGTTAGTTGCTTGGAGGCATCTGATGCAAAACCTCTTTCAAAAACATTTTGACATGAGAATGCATTGAAGGAGGAGGATCCTCAGACATGCTGAAATGGCTGAAAATGAACCTTGATAGAGGAATAGAAATGCAATAGAATAGTAACTCACAAAAATATTGTAAAACCAGAGAATAACTAGCCCAGAATGGGCGCTGGTTATGTTGTTGGCACCAACTAGAAAACCTTTTCCATTCACTAATATATGATTTTCAAGTAGCAGGTTTTCTTGCCTTCATTAGTTCCTGCTGCACATCTTTAGTGAATACATGCCTGAAAAGAATTTAGACCCTATCATCCTGGCAGTTGATTGGTGTCACGTTGTATCAAGCACTCCTGTTCTTGTGTGAGTGGATCCAGTCTGTGAATATGCCTGTGGTAATTGTTACTGGTCATTTCCAAAATAAGAGAGAGACACTGTTGTCTGTGCTATAATGGAGTCACCACAGTGACCTTGGGGGATTCCTTCGAAATCTTCAGAAGTACCCTGGATATTAGTGTGAAGAGTGGAACAGTACACAGGAACATTCCTGTTAAAAAAAAATAAAAAATATCTGTCTTCCAGGTCATCCGGCATGGAGTCTATGAGCAGAACCTTAGGTTCTTTGGTTCATAGGTTTATAATAGAATAATGACTATCAGGGTGTTTACAAGTCTATCCATGCAGCCCAACCCAGTTTTGTCCCAGAGTGCCTTTGATGCATATATGGTGGGATATGTTAGTAAACAGGTAGCTAAGGGTTATGTAGAGGGATATGTTAGTTGGGGATTAATTTACTTACTGATGACGTCTGTCCATCAGAGACATTGGAGCCAGACCTGGGGTGAATTTACAATTTCTGTCCAATGATCAAGGTGTCTTTTGAATAGGGTCAAGGAGGAAATCTGATTCATGTAGATGGGGAGCTTATTCCACAGCATTGGGATCCTTTGGGGCAAATATGGGTCCTTCCAGTGGGTTCTGTTTATGTTATAGACAAATTTCAGGTGCTTAGATATTGTGTTTATGGTGCCGTTTGTCTTGCTAACATGCAAGAGATCCATCAGAGCTACATATGAGGATGCCTTATATGCTAGGCATAGATTGCCTCTCAGTAACCTGAGTACAGAGTTTGGATGTAAAGTAGATCTCTGCAGGACAGGGTATTCACACCCTAGTTTATCTTGGTGAGGAAACTTTCAGAGCATTTTAACTGTTACAAGTGCTTGGTTAGGTACAAGCTAATGGGTGCATTGAACTCAATGATGAGTCTGATATGGGCTGAATAGAGTGGCAGTACTGCTTTCTTGGACCTGGATGCCTTACCCTTACTTATGAGTTAATCAATAGAATTATTTACTTACTATCTTGGCTATGTGCTGGTCAAATGCCAGATTACTATCTACATATGTTCCCAGATCCCTAACTGTTGAGTCAACTCTTACGGGTGTCTTATCAATGGAGTAACTTGCTTAGGTGGACTATTTCCCAAAGGGCAATGTAATGTATTTTATTTACATTGGGTTTTAATCCATGGCTTTGACACCAGTCATTTATTTGTGTTATCCCTCCTGTAAAATGTTGGGGTCATGGGGGAAATTTATGATAGCTCTCAATTTACAGTCATCTGCAAAACTGGTGAGCCAGAAGCCTTTGCCATTTGCCTTGACTTCCTAGAAGTACATGCCAAACAGGAGCAGACCTAGCACAAAGCCCTGGGCTACTCCACTGGTGACTGGTCTCTGGTGGAGGTGGTTTCACTGATCATGACTGTTTGGGTCCTACCTGTGAGCCAGCTGACAATCCAGTGAGTTATGTAGAGATTTATGCCTAGTTGTGAGTTATGTAGAGATTTCTGTCTAGTTCTGAGATTTTAACAACATCTGAGTTCGGTATTGCATTGAACGCCTTGACCAGGTCAAGGTAGGTGGTATGCACCATTTCCCCCTTGTCCATGGCCATGGTGACTATCTTAAAGAAGGCAAGACCTTCTCTTAATAAAGCCAAACTGGGATGGGTCCAGTGTCTTTAGGTTGCCAATGTCCTTGTTGATCATTTCCATAATAATTAATTCTGTGGCTTTGCATATTAGACTTGTTGGATTGATGGGTCTGTAGTTACCAGAGTCAGTTGATGAACCACCCTTACAAAGAGGGATGACCATTGTAGCCCTTCATTCACTTGGCATATAACATGTTTTGATGTTGTAGTTGAAGAATACCTCAAGTGGTCCTGTTAGTTCACTTTTTAGGCTGTTTAAGGGTGAAAGAATTACATCAGTCCTGCTATTTCATGTTTTAGGCTATTTAAGGGGCAAAGAGTTATATTATCAAGGCCCAGTGAAGCAGTGTTTTGGCTTTAGTGAGCGCATCCAGGATCTTCCTCCTGTTGATAGTTGTGGGGGGTTGTATGCTAGAAGAGATTTAACGGGATAGTGGGGGTAGAATCCATGACTGCAAAGTCATCCACAGTGAAACAGTCTGCCCACAGCATAAACCATACAATCAGCTGCAAGCAGTGGTCAGAGAAGGCTCTAAGATCAACAGAGACCAGGCTGAAGACCTGGAAGTTGACTGGAGAGAAAGTTTAACAGTTTAAAGAATTACTCAGGGCTCTAGCACCCCAAGAAAAGGAGGAAATAGGTGAGGGTTAAAGAATAATGGCAGCACCTCAAAACGGCATGTGTTAGGACTACAAAAGAGATATGTGGCCAAGTCAGGTATGGAAATAGGGTACATAAGGAAAGCTAGTTGTATAATGCAGAAGTCCAGGAAGTGATCAAAAGAAAGAAGGAGTGCAGGAAAAAATGGGAGATAGAAAAGACTGACCAGGCTAGGAAGGAATACTGGTTTAATAACAAAGAAGCTAAGAAAGTAGTTGCAGTAGCAAAGAATAGGGCATCAAAGGGGGGTCTATATTATATAAGCGAATGTACTAAATTGAGAACACTATATAATCGACCCACATATATAATAATAATAATTGGGTTGGTAGCAGAGGTTTACCTTAGGCTTGATTATGTAGGTGAGACAGTGGTCACTTAGGTCATTGGGTAAGGTGCCTGATGTGTAGTGCTGTGGAGAGTTGTTGATAAGTACCCAATCCAGAGTAGTATCTTTGTTTTGGATTTACTTGACCTAGTGGCTGAGGATATGGTCTGAGTAAACCCATGGAGGTTTACATGGGTTGTTGGAGATTTAGAGGAACAGGAATTCCAATCAATGTTGAAATCTAATGGTTTCTTGTTGGTGGTTATTAGTCAGCCAGCTTAAGAAATCTTCAAGGGTGTCGGTGTTCTTTCCTGGGGGAATGTAGACACAGACAATGTTTATGCTTTTGTGGTTATTAATATGTAGCTTTGAGATAATTTCAGTGTTATTGAACTGGGGGGTTGTTGGGTGTCCATAGTGATGGATAAGGTGGACTTCTAAAGTATTGCTACACCACCGCCCTTTCTGGAGGTACAATCCAGTCTGAGTATATTATATCCTGGTGGTAGAACTTCATTGTCCTTAGTGGCAGGTTTTAGCCACATTTCTGTGAGGCATAGTATATCAGGTGAATGCAAAGCCAAGAGGGCATGCAGGTGCTGGATTTTGTTATTTATGATCCTGATGTTTAGTTGACAGGCCAGCAAGGAGTCTGGAGGTCTATTTGATGGTTCCATGTTGATAGGGGAGTCAGAGGGGGGATTAGGGTCAGCATGTGGGGTTGGGCCAGGGTTTGGGTGGATGTCGCCATCCACAGTGAGGTTATTTTTTAACCTAATTATAAGTTTCCAGATTCTGAATAAAGTACAGTGATAGTGCCTGGGTTTAGGACAAATATATCTAGGTCTAATAGGGACATAGTTATTTGGGGTTGGCGAGTTGGATACACGGGAAGGGGGAAGGTGAGCATTTTTGTGTATTAGTGATGGAGTTGAGGTTAGACTTCCAAGGTGGTGCAGCGGTAGCATTGTTGCCTCACAGCAAGAGGTTCTCCCGTTCAATCCTTGGCTTGGGTTGGGAGTGCCTTCTGTGTGGAGTCCACATGTGAGTGGGCGTTCGAAAGACATGCATTGAATGGGCATGCCTTCGTTGAAGGTTCGGCATCGGGCTGGCAACTCTACACCATCAAAACAAACTGCCAATCATTAGTGGACCAGAGTTACTCTGTGGCGATCCCTAACCGGGAAAAGCTGAAAGACAAACAAACAAGTGATGGAGATGAGGTTCTGAATCTAGAGTAGTGCAAGCCGAGGTAACTCTTGTTCTCATAAGCAGAAAGGAGATATGGGATGAGCAACAGAGATGATAGAAGGGTTAGCAATAGCATTTTGGGTGTTGGCATAGATATTTGACTGAGATCTGATGCTATATTAAGAGCAAATAGCAGGGGATGGGGACAAGTAGTAGCAGGTAGAGGTAGTTAAGATTAGAGTACTGGTTGTTACTGATTGTTTTTTAGAGGAGCTGGGTTGTGGTTTGGTTTAAATAAATTTAGCAGCACTAGGGGTGGGTGAAATTTGGGGGCAGGGTGGGGCTCAAAGCAAGCCCAAGTGAAGCGACCACAAGCAGAGTGGGGTTTAACCAATTCTCATGACGCCAGCAATCAGAGGTTACAGGGTAGATGTATAGTTTATTTTCTGAAGTTATTTACTTTTAAGCACTTTTTTCTAGTTATAAAGCTGGCTAATATTATTTCTAATGTTTTAAATTAGTATTTGCAGAGTGGGGTTTAACCAATTCTCAAGATGCCAGCAATCAGAGGTCACAGGGTAGATGTAAATTTTATTTTCTGAAGTTATTTACTTTTAAACACCTTTTTCTAGTTATAAAGCATCCCTCGGTCCTGATTTTCAAAAAAAAAATGTGGGAAAAGGACATTAGGGATATGCTTAGTAATAGTAAAAGGGATGATATATGACAAAACAATCTGAGTGATGAAGAAATTAAGCTATTAAAAGAGATTTGTATTAACTCAGAGCTAAGGATCATGAAACCCGATAAGGGGGTGGGCTTGTTATCATGAATTACAACTTTTATGTGGATAAAATGTTTACAATATTGTATGCAGACACCTATGAGGAGATCAATTAAAATGAAAAGAACATTTGCTATAGGAAAGTAGATATTATGTTAGATGATTTAGTTATGAACCAACAAATTAACATGGAGAAATTTCAATTAATGGCTGTTGAACATCCAAAAATTCCTACAATGTTTGAGGCCCTGAAGATACATAAAGATTTAATGGACCCACCACTCAGACCAATAGTGGATACCTATACATCTAACACTTACCCTATTGCCAGGTTTATTGACACACAGCTTAAACACATTTTGAAAGATTGCCCATGGATTCTGAAAGACTCCTGGGATTTTTTGTCAAAGATTAATAGTGAAATGTATAATCACACCTTGACTTTCATAACTATTGATATTCGTGACCTACTTTCAGTTATACCACGACACAGGTATTGAGTGGTTTTTACCAATATCTTTGCCAGTACACTACACTTAACCATAACCATATTTTAACCATTAGGAGTCTTCTGGAAACAGAATTAGATACAGATATCATTATATTTGAACAGCAGCTATTTAAACAAGTACAAGGTGTAGCAATGGGGCAGTATGTGCCCCCATATTTGCTAATACTGTTTTAGCATTGTGGGGAAGGGACATTGTTTTCAAAAGTCCCTTTGTCAATAGTTGGAAGTTCTATGGTCATTGCCTTGACGAAATCATTATTCTATGGAACAAAGATAGGTATGGGCTAGACAATTTTTTTAGAATTTATAAAAGCTAGCACAGATTTTTTGGAGTTTACACATGCTATCAGTAATGAAGAGATTAATTATTTAGATATTACTATCAAAAAGGATGGGGCCCTAGGACAACTTACCTCTAATATATTCCGTAAGCCCATGTATTCAAACAGTCTTTTACATTTTGAAAGCAGTCACTCCCACCACCAAAAGAAATCATTAGTCAAGGGCCAGGGGGTATGACTAGCCAGAATGGTTTCTGAATATCATGACTTTTTGGAGCAAATGGATATTTTAAGGGAAATGTTAACACATCAAGGGTACCCTGAGATATATGTAGTTAAAATTCTTAATGAAGTTATACAAAAGAGAAATAATGGATTCTTTGTTCCTTTACTTGGTATAGGTAATGTGCCACAAAAACAGGACAAAGAGGGTGGTAATAGACAATTAAGAAACACGGGCATATTTCGTTTCAATCAACATTTTTATAAAATTAATGATATTATAAAATATAATTGGAACATTTTTCATACAAATGTTGAACAACTTGAATTGGTGGGGACTAATCCCAATATTGTATATAAAAATGATTGCTGCATCAAGAATATGCTAGATAGATGCAAGTATATTCCTAATAGTGAAGGGGGTATGACATGATGTGGTTACTGTACGCAGTGTCAACATATAATTGAAGGAAAGGAAATTAATATTCCCAATTATGGAAAATATAAACTTAATGGCAGTTTTGTTGTTATAGTAAAGCAGTAGTGTACCTTGCCTTATGTTCCCAATGTCCGAGTTTTTATATTGGGATAACTAAAAATGCCCTTAGAAGCAGGGTGTGTCAACACTACTATGATATTAAAAGAAGGGAGAGTAAAAATGCTTTGGCAGCACATATTATGGCCAATGAAGGTCACAGTTTTAGATTTATTATTCTAGAACAGACAAAGTTGGGGAAAAGGGGTGGCCCATTGAATGACTTTTTAGAGCTATCTGAATTAAGATGGTAGATTAGGACCAATGCAAGTGAACACCCTGGTCTTAACAGTGGGGTGTCTATAAGTCCTGTCCTTAGATTAAAGGCACAATTTTTAATCTAA
Source organism: Protopterus annectens (assembly GCF_019279795.1). NCBI lineage: Eukaryota > Metazoa > Chordata > Ceratodontiformes > Protopteridae > Protopterus > Protopterus annectens. The sequence continues at coordinate 1,237,319,575 of NC_056731.1, read as the reverse complement.
TATTAATAGTTCAGTGTGTTTTTAGAATCTTTATCTCTTTATAGGTAATGTGTCATAATAACTGTCATGAACTTTGATATTCATTTATTTTTTTAAAGTGTGGTTCCTTTTAGGGTCTTATTATGTAGTTAATTGATTAATTATTTAAATGGCTGTATTTATAAGCTTGTTAGGGGAATGGCTTTATTCATTCTGAATAAGTCTCCATGGTGGAGACCAAAGCGCTCAATAAAGTACACAGTGGATGTTCATCGTGCATACAGCTGCAGTCATAACAGATGGGTTCTCCTGCCATCAGGCGGGTCCCCGCTCGGCCAAATTCCAAAGTCTAGGTCCGGCGTCAGTTGGCGTCGCCTCTTCCCTGACGTCAGTGCAACAGGGGTATAAAAGAAGCAGCCAATGCCATTTTCTTCAGTCTTTCTTGCCGCGCGGTGCCCGAAGCAGAAGCAGTCTGCAAGTGCCTGTCGGCCAGCTCCTGAGATTACGAATATCTACAACCGAAGTCTTCTTGAAAGCTAAGTACCCCATTGGGGAAACTTTTCTTGCCTCAGACCGATGTCAGACAAAGTTAATAATTGTATTTCATGTGGGAAGGAAATACCGCATAAGGATTTTCATTCCCTCTGCATTCCTTGCTTAGGCCCAGACCACGACGTCTCGGCCTGTCTTTTTTGTGCTACATTCAACAAATGCACCATTAAGCATCGGGCAGAGTTCGCCCAGCACTTTTTTGGCAAAAAATTTAACTACATAATGTCGTCGGATACTCTGACTCCAGTTTTGACTAAAAAACACAAAGATAAGGACCGACACACGAGGTCCGCGGCCTCTACCGATACCACACCAAAGCCGACTACAGGTGGTCCGGTTCTCAGCGAGGCGCCTACGCAGCCACTGACTACCGACGACACTTCATTGGCGGTGTCTTCTGTACCCGAGGTCGCAGGCTCTTTGGCCCACACCCCGACAACAGATACCGAAGCCACTCTTGGCGGTGAAACTCAGAGTTTAGACAGGTCTGCCTCCTCTCAAGGTGTCTTCAGGCCTTCCTCTTCTTTTTCCATCAAGGCTTTCACTAAGTCTAAGACAGCCATGCATTCTAAAAAACAAACCCCACAGGGTCCTTCTCAAGGCCCCATGCCTAAAAAGCAGATGCTCAAAATGGCTGAGGACTTAATTACTCTTATCAGGGGCTCTCAACCCCCCCCCCCCGGAAAAAAGGCCCAGAGTGGAGGAAGAATCCCCCTCCTCAGACCAGGCTTCCATTATTTCAGAACATTCTGATGACCAGGAACATTCATACTCCCCTTTTGAAGATTCTGATGCAGAGGAGTCCATTCCTTCTGCCCCCCCCGCCCGAGGATTACTCTTTTGGGGAAACCTTGCATACCTTGAGGGAACACTTCCATTGGGAAGGCCAAGAGTACTCAGACTACAAGAAAAGGCTTAGGGATTTTCTCTTGCTCCCTCAGCACAGGCCTCTGGCTATAACTCCTGTCTTAGATATCCTTGATGATGTGTATTCGGAGTCCTGCCTCAACCCAGATTCTTTGCCTCCAGCCCCAGTCAAGCCTGACAGGTATTACCGGGTTCCTGACTCACACCAATTCCTATACAAAAGCTATGCGGCTGACCCAAAAACTATCTCACAGGGCCCCAAGGGAATTAAGGCCTCCACTGCTAAAAATCCATTACCTTCAGAGAGGGATTCCAGAGCTTTAGAAAGGTGGGGGAAAAAGGTATACACCTCGGCCACCTTATCCATGAGGGCATTAAACTGCCAGTTCCATATGTTAAAGCACCAACAGTTTCTGTTATCACAGCTGAGAAACAAAATGTCACAACCTGAACAACCAGATTTGAAGGAGTTGCAGGATTTGATACATAGTGCAGAGCAAGTAGGTAAACATACCTTGCAATGTGGTTTTGATGCTTTAGAAGCCTCATGTAGAGCTGCTGTTACAGGATCAGTCATACGTAGACATGCTTGGCTTAAAGAGCAAACCTTACCAGATCATGTCAAAGCTAAATTACTGGATGCACCTCTGCAAAAAGATGTATTGTTTGGTGTTAAAGCTGAGGAGGTATTAAAGAAAATGGAGGAAAAGGCAAAATCAATGCAAACAGTGAAAGATTTCCTACAGGTACAACCTCCACGTTTCAGTAGAAATTGGCCTTCAAAAAATTGGTCCTTTCCAGCCACTGACAGACCCCAAAGAGGTAGATACAGGCACCCGAGGGGTAGAGGGCAATCTCAAGGATCGTTTAGAGGCAGACAATGGCAAGCACCTACCCAAAGAGGTAGTGAGGATAGTTCACAGCCATTCAGAAAGCAGAACCAATGACTTTCCCCTTTGCATGCCAAGCAAGGCTCAAATGGCAGCACCTTTAGGCGGGAAACTGGCACTATTTTCAAAAAAATTGGCATATTGTCACAAAAGACAAATGGATCCTGGACATTATAGACAGAGGCTACATATTCCACTTTCACACCCTTCCAAAAATGAGAGGCATGCCAAACCTGCTACACAATCAAAGGGCAGAGGCACAAAAACAAATTTCAGATCTCATGGACATGAAAGCTATTCAAGAGGTACCTGCACAAGAACAGGGTCAAGGTTTTTATTCCAGACTATTCCTGGTACCAAGGAAGGGCAAAGATTGGAGACCTATTTTGGACCTATCCATCCTAAACACTTTTTTACTCGTGCCAAAATTCAAGATGCTCACATTACAGCAGCTTCTTCCCATGCTGGGCAAGGAGTCTTGGCTGGTAACATTGGACCTCAAGGAGGCATACCTGCATGTCCCTGTCAGACAAGATTGCAGAAGATACCTCAATTTTCTTGCAGGTTCAACACATTATCAATTCTCTGCATTGCCCTTTGGCTTATCTACTGCACCCAGAGTGTTCACAAAATGCCTGGCATCAGTAATTGCCTACTGCAGACTACAAGGGATACAAATATACCCATATCTGGACGACTGCCTGATCCAAGTGGACAGCAAGCACATACTTCTGAAACATCTGGCTTTTGTAATAAGGTTGTTGAATTCCCTGGGATACACAGTCAACAAAAATAAATCAAGGCTGCTACCATCTCAAACAATAATTTTCCTGGGTGCCAACTTGGATACAAACACCCAGATGGCCTACCTCACACCTGAGAAACAAGGGCAACTAACTCAATACTTCAGAAAAATGGCAACTTTCACCAGGCTGACTGCAAGGAAAATCCTGCAGGATCTGGGATTCATGGCATCTTGCATCCTACTAATCCCATGTGCAAAGCTGCATATGAGGAAACTTCAATGGTACCTAAAAAACCTATGGTCTCAGCACAGCCACAGCTTGGAAACAATAATACCACTTATTCCATGTCTTCAAAAGGAATTTCTGTGGTGGGCTCAAGCATGCCAAAGAAACACAGGTCTCCCATTCTGCAAGCCTCAAGCAAGCCAAATCATCACAACAGATGCCTCGGATTACGCCTGGGGGGTGCACATGACAAATTGGTGCATTCAGGGCAGATGGTCCCAAAAGGAAAAGCACCTACACATCAATCAAAAGGAAATGCTAGCAGTAATAAATGCTATTATAGCTTTCAAACACCTGCTGCATCCAGGCCAGCTATTGATAAGGACAGACAACACCACAGTAATGTGGTACATAAACAAACAGGGAGGAACTTATTCATACCCCCTATGCAGGCTAGCCATGTCTCTTTGGAACATGGCTCTAGAATTACAAATCGAGCTTCAAGCATAGTTCCTGCCAGGCAAGGAAAACACGCTGGCAGACAACCTAAGCAGAAATATGACAGATCCACACGGATGGAAGTTGCATCCTCAAGTTTTTTCAAAGATAATTCAAGCATGGGGAATGCCAGACATAGATCTCTTTGCCTCCCACAGAAATCACCAATTGGCAAAATTCTGCTCAAGGACCTTTCATCCACAGGCCTGGAAAGTAGACGCACTCTCTTTCAGTTGGACAACAATGACAGTCTATGCCTTTCCACCTCTTCCTCTGCTCCCCAAAGTTCTATTAAAAACCAGAGCAGACAGACAACAGATGATTCTCATCGCTCCAGACTGGCCAAGGCAACACTGGTACCCACTCCTGAGGAGCCTGACGCATACCCCACCATGGATCCTGCCTCTAAGGCCTCTTCTACTGACTCAGCACAACTTCAAAACTCTTCACAGTCAGCTGAAAACACTCAATCTAGCCGCATGGAAGATTCCTTAAAATCACAACAGACCCTACTCTCCAAGGAGGTACAGGATGTCATTTTGGAGGCCAGAAGACCTTCTACTAGAAAAGCCTACTCCGCCAAATGGAAACGGTTTTGTGCTTGGAATGAGAAAAAGGGCCAGAACCCTGGGATATTGAATTTACCTCAAATATTACAGTACCTAGCTGAGATGCTAAGCAGTGGACTTTCATTCTCTTCCATCAAAATCCATGCCTCAGCCATTTCTGCAGAATACAACACTGATCCTCCTTTATTCTCTCACCCCCTCTTAAGACAGTTCCTCAGAGGGGCTAAGAATATTAAACCCCCAAGGAAACAACCAGTGCCTGCTTGGGATCTCAATTTCATTCTAGAGAAACTGACTTTGCCTCCTTTCGAGCCAGCTGCCTCATCAGAACTACAATATTTGTCCTGGAAAACAGCCTTCCTGCTGGCTATCACCTCAGCTCACAGGGTTTCTGAACTACAAGCCCTCATGGCTGTGCAACCTTTCATCATTTTCCATCAGGACAGAGTTTCCTTACGAACCAAGCCTTCCTTTATGCCAAAGGTAGTATCCAGGGTAGCCTTGAATCAGGCTATCCACTTACCTACCTTTTACCCCAATCCCCAAAACAAAGGGGAGAGGCTACTACATTCTTTGGACATTCACAGGCAACTACGCTATTATTTGGACAGAACAAAGCCTTTCAGAAAATCTGAGCAACTCTTTGTGTCCTATGCTACAGGGGCTCAAGGGAAGCCTATTTCCAAACAGACAATCTCAAAGTGGATAGCCCACTGCATATGCTTTTGTTACTCTCTTCATGGTAAAACTGTACCTGCAGGCATAAGGTCTCACTCCACTAGGGCCACAGCTACCTCTGCAGCTTTCCTCAGGGGGGTTCCTACCAAAGATATTTTGGAAGCTGCCACTTGGAGTTCTGTGCATACCTTCTCCAAGCACTATCACCTGCCTTTATACTCCAAATCTAGAGCAGGTTTTGCCACTGCAGTTTTGCAGGGCATCCTAGCTCCTCCTAGTTCCACCTAGTGCCTACCACCCTTATTTTAGCTTTGGGATTCTACCCATCTGTTATGACTGCAGCTGTATGCACGATGAACATAGTACAGTTTTGTACCTACCATAAATGTAGATGTTCGAGTGCTAATACAGCTGCAAGTCCAAGTTTCCCTCCCTCCTTCCCCTCTGGAACAGGCCTAATGGCTAACACCTCCTCATACAACCTGATTGGGGTATTATTTTATGGTGTATTTGCTTGCAACTACTGTTTTGTGATTATACTGCATTGCATTATTGCATAAATTTATGTATTGCCTTCCTTCTGGGGGCACCTGACATCTGGGGCAAGAAAAACTGAAGAAAATGGCGTCGGCTGGTTCTTTTATACCCCTATCGCACTGACATCAGGGAAGAGGCGACGCCAACCGACGCCGGACCTAGACTTTGGAATTCGGCCGACTGGGGACCCGCCTGACGGCAGGAGAACCCATCTGTTATGACTGCAGCTGTATTAGCACTCGAACATCTACATTTATGGTAGGTACAAAACTGTACTTTCCTGTTATTGGCTTCTTTGCTTGTGTTTAAGTTTTGCAGTTTGTGGAAGTGTGTTTTTTATAGTTATAAAGCTCGCTAAAATTATTTTTAATGTTTTAAATTAGTATTTGCAGGAGGTTAGGCTGGAGGTTAGTCCCTAGGTTAGAAAACACTAGTGATTGAGGGTTTGGTTTAGTTAAAATTAGTTACAGTAATTGAAGTTTGTAGGGGGGCTCAGAGGCTATTTCCAGTGCAGGATCCAGTCACAGTACTTTTACAGTGCAATGAAATAAAAGTTAGGGTTTCTTAACTTTGTGGTAGTTTCTTTTAGTTTTCAGAAGTAAAGGACTGGGAGGTCAGCGTTCTGCATGATTCGCTTGTTTGCTTTTTTTTTAATTCTGTTGCTTTTACAAAGAAACTATATCAGGTTGCAAGGCAAAGACAAAAAGATAAAGAAGATAGTCAGACACCCTTCATAAGGGATGTCAGCAACAACCTGCTCACCAGTCCACAGGACATTAAAGATAGATGGAAGGAGTATTTCCAACAGCTTCTGAATAATGAAAACCCCACAGATGCTGCACTGCCCCAGAAATAGCCTACAATGAGAGAAGAAGAGGAGCACACCCTAAATGAAGTAAGAATAGCACTAAGGAAAATGAAATCAGGGAAAGCAGCAGGCTCAGATGAGCTCACAGCTGATATGATAAAGACGCTGGATGAGCTAGGGGGAGAAATGGCTCCTGAGGTTACTTATAGCAGTGTGGAGAGAAAGGCGTATCCAAGATGACTGAAGAATAAGCATACTCATGTCAGTGCACAAGAACAAAGGTGACATCCACAACTATGAGCAGTTCAGAGGCATCAAACTCCTATCACATTGCATGAAAGTTCTGGACAGAGTGATTGATAAATGGATACACAGAGTAGTAGAATGTAAGATGGGAGATGAGCAGTTCGAATTCAGATCAGGATGCAGCACAACTGACCCGATGTTTGCAGTGAGACAGATAGTTGAGAAGATGCTAGAGATGAGAAACAGTCTTAACTGGGCATTCCTAGACTTGGAGAAAGCATATAACAAGGTCCCAAGAAAGCTGATCTGGGCAGTACTGAGGTGGTTCGAAGTCCCAGAAACATTGGTAGAATTAGTGAAGGCTATGTACAAGGACACATTGACTCAAGTATGAACAGTGTTCGGCCTCACAGAGGGGCTCACAGTGGGAGTGGATGTACATCAGGGTTCATCTCTAAGCCCACTGCTATTCATACTGGTTATGGACTACATTAAAAAACAGGTTGGAGGAGGCAGCTCAACAAAGTTACTGTATGCATATATTATGGCATTACAGGCAGACTCTGAGCAAGAAGTTCAGCAAAGGATAGGGGAATTGAATACAAAACTGATGACACATGGGCTGAAACTAACCACAGATAAGACAGTGGTAATGGCAGCAAATTAGGAAAATCAGAAGAAGCTGAGAATTGAGATAGCAGGGAAGATAGTGGAACAGGTAAATAGCTTCAAGTATGTTATGTGTTAGAGGTGGTTAAGGAGAAGGGAAGTGTAAATGAAGAGGTCAAAGCTAGAATCAGAAGGGCTGCAGCCAACTAGCATAGAGTCTTAGGTGTAGTCAATGATAGAAGAATACCAAAGAAGCTGAAAAGTAAGATGTACAAGACAGTGGTGTGACCAGTACTACTGTATGGTACAGAAAACTGGGCAGTGAAGGTAGAGCAGATGAAGAAGCTAGAGGTGATGGAAATGAAGTGCCTGAAAAGATGGTAGGATGCATATTGTGGGACAGACGAAGAAATGAGGACATAAGAGCAGAAGCCAAAGTAGCTTCAATTGCAAAAAAGATCAAAGAGAACAGACTACAGTGGTTTGTACTCATGTACAGAAAAGCAGAAGACAATCTGGTGAAGAAGATTTGAGACAGACAGGAAGAAGGTAAGAGAAAATGAGGACATCCAGCAAAGAGGTGGCTGGATTGTGTGAAAGAAGATATGTGACAGTCAGGCATGAGTGTTGAAGAAGGCAGGAGTGTGGCACTGAATCAAGAGATAGATGGTGATAGTTAACACGATACCCTGACCCCAGTAGAAAGTGGGAAAATGGAGACTGATGATAATGATGATGAGCAGGGGGAGAGGTGTGTGAAGTTAGAACTAAATTTATCAGCCAGAAGATTTACTGTATCTCCCTGGTCACTGAAGGTTGTGCCATTTACCACCTGTTCTGCACACTGCTGAATATAATCTTTAATGTTCCTGGCATAAATGAAGACGTCCTTAAGACTGTAGTCAGAGAGACTACCCTGACTTTGTAATTGGCCTTGTTGGCTGTATTAGACCTCTTAGTTTCTTGTTTTGTTGACTCAGAGATGTTGTCTGTATGAGAATTGAGAGTTGCTCTTTCATAGAAACAATCTTCTTGCCAGCTGATTGTTCAGAGAGAAGGCAAACAGGTCTATTTGAGGAAATCCCCACAGATGAATCAAATCTTGGAAGATCCCATGATCTAATTTCCTTTCATGAGGGTACACCTTTGTCTTTCTCAGCTTGTCTGTCACAGTGTTTTGCCCAGATGGAATGTAGTATACCTGTAGAGTGACATTGTACTTTAAAGCTATATCTCAACCTAACAACAGTAGCCAACAAAGGGGGTTCAACCTAATTCCCCCTTGCTTGTTAATTTACCACATGACTGCAATAATGTCTGTAACAACTTGAGGAGGTCCTGGGGACCAAAGATGATTTAGAGAATTGAGTGCCTTGATTAAGGCAACCGCTATTTTATATGTTCATTTGCTGGCATCTGTCTTTGGTGTCCCACACATCTTGGACTTTTATCCCTCCTGAAACTACTCCCCAAGGAAAGTCCAAGGTGCCTGTGGTGACTGACTGCTTTGGAACAGGGAGGGAGAAGGAATACTTAGATTTAGGGATATCTGTTCTCAATGCCAAGTGAATTCTCTTCTGACAAACCCCTGAACAAGGACTTAAAAAGGTGATGGGTGTTGGAGCTGGGAACAAAAACACCTCAGATACCATGGTATCTTTCTTATGTGGAGTCTTGCCAGGGGGGTATCTTGAGAATCATAGAAGCTATGAGACAAAATATTGGGGTATTCCCTCACAGTGACCAAAGTTTGCATGGAAAACCCTAGAAATAGTTCTAGATAGAGATCTGCTTTTTTCCCTAAGGAAGAATAGCTCTTTGAACTGTGGTGTCTAGTTCACATCTTAGAAACACAATTCTGTGAGAAGGAGTCAATAAACACTTTTGAATGTTCTTTTGGAATTGCAGATTGTGGAAGAGATCTCTCACCCAAGAAAGAGATTCCTTACACATTGAAAAAGGTAAGCAAGTCATCTAAATATGGAAAAATGAGAAGTAGTCTGCAATGAGCTATAACTGGAGCCAGGCACTTTGTAAACACTCTTGGTGCAGTGGATAGTCCAAAGGGTAAGGCATAAAACTGATAATGAGATCCAGACACACAAACCTTAAGAAACACCTGAAGTGTGGATGAATAGGGATGTGATAATAACCATCCTTTAAACCTAGTGCTACCAGGAAACTTGAAAGATGAAGAAGAGGTAACAGATTGTGAAGTAACATCTTTTTGAATGTGGACACTATCACAAATGGGTTTAGGAAAGAAAGATCCAGAACGGGTCTCCAAGAATTTTGCTTTTGTTGGCACAAAAACATCTTTGCATAAAACCCCTTTCCTACCTGGGAAGGGGAACTGGTTCTAACACTCCCTGGGACAGCATGTGATGAAGGACATTTAAAAATAAAACAGTCTGGTGTGGAGGATGAGCAGCTACACCCTGGAAATAAGAAATTTCCCTCCATTGCCATCTGTAACTTTAATGAATAATCTTCTGAACCCATTTTTCTGAAACTATCTGTTAGCAAACAGAAAAGTGGAGAGTCAGACTTTCCAAAAGGCAAAAAGGGGTGTCAGGGTGGGGTGGGGGGACAAAGTCTGTTAAAATGTTATTCTGACTTATTGGACTGCCCTTGGTTTTGGGAGTTTTAAGAATTCTTCTTGGAATCCTCTTGCCATTTCTTCTTAAACATCCATTTACCTGCATTTTGTTAAGATTGTTTATTTTGTTTCTTAACAAAACTGAATGAGGGAATAGAGAATCCCTTGGAAATTTTGCAAAAGGAGGACTAAGGTATCTTAGAGATTTCATATATTAGCCTACTCCATTCATCACAATTTTTGGTCACCTCTGCAGAGGGTGGCCAAAAACTAAATCTCTATCCAAAGGAAAATTTAAAATCTCATTTTAACTTTATCTGCGAGGTTCTGAAAATGTAACCATGCAAACCTCCTTAAAACAGTAACAGTAGCCATAGCTCTTCGAGAAATATCAGCATAGTCATGCACACACACTGTATACAATGAATAGTTGCTTGAACGGTAGAAGAAATTAAATTGTTTAAAGCAGATTGTTCCACAAAAAAAGAAACTGCAGACAATATACTCACCATACTTTTGCAAATAGTTAGGACAACTTTAGCATATCAGAAGTGTAGCTAGGGCAGGGCAAAAGGGAAAGTTACAATGGGTGATAAGTGTTGGGAGGGCAAGATCAGCCATCAATCCATCCTTTTTTTTGTGCTCTTCACTTGAAGAGCTACACTGGGGGCTGTGGGTGTAGATGTAACTATATCAGCCCAGTTGCTACAATGTTGCAGTCCAGTTATTACAGTGAATGATTTTTTTTGTCTTTAATGGAACAGCTGGCTAAGGGGCATTGATGCAACTGTAGTAATCTAATTGCCAGATTGTAGGATTGAAATTAACAAAGTGTTTATCAGCAGAATTAACTTAAGCTATAGCTTCTAGATCAGGTTTGGGAAGAGTATATAAAAAACTTAAAAGGCTCAGAACTTTCTACAGACTCTGTCTTTTCAATAGCAGCTGGTTGACTGTCAGGAAAATTGCAGGCAATAACACACACATCCTCCAAGGCAGACAAAACCTACAGGAATGGGTGCAGGTTCTGGAAATTCCTTCTGTAACAGCTCATAGTATATTCTTATGGAATGAAGACCCTCAGTGTTCTCCCACTGAGAACACTTGCACATTCTAGAAATAGTCTCAGAGTTAGAGAATCCCCCCCCCCCACAGTGAGAATCAGAAACTCAGCTCTCCTCTGAGTCAGAATCAGAAATCTGAGGGAAAAAAAACTTATATCTGTCCCTCTAGTCTCCTGTCCAGATTCAGAATCTTGAATCACTTCAGGAAAGGAAGCAGTCCACTTTCTTTTTATTGGAAACTACCTTACAAGACGGATGAATAACCTGAATTAAACCCTGAGCCAGAGCCAGTATAATACTCCTGTCTAAGAAAATTGAAAAGTGGATACATGCATAGCTTTCTGCCTTTTTTTTACACAAAAATGGGAACAACCATGTTATTAGTGATAGCAGCAGCTTCTCTAGAGATAGCACAACATTCTGATAAAACAGGAAATCCTTCTTTGCTCCCCGTCCAAGGACCGATAAGAGTGACTCTTCTTTGCCCACTGAGGGGACTCCAGCAGACAGAGAGGACATGGATAACCCTTGGTCCATAGTGGCTTATGGTACTACACCAGAGGATTCAGAGTAAAAGTTGGGTGGCCTGATGTACAACAAATGGCCACAGTAGAGTCACACACTTGCAGCTGAAGCAAATTAATAGTCTTCTGTGGTGGCAAAGGCTGTTTGCTTAACTTTTTCTTTTTGTGGCTAGAAGGACTGATCATGGGACTGACAGTTTTTTCCATGGCCAAGCCGAAACCGATGGCTCTTTCCCAGGGAAAATAAGCAGTAAATGCCGGCAAAAATAAAAAGCCAGATTCATGAATGGCTACATGTCATGCTGCTATCATGTGTGTATAGCTCAATGGCATGCTATTTTGTATTTATTAAATGGCTCTGCACTATGTGTAGAGTGCAAAACAAAGGTACAAGGCAGGGTATGCTAATAAAAGCCTAACTAGTTGAGTTACATGCTAATTAACAAATCCATGATATGTGGCACAGTGGTGCAGTGGTTAGCATTGTTGCCTCATAGTAAGACATTCTCCAGTCTGATTCTCAGCTCAGCATCCTTTTTTATGGAGTCTGCATGTCTTCCCTGTCTCTGCATGTGATTCCTCCAGGTGCTCTGATTTCCTCCCACATCCCAAAGATATGCAGTGGGTAGACTGAACATTCTAAATTGGCTATAGGTGTGAGTCTGCCTGTGAGTGTGTGGCATGGAGTTATAGCCACTTCAGGTCTAGCTACCCTGTGGTGTGAAACTTGGCTCTAGATGAATGTTACTGTTGAAGTGCCCCCTGACTCCATGTGCAAAAATGGGAAAAGGGGTTGTGGATGGATGGATGGATGAATGGATAACCAATAGAGGTTGGCAAAGGCATTCAGAAAGCTAGAAAGAACTCATGTACACTTAGAGCAGCTCTTTGCCATGAACTCCAAAACTTATTGGAATACAGGCATCATCACACTTGTTGGGGTTAGGGGCTGCTGCTGGTCACTTACACGTCTATGTGCAATAGACGCAAATCTATGCTGATGCTTCTGCTGCTGATAGACCTTTGCCAAGGAGAAGAAGGGTGTTCAAACCCCATATAACATATTATGGGATGCATGATATCAAAACATTAGAGTGATACAAGTTGACAGGGAACACCAGTGAACACTGCTACTTTACATTCCAAGTTCAACACCTCAAAGTCGAATCAGACATGTACTAATATTTTGCCAGCATCCGTGAAAATGAGTTTCTTTGCATTGTGCTTTAGGAAGAGATTTTGAACACAAATAAGTATTGTTCCTGCATATTATTACTTTATTACACAGAAGTGGCTGACTGTACACAAGTGAATTGTGGTGACCTGCGCAGCTGACTGACAACTCCATTCTGTACAGTTATGTCTGCACAGCAGCACTGGCACTTATAAATGATATACAGCCACATAGAGTCTTGGCACACATACTTTATCATTACTTAGCCCTACTGCATTGGAACATTTAGGATTGTTTTATAATAACATTGCAAATTGCCCATGCTTGAACAGATAGCATTGCTAATAATAGTAGCATTCATTAATATTTACATAGCATCATCCTAACCAGATAGGCGATGGATGCTTCACAAGTGTGTGTGTGTTTCATCTATACTACACCATGTAAAACAGGTACGTGTCAGTCTCAATTCTACAATATATGTTAATGACAGCATAGCTGGCCTAAGTCAGAGTATGTATTTATTATTGATCAGAAGATTGTGTTTACTCCTTCATATCAGCAAATTTGGCATTGCACAAAAACTTCAGCAGCACAATATCATCTCTGACACAGAATGAGAACCTAATCCTATGTACACTGTACTGTCACACTATAGAAGTTAGACTTCTTCGATAGCACTTGCATCAAATACTGTGTCCGCTAGATTGTTTAACAAGATAGGTAGGGGGCTCTAATATCACAGCAGTCAACTTGTGTGTGTACGAGTGCTGTGTACAGATTTCAGTATATATGACCTTCTGAAGTAAAAACCTCATAATGACCAATAGCCAGCAAGAGAAACAGGAAAAAAACACTGGAATCAGCATATAAAATCTTTATTACCGCTTTCATCAAAAAAACTTCTGCAGAATGAACATCTCTAACACCAACCAAAATTTATACAGGATATCTAACCAATCAAACCTACCCTACTAATTATCATGTCAATTAATTTAAAGTAACATTCTCATTCATTAAAATACACAAATATTACATGCATAAAAACACTCAGTTATAATTAACATAAACCCTCCTGTTTTTCAAAAAAAAACACTTAACATTCGCTGTATCATTTAATCCAGCTAACCTGTCAGCACAGTTTTATTTGCCACAATGTTTCTTTTTGTTCTAAATAATTGTTAAAATCCCCCTCTAAGATCAGAGTACCCCTGTTCTAAAATAGAGAAGAGGAATTTTTTGTATCTCTGACAATGTAAAGTTTGCTTATATAAGGTTTCATTTTCCTCATTTTTGGTCCTTTTTCTGTGTATGTAAATGGATTCAGGAGTGTCTTAGTACTGACATTTAAAATCCTACATGACTGTAGAAATCATTTTTGCCAGCACATCCTCTTTGCAAGACACAGCTAATGTCATCCCTTCAAAGATGCAGTGTGGCTCACATGCAGTTAGACTTTTTCTGTGGCATGTTCCAAATAGAGCAGTGAGAACCTCGTGACTGTGTGTGTGTGTGAATGTAAATGGATGCAGGAGAGTCTTACACCTGTTAGTATTGTCAATATTTATAATCTTACATGGCTATAAAAGTCATTTTTGCACACACATCTCCTTGTCAAGACACATCTGATGTCATCCCTTCCAAGATGTAGTCTGGCTGTCATGAAGTCCGAGTTCTTCTGTGGCTCATGCCTATAATACAATTGCATGTAGACTGTCAGCAGATAGATAGGGTGTTCAAATACAGGTCTAATTGTCTTCTGTGAGTGTGTATTTCTTTCTCTTACTGTGCAGAACAGGATGCAAACACTTATCTGGGTGACTACTTTTTAACAGAAACATTGATGTAATACACAGTGGTAATGTCATCAATTGAAATGTGCAGTGTTACACTTGTAAAATAAATCTTGATTGGTGCTTGTGTTTCAGCAAACCTTTGGTAGCTTGTGATGTTAGGTATACAGTTAAAATCCTGATATCGCTGCTTACACTGAGTGTATATTACATGATGTTAACAATGTTGCCATCCACATGTGCTATGTTCATTTGTAGATGCTGTTTCCTCTTACAAGAGTTTATTCTAGTTTTCATGTTAAAATACTGTATTGAAGACTGATGCTGTCATCTCATTAGATTTTCCTTCCATACCAGTTGCAGTAAAATGCCTCCTCAGGACAGAGGACATGAGATGATGTAATGCATCTTTTTGCCTAAATAAGGCATGTGTGCCAATATGGAATTATACCCACAATGTATGTAATTCTTGATCTACCATTTTAGCCACAAAAGCAGGATTTGATTTCTGTGCACATTGCATCAGTATACTTTCCCTGCCTGTTAAAACCTTTTATTGTAGTTACACTTGCTGTTTACACTCTTCTTACTTATTTCTGTTTTCATATGTTTAATTTCGGTCCACATTGTACTTAATACACTTTCCCTGCCTGGTATATCCTGTATTATTTTCCCTATGTATCTTTACACGAGCATGCTTAATAGGGATTTGTCTATAGGCAAGCCTATTTGTTTACTGTGTGCGCTCTTGCTGCTCAACTCTATTACTGGCTGTAAAAAAGGTGCTTGTATTCATGTAAGCATGATGAGCAGCATCTATATGCGAGTAGTACTGCTGCCTATCGCAATAACATGTTAACATTGTGTAGTGCACGATGAGCAGCATCTATATGCGAGTAGTACTGCGGCCTATTGCAGTAACATGTAAACATTGTGTAGTGCATGATGAGCAGCATCTGTATGCGAGTAGTACTGCTGCCTATCACAATAACATGCAAACATTGTGTAGCGCATGATGACAGCATCTATATGCGAGTAGTACTGCTGCCTATCACTGTAACATGTTAACATTGTGTAACGCATGATGAGCAGCATCCATATGCGAGTAGTACTGCTGCCTATCGCAGTAACGTTAACATTCTGTAATGCATGATGAGCAGCATCTATATGCGAGTAGTACTGCTGCCTATCGCAATAACATGTTAACATTGTGTAGCCTTCAAACAGTGCCTACACAGTTGTAAATGAATCCCTGTGGAAGTGTTTAAAAGTAACCTTTTCACAGACAAACACTTGAAACAGCTCATTAAAATAGTATGCCAGCCCTACAAAATAAAGCAAACATAATTTCTCCACAGAAAAACAGTTTTCAGTTACTTTAAACAGCTTTTGAACTGACAGCAAAAAGAGTACAATGCAGTCTCATGACAATCTGTTAAACACAAACTCTCTACTTCAAAATAGCTTTTCTGAAGAGGAAAGTATAAATAATAAGCAAAAGTATTAAATTATTAAATGGAAGTGTTTTCTCCAAAGGTAACCTATTTATCCAACAAAGGAGCAGCCCATGCTGAATGTTGATCCCCAAAAGTCTCAGAGGAGGGTATTCTATGGGGACAGTAAAGCTCTGAAGAGCTTAGCACCCAAACTTGTCTTTTATTCAGATTCTGTCAAGCTGCTTGTCAGTTTGGGTACAGAAAAAGGTGCCATGAAGGTTTAGGAGCTATTTGACTATTATCCTTGTCAGAATATAACTTATATAGCTAAGGATACTGTAGCAGTGGTCATTATGATGAACATCACAAGCAGCATTGCCTCATCTGGAGAGTGGGACAATACTAGAGCTTTTCTCACCCTACTTTGGGAGATTGGGGCCTGTGTTAAGTATGTGATTGTAGCTGAAGGCAGCAAGGAAGCTGGGTTGCCATTTTTTCATCTGTATTAATCAGTGTTTATGTAAAGCATAGAAAATTGCAACAGGGTAGTTTTAATTAACTAGAAACAAATATAATGACTACAGACATGGTAAAATATGCTGTAGCTTTGGCTTGTGAATGGCAAGCAAGGTATATACCTCTAATTAAGTGAATGATGTTTGTGAAGAGGTAAGAAAAAGTGTTTCAAATAAGTATTAACTGCCCCAGTTACAAAGCATAAAATAAGCAGATTAAGATCCTGTCACGTGGGATTATGGAGTTAATAAAGACAGTTATGTTGGCTGTACAGATAATGATTTATTTTAAATAAACATATTACTAAAAACAAAGCTAAAGGGAAGCCAGTAGAACATTTATTGCGGATGAGAGTGGTGATATCGCTGCTTACACTCAATCTGAAGTAGAAGCAGTGGAGGATTAATCCATGTATGCACTCCAATAGCTGATGACACTGTGGATGAATTTGGTGATGCAGTACTTGAAGTGTTGATGTTTTGAAGTTTGGTTCTACAGCCAATCATCTTATACTGAAATACATATGGGAAGGGCAGAGAGAGTTCAGGAAATATACAAGCATGCATGGTTAGACTGGAGATATGAAAGGGGTCACCATCCTTGGCAAAGTATTCAACGATTAAAGGGAATAGGTAATAGGTAAGACTTCAGCAACCTGTTTGTGTGATATGCTGAGGGAGTGTACTACAAATGATGGAGATTCTGGTGCTCATAGACCACTATCTTTAAGTTGGGACTTGAGCATCTTAAGGCTTGCATGGACTTCTGCTTATAATTTGACTTAAATATGTGTTTGGGCAAGGTATGGTAGCCCTGTGGAGAGCCTGAAGCTGCCACACCTTACCCAAACATATTATTTAAGTTTGAGCAATGTTAGTGTATCAACCATGAATAGGGACTGTGAGCAGGTGGGAGTGTAGATTAGTTTTTCAGACAGCAGTCAAGAAAGAGATTTTGGTTTAGGAAGTGGAAGATAAGTTTTAGGGTTAGGAGTGTGAAGGGAGTTTAAGTTTATGGAGCAGGAGATGATTTTTATCTTTATGGACTGGGCAAAGAGGTTTATCATTAGGGAGTGGCACAGGAGTGTTTAGTTTAGGGAGGGGACTTTAGGATTAGGGAGCAATTGGTGAGTTTAGGTTTATACAATGTGATAGGAGTTTTAGGTTTAGGGAGGGAGCTTTAGGGTTTAGGGGTGATTGGAGAGTTTGGGTTTATGGAAGGAAACTGGAGTTTTAGGTTTAGGGAGTGATCATGGACTTTACATTTGGAGACTGGGAGTGGAGTTTTAGGATTAGTGAGCAATCTGGTTCTTTGCAGTTAGGAAGGCAGAGTAGAATGGAGTAGCAATTTAGGATTAGGGAGCAAGGACTTGAATTAGGAGCTGGGTGAGACCTTTAGGTTTAGAGTTAGGGCTCTGGTAGGGCTATACAGTTTAATAGTGTCAGGTGTTGACAGAGTAGGTAGTTAAGTAAGATCATGTAAGTGGGAGTTAGAGGACTTGATAGCTTAAGCAAGTGGCAGCAAGGAAGTGGGAATTTTACTCCAGACTTGTGGTCTCACCTAAGTAAAAATTCAACAAAGAGTTTGAAACAATCTTTGTTTTCTTTTTTTTTCAAAATATTTTATTAAGTTTTCCAAGAAAAGTAAAATGACAAACAGTATTTTCATTCTAAGACAACTTATTAAAAAACAAGGTAAAAACTATTTACAATATACACAGGCCTGAAGCAAAACTGCAGATCACAGTTAAAATACACAATATAAGTATCAGTTCAGAAAGAGTTGTGGTCCATTTGTAAAGTCTCAATAAGTGCTAAAACTTTTGTCTAAGGATTATTAACAAATGTCTTTGGATAGATTCTAAGTTCTTTGGTCTTAGATTCTTTGATCACCAGGTCTTTCACTGAAGACAATAAATCCCCAACAGTGGGCGGGCAGCTAGTTTTCCATCTTCTACTGATGCATTTTCTGGCGATAGCAAGTACTGACCATAGTAAATATGAATTATTCTTATTCAAAAAGTAACCTTCATTCACATTGAAAAGAACTAATGATTTAGACAATAAGAAGGAATCAGTGAATAGTGCTTTGAGAAAATCTTCTATGCTGTTCCAATAGCCCTTTAATTTAGGACAATCATAAAAATGTATGCTCAATCAGCTTTAGTATGTTCTGTACATCTCCAGCAGGATGCACTGGAGCTATTATTGATTTTAACTATCTTATCTGGTGTCAGACATGCCCTATGGAGTTATTGCCAAGTAAAAATACTCCAGTAATGAGACCATGAAGTATGCTTGATGGTTAACAGAATGTTTTGTTTTTCATCATGTGAGAAATTAAAAGAACAGCCTTTGAATATAAAGTTCCAGTACTTTGATTTATATTAGTCTTATAAACAATTAACATGTTGTATAATTTTGAAATAATGCTATTTGTATTAAAGCTGTTATGTAAAGTTTCACACATGAGCGTTATCATCTTTGGTGCTTCTTGATAAGATGAGTTTTTAAGTATTATGCATAAATCTTGAGAATAAGTTAAGATACTTTGTAGAATTAACCAGTTTTGAGGAAGTAAATCATGCTCTTTTATAAGAAACTAAGAGTCTAAAACTTTAGTGTCATTTATGCATTGATACCAACATATAAAGTTATTTGATTCCCAACTATCTAAAACACAGAGATGTATTTTATCAGGAAAATTCCTTGCAATTGTAAAGGGTGTTAGTTCAAACCAGGTCTTAATATCAGCATTAGAGTTAACAGCATTTCTGTAGAAATTAAAATAGTGATTTAATGAATTTAATTTTATGGGTTTGGCAATATTTTGTTGGGTAATATGACATAAGAAGTACCAGAACTTATTAGAAGAATTATTCAGTGGAAGTTTGGCTAACAGGGCATTTTCATTAATTAGTAAGGTCAGATGTATCTTTGTTTTCTTCTGGTACATATTATTATATATCAGAATGTTTGGGATATATACTGTAGGCTTGTAGAAAACACAGACAAACCTACCATACAGAAAATAAACCAGTTAGTATTATAATATTAAGGTGTTTCCACAGTTATTGAGAATGAGTACCCAATTTGATCAACAGATATGCAACCCAATGCTATTTTTCTTAGAGAAGGGCAAGGAATACAAAGTTCAGCAACACTCTGCTGAATTCCTGAAATGTTACTTTTGTCTGAATTTTCTCAAAAGAATTAATAATTCCACTTCAAAATGCGAATGTTGGTAGGATACATTTGAAAGGGTGGGGAATATGTTAGCCTAACTAATGTGCAAAAACAGAAGAGGTTTAGATCTCAGTAGCCTATGATAAAGAGGGTAGCACCAGAGGACTAGAAGTCGTGCTTATACACCTGGAGAAAAAAAATGTAAATGGGAGATTTTTGGAGCAGCACCCTGGGATATTTAACTTTTGCTATTGTTAGAAAGCAGTCTGTTTCTTTAATTCCTGTTACTTTCTGCCACCAGACTGTCATCTTAAATAGGCAAGTAAAAATCTTATATATCTCTGTGGGCTTTATATTTTTGACTTAGCAGCAAAACTAACTGAATTATGGACATAGACTGAGAAATGCTGTGCGTGGCACATTTAGCAAGTTTCACATTCTTATCCCAAATGTCAAAAAAAATTAAATGTTTCTATGGACTGTACATGCTTATTTAGATATATAATACATAGGTCATTTTTATTAACAGCATGATTGATGTTAATAATGTACTGCAGGAAGATTTGGACCATTTGCTGCAAGCTATTGATGAAATTGCTGAGACTGAAAAATTATGGAAATTTAAGATTAATTGATGTTTTATACCACATATTAGCAGTGACTAATTAAACTATATGAGCAAATAGTTTTATAATATATTGAAAAGTTGTTTGAATATGATGAGATAACCTTTGCACAAGCAATTTGTCTTCGTATGAATTTCAGGTGTTATGTAATCAAAGAAAACATGCAGATCTTATCACAAAAACAGACAAAGGGAATCAGCTCATAGCAATATCTATTCAAGAGTATAATGAAATAGGTTCATAGGTAAGCACTAGGCTAAATGCCCTTGTGAACCATTTTAAGTCCAGCCCGTTTCCCTGTTTGTGTGCAAAATACATTTTTTTAGGAAAAGTGATAAGGTTAAAATTACCAACATAAAAATTTCAACAAAACACAAATTGAAGGTCATGCTGTTAAACGGTTAGAGTCTAAACATGAAACTGCACTCATTGCAAGCATTCGTAACCC
This sequence comes from Protopterus annectens, assembly GCF_019279795.1. NCBI lineage: Eukaryota > Metazoa > Chordata > Ceratodontiformes > Protopteridae > Protopterus > Protopterus annectens. The sequence continues at coordinate 1,237,299,006 of NC_056731.1, read as the reverse complement.
TGGAAAATGCTGACATCTGTGCAGTCACAGAAACTTGGTTCAGAGCTGGAGACAGCACACCAGCCTTATCTGGTTACTCATCCTATCATACATTCAGACCCCAAACTGTGGGCATTAAAGCTAAAGGAGGTAGAGTTTCAATATATATTAAAGACATACACACCTCCAGACTGGTGAAACAGTATGACGCACAGGAGACACTCCAGGTGCAGTGTAGGTGTGATTTATGCTATTAGATGTGAATGTAATAAATTTTATGTGGGAGAAACCAATGAGTTAAAGAACATATAAGAGACATAAAAAAATCATAAAATAGTTAGTCCTTTGGGAGAACATAGCAATTTTACACATGGAGGGGCTCCTTTAAAATTTAAAGTCACTGTGTTAGAACAAATCAACTCTAATTATGCAAGTGAGAATAGTGTAAAATTCCTTTTAAGAAAGAAAGAATCTATTCTAATTTTAACATATAATACTTTACAATCCATGGGTTTAAATAGGGAATGTAATTGGAAGAGTTTTGTATAATATTCATGTATTACTGTTTTTAACTTCTGTTTTATAGTTCAGAATGTGAAATGTTGTTTCTGTTAATTAGAATTTTAATGAATCGTTTAATTGTTTGATTAATTGGTATTGTATATAAATGTTAGGTTTAATATAATGCATTACTCTGTAAAGGCTGTTTGGCCGAGGTGCTACAAGGTTATATTGGTTCTTGTGCTATTCCAGCTATACACATTTGTGATATTGTCAAAATATCAGCTGCTATTTCAGCTCGTTGTTCTGCTGATTTGTGGATTTTTTTCATTGGTGCCGACGATCAAATTTTGCAGTTGCTGAATAAACTACATTTTTGCTATAAATTTTAAGAAGTGGAGTTCCTGGCATTCAGTGGCTTTGCTTATTTGCCATATTTTGTGGTTCATGGATTTTTTATGGACAGTGACTCCTTTACTTCTTTATCCCACGTCTTTCAAGAAGTGGGGATGGATTTATCATGAAGCGAAGGTGAGAACAGAAGCTTATTAACTACCAATAATATTATTGTTGAATAAGAAAAGGTTAACATTCCTGGTAGTCAAACTGGAGAATTACAATCAAGTGTTTTGAAAAAAATGGGAGAAAAATAGATCGGATCAGAATGTCAACCTGTTTGCCGCAATTGGGAAAAGGACAGAAGTGTCTAACCAACCAACGGTACAAGAACTGTGTGCACAGAGAAATTGGTATATAAAGAAACATCTGTGTTTTACAACATTCATAGTTTGCAGCGTTACCAAGAATTGGACATCACACCTAGAGGACTGCGCACTGTTAAAAGTCCATCTACCCCTTTCTTAAGTGATGAACAAGAACTTATGTTTATGAACGTTGGATAGCGGCAGCTCACAGGTGCAGTAGTGAGTGGGATGCTATCCTTATAGAAAGGGACATGCTTAAGCGAAGTGTGTTGAGAGCAGAGACTAAACAATTATGTGCCAAGATGGTGAAACATACTTTGAATGCTTCACTTGAAAACTTTCTGAATTATCTCAATAATAGACTAGTCTCCTATGAAAAAGAACTTCTTAATCGTAAAAAAACTAAGTTACAGAGAGACTTGAGAGACTATGACAATAAGTAAGCTTTTTTGCTTTTTACCAATCAAAAATCTAAATGTCACAAAGTTCAATTTCAAAGAGAACAGGAAGAGTTAGAAAGGCGTTCTAGCTTCTGTACATCAGCGGAAAGTGCGGCTTCTTCAGCGGAAGAAAGAGATGAAGAAGAACAGTTCCCTGGTTTACCTGCAGCTCAACAAGTGGGAACATTTCAGAGAACTTTTCGTGGGCCAGTCAACAATACAGGGACCAAAAAGAGAACATGGTTTGGACATGGGGGTAATAGGGAACAGAATCATGGACCATATAGTAAGCAAGGAAAATGGACATACTAGTCAGGTATGGTCTGATAATTCAGATTCTTATGTTGTTAATCTTTCAAGATATGTTTTCAATGATAGTCAAATGGCCATGTTGAATAGGGGTTTAAAATCTATCCCCTATGGTCATTCCTAGACTATATGAACTCAAAAGTGAAATTTTTAAACTTGTTCATAAAATGCACATTGAAGAATATGTTTTTGAAACTAGAAATACTGAAAATGTTGCATTAAATGAAGTAAATGACTCAGAATCTAATGAAAGTTTTTATTCTTGCAATTTCAATATGGATACAAATGCGTATAGTAGATTAGATACTTCTCATATCAAGGTTAATAGTAACTTTATGCCACCTACTAAGAATGACAATATTTTGCATTTTAATACAGCTGTAAATGTGTCTACAGAAAAAGAGTTAAATGAATTCAACCAGAAAGCCATAATGTATAATATGACCAAGCAAGAATGGAATAGTTTAAAACAATTAAGTGAGCAGCATAATTTGTTGTTTAAGCCCTCCGATAAAGGGGGCACGTTAGTAGTTATGAGGAATCAGGACTACTATCAAATGTGTATGCAACACCTCAATAATATTGAAGTCTACTGTCAAGTGCAAGAAACAAGATATATGCAGGCTTTACATGAACATGAGTGTTTAATACAAAAGGGTCTGCGATTAAATTATTTTTCCAAAACGGATGTTTATGACAAGTTTAGTAGTAAATATAGTGTAATTGCTAGATTTTATTGTGTCCCTAAGATACATAAAAGTTTTGTTCATCCTCCAGGATGACCTATTGTGCCAGCCTTAGATTATTTTACACATCAAATAGGCTGTTTTTTACATGAATGTTTGACTAAATGTGTGGTAAAGTTACCGGCATATATTAAAGATTCAATGGACTTGCCGAAGAAATTATCACAAATAAGTTGGTCATCAGATATGTATGTTTTAGTAATAGATGTTACAAGCTTATATACCAGCATACAACATCACTTTGGTATGGAGGCTTAGTTATTTTATGGGAAATACTCCTAAAACTGAATATATAAAGGAGTTAACACATTTTTGCTTGGTGAATAATATTTTTGAATTTGATAGAAGGCTGTATCAACAGTTACAAGGTACACTGATGGGGGTTGCATTCGCCCCCATGTATGCCAACCTCTTTATGGGGTTGGTTGAATATAGCCACATTTATAGAAGTCCATTTTATAAAATGTATGTTGCAAACTACTTTAGATATATAGATGATTTGATATTTATTTGCAAAGGTGACAGAAATTAAGTAACAAATGTTATTGATTATTTGAATAACAGTAGATTTCTGATCAAATATGATGCTTTGCAAGAAGGAAATAGAGTTAATTATTTAGATCTGACGCTGGAAGGAACAAATGAGGGGAATATTATAACTCGAATATTTAGAAAATTCGACAAGCCTAGTCATATATTTTATGTTAATAGTTGTCATCCTGTGCATACAGTACAATCACTCCCCTATGGTGAAATTTTGAGAATTAAAAGGCTTTTCACTGATGTAGAAGAGGCTAAAAAAGAGGCCATTGCAGTTAGTCATATGTTCATTAAAAGAGGCTATTCTGAACAATTAGTTTTAGAAAGCTATAATAAAGTGTTTGGACAGAGAATAATGAGACATAATAAAAGATATAAATATGAATCAATGATTAATAATGAAAAGGAATGGTATCTACAACAAATTATAGTTTTTCTGTCCAAACACACTATCTTTTCAAATGAACTGCAAAAAATGCTTGTAGGTTTCTGGAACATAATAAAAAGGGACGCACCTTCACTTAAAGATTTACAGCTTAAATTTTCCTACAAAATAGGTATGAATCTTAAAGATTTGTTGGTACACAGTGTTTATAAAAGACCAAATGATGTAATAAGAAATTTAAGTTTGGATATAGGCACTAAGCCATGTGGCAAATGCTCGATATGCCAATATATAACTAAAACTTTTGAAGAAATAAATGGTAAAAAATTTGAAATGAAAGGTAGCTTTACATGCAAAAGTGTAGGTGTGATTTATGCTATTAGATGTGAATGTAATAAATTTTATGCGGGAGAAACCAAAATAAGTTTAGCTGAATGAGTTAAAGAACATATAAGAGACATAAAAAATCATAAAATAGCTAGTATTTTGGGAGAACATAGCAATGTTGAACATGGACGGGCTCCTTTAAAATTTAAAGTCACGGTGTTAGAACAAATCAACTCTAATTATGCAAGTGAGAATAGGGTAAACTACCTTTTAAGAAAGAAAGAATCTATTCTAATTTTAAAATATAATACTTTACAACCCATGGGTTTAAATAGGGAATGCAATTGGAAGAGTTTTATGTAATATTCATGTATTACTGTTTTTAACATCTGTTACATAGTTCAGAATGTGAAATGTTGTTTCTATTAATTAGAATTTTAATGAATCGTTTAATTGTTTGATGAATTGGTATTGTATATAAATGTTAGGTTTAATCTAATGCATTACTCTGTAAAGGCTGTTTGACCGAGGCGCTACAAGGTTATATTGGTTCTTGTGCTATTCCAGCTATACGCATTTGTGATATTGTCAAAATATTAGCTGCTATTTCAGCTCGTTGTTCTGCTGATTTGTGGATTTTTTTCATTGGTGCTATCAAATTTTGCAGTCACTGAATAAACTACATTTTTGCTATAAATTTTAAGAAGTGGAGTTCCTGGCATTCACTAGTTTTGCTTATATGAGCAAATAGTTTTATAATATATTGAAAAGTTGTTTGAATATAATGAGATAACTTTTGCACAACCAATTTGTCTTCATATGAATTTCAGGTGTTATGTAATCAAAGAAAACATGCAGATCTTATCACAAAAACAGACAAAGGGAATCAGCTCATAGCAATATCTGTTCAACAGTATAATGAAATAGGATCGTAGGTTCATAGGTAAGCACTAGGCTAAATGCCCTTGTGAACCATTTTAAGTGTAGCCCGTTTCCCTGTTTGTACGCAAAATACATTTTTTTAGGAAAAGTGATGAGGTTAAAATTACCAACATAAAAATTTCAACAAAACACAAATTGAAGGTCATGCTGCTAAATGGTTGGAGTCTAAACATGAAACTGCACTCATTGCAAGCATTCTTAACCCCGGATAATGCTAACATCTGTGCAGTCACAGAAACCTGCTTCAGAGCTGAGGACAGCACACCAGCCTTATCTGGTTACTCATCCTATCATACATTCAGTCCCCAAACTGTGGGCAGTAAAGCTAAAGGAGGTGGAGTTTCAATATACATTAAAGACATACACACCTCCAGGCTGGTGAGACACTCCAGGTGCAGTTAACAATTGACAAGACCCTTATTCAAATCATAGCTAGTTAGCGGCCCCCATATCTGACTCAAGATACCCAATCCACCTATTTAGACCTGTTTGAATCTATCAAAATTCAACCCTTTACCCTGATCCTGGGTGACTTTAACTACCCAAACATTGATTGGAAGAACTACTCATGCCAGAACACAAATGACCAGAGATTCCTCAGTTTTGTCAATGCAAATGTCTTGGAACAGCTAGTTGATACCCCCACAATAGCTGATAATATCTTGGACTTGGTATTAACCAACATGAGTAACCACAGCAGCATCCCTAGAGTATCATCCTCCCTGGTAAGATCCAACCATAAAGCGGTCACTTTCTCAGTCACCATCTCCCCCCTCTCCAAAGCTGATTATAGCCTTCTGATGGATGGTGTAAACAGCTTCACAGGCCCCTCCCCCTTTGTAGGAACTGACACCAATATCCAAAACTACACAAAAGCATTATACAAGCATTTATATAGATTCATGGAATCATGAATACCCGACAGGACTAAATCATTCTCCACAAGGAAGAGTAAACTTGTCTGGTGGACATCTACAATAAATAAACTCTATAACAAAAGGAAAAAAATTGCTGTCCAAAACCAAGAAGGAGTAGGTTCCTAGTTGGAAGCAATGTCTGCTTGGTCTGAACAAGAAAATAAGAGCACTAGTGAAGTCCTCCAAAGCAAACTTCGAGTCCAAATTGGCCACATCTGATAGAGACAATCATAAGGCCTCCTTCACATATGTCTGCAACCTCAAAGGAAGCACCCAGATCTGTTCAGAAGTGGTGGTCAAGGACACCACATATACAAATGACATAGATGTAGTAAACTTTCTGGTTGACAGATTCAATGAAAACTTCACCCCTCTGTCCTCCCATCAGTAAATCAGGGCATCCCCAGTACCTTCCCCCTTCCTCATATATAGGGAACAGGTCATCCACTGCTCTCTCAAAGGCAAAAAATACAGCCTCCATGGGACCCGATAACATCCCAGGCTGCATCCTACATAAACACAGGCAGGAACTTGTAGCACCATTAGGCACCCTATACAAACGGGTCTATATTGAATTACTGAAAATCCTCTTGCGTGAATAAGTAAACATCAACACATAAACAGCGATACACAAAGACAGCGAATGTACAAAACTGCAAAATACAAAACGTCGAATCCCCATAGTTGGCCAACTCCACCTCCCGCTACATACTGCCTACCCAAACAAAATAAAAAAAACACACTATACCCATACCTACATTTCACCTACATATATCCCATATCCTGATAAAACCTACATGACACACAAATACATCTAACTATAAAAAACAACACCCGAAAAGAAAAAAAAAATATTACTGTACATACTCAACTACATTACTATATATACACTAAACTTAACCTTATTTCTAACCCTAATATCTAAGTTAAACATACCACTACATATGCACTTACCTTAACCCGCACCCTAACCCTAAGGTCAGTAACTATCGCGCACTTACCTTAGGAAGCTATACCGGATAAGGAAATCACCTACTGCCATGGACAACTATGGCAGTTTGATCTTCGGATCTTTGGGGTTCTGGACATTCGCTCTTCTGCCACTTCGCTGTATACGTATCGATGTTTACATATTCGCACAAGACGATTTTCGTTAATTCAATATAGACACTATACAAACAAAGCCTGAGTACTGGTTTTGTCCCAGCTGAGTGGAGGACAGCCACTGTCATCCCTTTGCACAAAGGTGGAGCATCCACTGATCTGGGAAATTATAGACCCATCAGCTTAACTAGCCTCATCTGCAAGGCCATGGAATGGATTATCATGGACCTCATTAGCAAGGACATTGGCATCCTCCAAACACTTGATCCCACACAGTTTGGCTTCGTCAAGGGGCGGTCATGTCTGCTAAATGTGGTCGACTTCTTTGAGACAATCACCAAAGCCATGAACGAGGGTAAGACGGTGCACACTGCCTACCTTGACCTGGCCAAACCCTTTGACACTATTCCCCACTCGGGCCTAATAGATAAACTCTCTCAACTAGGAATCAATCCATGTGCTACCAGATGGGTAGCAAACTAGCTCATTGATAGAACCACCCTAGTCAAAATAGGGGAAGCCACCTCAAGCAGTAGACCCCGTAGCAAGCAATGTACACCTGTGGTTTGGTCTTGGGGCCTCTGTTATTTTGAATATACTTTTTCTGAGGTGCAGGCCAAAACCAGTGGGCTATGGCTGACCAAGTTTGCAGATGACTGCAAGCTGGATGTTGTCATCAATTCCCCTAGTGATGTGTACATCCTCCAAGAGGGTCTCACTCAGACAAATGATTGGTGCCATAAAGATGGCCTCAAGCTGAATACCAAAAACTCTCTCTCCCTTTGGGGAGAGTGATCTCCCCACAAATTATCACATTAAAAACAATGTCCTAAACATACAATCAGTCGTGAGGGATTTGGGCACCCAGGTTGATAGCAACCTGACTTTTGACCACCATGTTGCTTCTGTTGTATGGAAAGCCTTCTACATGGCCCATCTCATAAGTAAAGGTATCTCACCCAGGGACAAGGAGGTCATAATATCCCTGTATTATTCCCTTATAAGATACATTATTGAGTACAATGCCCCTTTCGGCATGTACCTTGCAAAGTACATGCAGGAGCTGGAGAGACCACAGAGGTTCCTCACCAGGAAAATCTAGGGCCTCAAACATCTATCATACAATGATAGGCTAAAAGCCCTATCCCTCTACTCAGTTTCATACAGACTCCTCAGAGGTTACCTCTGTCTGGCATACAAGGAGATCACAAACCTCACCTTGATGGGACTGCTGCATATCCGCAAGTCAAGCTCCACTTGAGTAACTCGCATGCATTGTCTCAACCTGGTCTGTGACATCACCAGGACTTGTTGGCAGGACATATTTGTGTCCCAGAGACTCCCCCCTCTATGGAATAGACTCCCTCTGCACGTCAAGCAGAGTACCTTTTTACCCCTTTTTAAGCGCAACCTGGATAATTGGATTGATAACTGAAAATACACCCCTGGAATTCCACCCATGTCCCTGCTGGACTGCAGCATTGGGTGCTGACTTGTCTAAACATGGGCTAAACTCTTGGCTAGGCTTATAAGGGCCTCAGGACCAATAGCCAAGTAACCTCCTATGATTGTAGAATGGCCTTACCTATCCTGTGTTCAATAATTATATATTTCTGCTAATAAGACTAGTTAGGAATAGCTAGGATCATGCCATAGAAATTTGATGGGACCCCATGCATGGGGTAAAGCATATAGGAGTCGCCTCTGTCCATTAGTAGTGCATGGGGCAGTCATGGGTTACATTTTCTGTTTCTCATCCATTTATCTAAGTTGCAGTTGAATATGAACAAGGATAAATTTTGTTTTATGTAGGTGGGAGTCTGTTCCAGAGCAACAAAATATAAGACAAATAGTATGACAGCTTTGTTGGAAGCTAATACCTATATGAAATTGCTTTCTAATACCATTTGTGATTTGTAAAAGTGAATTACTTAAGTTGTTATGCACAGGGAAAATGGAAAAGGTTAAATTTCTCCTAATCAGTTTGAAATTTTGTTTTAAAAACTTTCTAAAATGCAGTTATTTTCACAAAGATTTGTGACACCGATAAGATCATTCTCTTGTTTATAGCAGTTGGTCATAAACAGAGAGGATAGGGCAGTATTCAGATTACTTTCACAACCTATTAAGTTGAATAATCTAAGTATGCAAGACAGAGTAAAAACATTTTGAGTTAAATTAAAGATGTGGTCTGGTTTCCTAAGTACAAAGTTATAGGTTTATACAAGGAGGAAAACAAAAAATGGACCAGCACAACAGGAGAAGGAACCAGACTTTTATTCAAAAGTCGCAAAAACAGCCACAGACTGGTAAACACTGTGTACTACAAGGATGGTTTGATAAGTCATAGACTGGTATATCAAAGACTGTTGTGATTCACAAAATAAATTTCACAATATAGAGAGAGACATTGTAAGACGCTGTCCGGTTCGATTCTCAGCTAGAGCGTCTTCTGCGTGGAGACATGCGTGAATGGGCGCACCTTCGTTGAAGGTTGTGCTTCAGGGCTGGTAACTTGGCACATAAAAATCAACTACCAATCATTAGCGGACTGGAGTTCCGCTGTGGCGACCCCTAACCGGGAAAAGCCAAAAGAGACAACAAAAAAAGAGAGAGACATTGTATACAGTCTTTATGCACTGAGTATGCATTATCCTCCATGCACAGAGAACATAAATAATTGATTCCACTCCCTGGCCTGCATGACAATCAAAAAACTGGATGCTTCTGATTACTAGTTGACTTCAATAGGGTAACCTGTGGGGAAACAAGCTATAGAGTAGTTAGTGGTACCTTAACAGGCAGTGCATCTATACCAACTTCTGTTTCAATGTTCTGTTGCAGACATCACAGAACAACTTAGCACAGAGAAAAAATGCTGTGTGGTAGGAAAAAAACAAATGGTAACAGAGTCCACTATAAATCAGGTAAACCTGCTGTCAGAATCAAACTTTTCTTGTCCCCTCCCAGTGACACTCTTCAGCTCCTGCCAATGGAAATGTACACATTACCCAATTCCCTCATTATCACAGTTAGTAATGTCCTATTGGCCGCTGACATGCCAAAATGTGATTTTTATGTAGACCACAACAAACAGAGAACTGCATGCTAGTATAGCAGCTGTATGTTACTAAGCAGCTTCTCACAGTTATATAGTACAGTATATTACTCTATACTAAACTACAGTTCTGAAATGCTGAGTGTAATGTTATCATGTCAGCAATACTTCCCACCCATGACAAGGACAGGAACAGCTAGTCTGCACTGTTGAACTGGGCACATTTGTGCATTCATTTAACAAAAAAAGAGAAGTTTTGGAGCTTCGTAGGTTCATAGGCAGGAACTAGCTACCCTTGCTTGGCATTTTAATTCCAGCCAGTTTCCCTTTTTGTGCTTGAGTTAGCCTACCCCATTTGGTTAGAGATTGGACTTACCCTTCTCATGGTCAATAATTATATATTACCTCTCATGCATGACATAAAGTATTTAGAAGCTGCCTTTGTCCTTTAGTAATACAAGGGGCAGTCCTGGGATAAATTTCCTGTTTCCTATCCACAGATCTAATTTGCATTTGAATATGGACATGGATTACATTTTTTTACATGGATGGGAGAATGCCAGTTCTTAGTGCCCAACTTTGGATCACCCAGACCCATGTTCATGTATCAGGACAGTCCACAATGGTAGACACCCATATTCTGCAAACACATATAAAGCTATATCTAGGAATACCCAGTGACAGTTTCTTTATGTATCATTAGGACACGAGTATAGTGCTCAGTGTTGTAAGCTTTATTTGAAAGTTCTGACTGATAATTCAATAGACAATGGAATTTTATTGATTATAAGGGACTTTATGCTTATGAAGGTTTTTTTTTCAGTTTCAAGATGAATAATATTTGCCCTTACATGGCACAGCAATGGAGGCTAATCTGTCCCAAAACTGTGCTAATTTAAGATTCTTTTATAAGAAGGAGACAAACTCATCTTAAATAATATTGTTTTATAGCAGCAGTTTATCAATGACTGCATTTGTATTTGGCAAAGTGACAATACCTTTCTGAGCAACTTTGTTAAATAGTTGAATTCAAATATATTTTGTTTCATGTTGACTTATCAGGCTGATGAAAATGTCGTTCATTTTTTCAGACATTTTAAGTTGAGGTAGATGATATGTGTGAAACTTGGTGTAAAACCACTGCTTGTTAAAGATTTGAATATTATAACAGTACACACTGATTTAAAATGAAAACAAAATCTATTCCTTATAGCCAACATCTGGGACATATGAAGAACTGCAAATATTAAGAAGAAAATTTTGCACGTTTTTATTACAAATCAGAAATGTCTTAGCAAGGCTCCTTTGAGAATGACTTTGTTAAGACCTGTTGATATAAATAGAATGGTGATCTTTATATCAAATTAAAAGGTAATACACAGTCTCAGAGATATTACATTTTACTGCTGAATATACCTACCTGGAAAATAAGACAGGTAGCATTATTTTTTTCTCATAGTAATGTCAGATGCTATGCATTCAAAGTAGTAGGAGCTGTCCCAGATATTGCTTTATTAGAAAGAAAGTTGAAGAAGCTTTTTTAAATGATTTTATAGTTATTAGCTATAACTATGTTACTGCAAGATCAGAATTTATTAATACTATAAATAATATACATATCAAGGAAGTTGTTAATTTTAATGAAGGTTATGTTGGTTATGTTTTGAGCAGTTCTTGCCCCTAAAAAATGTTGGTATGACACCTGGTATGCTATGAATACATACTAGAGAACTTTTTTTAAGGATTTGGAGTGACAATTTGCACCATCATGAAAACATGCCCCTGGATTTACTATTCTTCCATGCAGGACTAGCTTAGTCTTGCATGGAAGCGGCCGTTTAGGAGCAGGACGGCAGACCGGCATGGATATTAATGAAGGTGCGCTGCCTGAGCTCCTAATCTAACACAGAGCATGTAAGAGTGCAGGGGGCATGTCTGAGAGCAGAGCTCTCAAAATCTACACCCCACCACAATGAAGAACAGCAGAAAGGCCAAAGAAATGAGTGAGACCACTCATAGGTGTCCGCATATCCCCAGCAACATTCCTCCATGTGTACAACAGCAAGTAAATACAAATAACATGAACAAACCCTTCTTTTTTTATTAAAAATCCGATTAAAGCTAACCGTAGGTGTGCCCATCGCTTATCTATGCTTAATGCAGCTTAAATAGCTGAAGAGAATAACAAGGAACATATATGCAAATGAAGCAGTATAGCAATAGTGTAGTGGGCAGAGCATTTGCCTTACGAGCAGGCATTCCCGGTTCGAGTCCCACTGCAGCATTTTCCATGGCAAATCACGTTATGACCAATATTTTTGTTGCATAACCCACTAAATAACATATATTTGTGAACTGGCATACTGCATTAAATGCACATGTGAGGTGTCAGTGTCATAATGTTGCAAGGTCCCCAGATAAGCACATGTGCCCCATGCAGTATATGTACACAGGAATCATGGATACAAATGGAAGGTAAAATGTGTAATGAATGACAACCCCATGCAGCTTTCAAATCACCCTTCTTCCCAAGAACCATGAGATATAACTGTCCAAATCAGCGTAAGTGTAAGTGGCAGTAAGCACTAGTTAGCAAGTGTAAGCACCAATAAGCAGTAGTAAACATATTTAAGCACTAGTAAGTGGGTTTAAGCCTGTTTGCATGGGGGGTAAGCAATGATCACACAGGTTAAGCAATTTTGAAGCTAACTCTCTGTAAGCATATATAACCGGAGGTAAGCATTGCTTACCCTTGCACAAACCCACGCAAACCCGCTTACAACTGCTCAAAAGTGCCTTAATCACTCTGTATCCAATGGACCTTGTTCTGCCCAGCAACAAAATGAACAGCCTTATAGGTCTTGTACCCAGGACGCTATACACTACAGTCACAGTAGTTAACCACCAAGCCATCACAGCAGTACAGAAGAATGAGGTATCACCAAACAAGTCCTCACTATAATAAAATCAAACTGAACCTGTAAAAGGAATCAGTTTACAGTTATATGTTCCATAACCCACTACATAACATAAATATGTGAACTGGAGTACAGCAGTAAGCCCAGAAGTGAGGTGTAATTGTAATAGAGTGTTGAAGTCCCCAGTAAAACACAAGGACCCCATACAGTGTACGTACGCATGAATCATGGATACCAGGCAGATATATAAGATGTAATGAATAAGAAATTGATGCCAAAAAGAAAATATAATGCAAAGTCTAATGTAAGCAATGGTAAGCATTGCACAGGCCAGCTTAGGAGGTGTAATCAATGTGTAGGCCAGCTAACTCACTGTACCCAGTGGTATATTCCTTTAAACAATGCCAACCTTAGGTAAGCAGGTTTGCCCATAGCCTAGCCTTTTGAAAACTGACCAATCATGGTAAAGTGCGGAAAATCGGCCCTACTTAAACCCAGCAGATGGGAATACATCTCATAACTGGTTGTAGCTTCCCCTTGCAGGCACCATGTCAGGAAGGGGAGAGAGAGTGCGCTTTCGGGGAGAGTGCTGGTGCATCCAGGAGTCCAGAGTCATGGCAGGACTCCTTGTCAAAGACCATGAGCAGAGACTGCTGCATGGCCAGTACCAGGGTTCCCAATATAAGGCGGAAGTCTGGGATCATCTCACCCGTGACCTCACCAGTGCCACTGGCATACCCTGAACTGGTGAGCAGATAAGGCATCACTATGCTGACCTGAAGTGGCATAAGGGGGACCTCTTGGAGCAATGGATCCAAGAGGCTAAAATGGCAGGGGATGTCCCAGCTGTGTGTAAGTATCACTCCAGTATGTGTGTAATAATAGCCAGCTCATGTATATCATGGATAGGTATGGCTAAATATTCCTCTTATGTCCTCCACAGCTGCAAGTGAGAGGGCCGCAAACCAGGAAGCCCATGGAAATTGCCTGGAGAGGTTGCGATTTGAGGCAGGTCAGTAATACTCTTTCATGTATTGTCATAGGAAATAAATCTAAAAGTATTAGTACATTAACTGCCTGTATAAAACCTGTATTGTTTAAGGCAAGTACTGCATACACCGGAGAATATGGCAGGAAGTCTCATATAGTTTGTATGTAAGTAAAAGAGTAATAGCCTGATAATAAAGGTCTAACTGCTGGACTGCATGTGTATACTCTGGTATCATATGGTAATGTAGATTTGCAATCACGTAATAGCACTGTTGTATTAAGCACTGTTACCCACACTGTGCACCATAAATAGAATGTGCATGAATGCCTGTATATGACTACTGTAATCCCCAGAGGCCATTTAGTACAACTGAGAGACAGATAGACAGAAAACAGGAAAAAGGCAGATAACAAAACCCAAATAGCACATGCAACTGAGACATGAACTGTTGTATTTTTAGCACACACAGCCATGGTTCGAATCCTGGCAGTGGTAGTAGTCTGCATACAGAATCATACCCCACAACTGTACAGATATGTCCAGTAAAGTGGCCCATATCTGTTGTCTGTCAATCTGACCCCCTGGGAAATCAGTGGGATGATCCCAGATGTATAGGCAGGAAACAGGAAATACAACTGGCTGACACACATCTATGAGAACAAAGCTGGCACACTAGCTACTCCCCAAAACCTTATGAGAGTAAGAAGGCACGTATGTCCCATTTACACCCCCTTGTTGCCACGCTGTGGCCAGAGTGTGTACAGTAACAGAGTGAGATGTATGTGCATAATAGTAATGTGGAATCTGGTATTGTGTGTGGCAACATTCAGGTAGTGCTAACAGATATTTCTCCCATAGGTCTGTCAGATACAAACACTGTGCCCAGAAATACAAGAATGATACCCTATACTGGTACTGTTTACTTTGGTATTGTATGGCATTGTGACTGATGCCATTGCTTTGAATAATAAGGTATTACTCATCACTGTCACCCACGCTGCCCTACAATACATATCTGTCTAGGGAATCCTGTATAAGGATGTTGTAATAGCGGGTCAGAATGCAAAACCACAGGAGAATTATAAGACAGAATGCAGATGGGAGATATACAGCAATATCTATATAGTACACACAACTTTGATAGACAGTGTTTAAGTTGTAACAGACACAGCCACGGTCTGAATCCTGGGAGTGGAAGTAGGCTGCATACAGAATCATACCCCACAACAGTACAGATAAGACCAGAATGTCCAGCATACAGGCCCATATCTGCTGCCTGTCAACCTGTCCCCCTGGGAAGTCTGTGGGATGATCCTAGATGTTTAGGCAGCAAACAGGGAATACAACTGATTGTCACACATCTATAAGAACAAACCTGTCCCTCTAGCAACTCCCGAAACTGTTATGAGAGTAATAAGCCAAGTATGTCCTATCTACACCCCCATGTTGTCATGCTGTGACCAGAGTGTGCACAGTAACAGTGAGATGTATGCGCATAATACTAATGTGTAATCTGGAACTTTGTGTGGCAACATTCAGGTAGTGCTAAGAAATATTGCTCCCACAGGTACGTCGGATATGAACACTGTACCGAGACATAAAAAACTTGATACCCTGTACTGGTACTGTTTACTCTGGTATTGTATGGAACTGTGAGTGTTGCAGTTGCTCTGAATAATAAAGCATCACTGATCACTGTCACCTACACTGTGCTACATAATATAACTGTGTAGGAAAGCATGTATATGTGAGTGGTAAGTCACTAAAGGTTGAAGATGGCAATAGTCTATATATGTCCCGCTGCACCTGCATGTCGTCAAGACATGACCAGAGTCTGTGCAGAAAGAGTTGGATAGCTATGTGCACAACATCAACCTGGAGTCTTGGAGTATGTGTAGAAACAGTTAGTTAGTGTTAACAAACATTCCCATCCACAGGTATACCAGGTAGGAGGTGTATACTGCAGGTAAAACCTGTTCATGTATAATGATGATGACAGCCATATCACTGTCCAAACTAAGGCTATAGGGTAGTGTAGTAATACATGTAAGGTACAGATAACAGCACTGACTAGGAAAGTAATGTGGACTACAGTAATATACTAGTTGTTAATTGACATCTTTCTCTCCACCCCACCATATCTCTAACAATAAACTACATACCCACCTCAACTGGTATGTAATGACTCCACTCTTCTGATTATGTCCTATTGGTTGATATATATTTAAATTTGTTTCCATGCATGTGCTATATTGAATTATTCCAACACTGGTGGCATGGTGACATCAATGTACCTGCATGCTGATGTTATTACCACTGTGGTCCCATATATGCATGTGTTCCGTTTGCTGTGCAACTGTTCTGTATCTGGTGTCTGATTTAATGGGAATATCTTGGCATGCTGTTATACCTAACCCTGGAATGTGTTGACTATTACTGACCCACATATGATGATAAAATCGAAACTCTATAGCACATTTGGGAAGGACGGTCCCAGCGAACCCACCTGTCCCACCTCAGCTGGCCATGGCACCGAGCACCAGCATGTCTGGGGCCCAACCTGGGACCTCCTTGTCTATTGGTCCTGCACCACCTTTGGGTGGAACTGCCTCAGGGGATGGGGCTCATCCTCCCCGGGAGTGGGTGTGGACAGGAAGCTGTCACCCTTGACCAGGTCCGCGTCGTGGTGCATAGCGAGCTCCGCAGGGAGATCGGAGATCAGCTATGCCAGCAAGAGGGCCATGTTTCACAACTAGAGGGTTGGCCTGGCTCTGTGACTCAGCCCCCAGCACAGCCACCTTTGGGGCTGTGAAGGTGCAGTGGTGACTGCGCATGTGTGGGAATCTCAGTCCCACTGTTTCCACTAGGGGGCTCATGGGCTTCCGATTTCCAAACACCCCTCCCCATCAAGATGTTTATCCCCCCCACATGTGTCATATACCCCCCCGTATGCATCTTGTTTGCCTTGTTTGTTAACCTACCCAACCTACCTCCCCAAATATACCTACTATCCATCCCCAGCATCCCACTCTCATCTGAAAAAAAAAGGGCTATCTGTTCACCCCAAAAAAATCTCGCCCCATACATAGCTGTCCATTTCACACATGTGTCCACTGGACAGATGTAATCTGGTCTAACTGGCATCAGAATGAATTGTTGTCCTCACCCCTCTCTCAGGGGTTTGAGTGTCCAAATCTACCTCCAAATTCAGTGTATATACACAGCTGTTGCTGTGGAAGAAATGGGCAGCTATGGACCTTTCCTACATCCTTCCTGACATCCTTAGCTATTTTCCCTACTGTCTTTCCCTATTTGTGCCCCTTTTTCACCACTTTCCTATCAACCCTTTTTTTCTTTTCTTTAAATGTAATTAGTGTGGGGTAAGAGGCAGTAAGCACTTATAAGCAGCAGTAAGTGGGATTAAGCTTGCTTGCACTGGGGTAAGCAATGCCTACACAGTTTAAGCAATTGAGAAGCTAAATCAGTATAAGAAACCGTAATCGGAAATCAGCAGTGCTTACCTTTGCGCAAACCCAGGCAAACCCAATTACAACTGCTTAAAAGTGCCTTAATCACTCTGTATCCAACAGCCCTTGTTCTGCCCAACAAGAAAATAAACAGCTTCTGCAAGGCTCGAACCCAGGACCTTGCACATCGTAGATTAAGTGATTTACCAGTAACTCGTGTCAGAAATACAAAATCCTGATGTTTTCACAAACATATCATCCAGCCCAGTCATTCAGCATTACAGGAAATATATTTAAACATGTAGATGTATGTGTGTGTACATATATTAATATCTAAATAGATATATACATATCTATATATGTAGATATATATATATATATATATATATATATATATATATATATATATATATATGTATATAAACATACATACATATGCAAACGTCTATAGATATATATGTTTACATCTATATGTCTACATATACAGCAATATATATATATATATATATATATATATATATATATATATATATATATATATATATATATATAGGTATATACAGACATGCATCTGTAGATAAAAATGGGAACATAAAAACATATATGTCCACATGCACCGTTAATGGGGTGAAGGGTCCTAAACAACATATGTCTTGTATGAATAGGTATCACCCCCCACAGCCAACCATGTCTGCCCTGCAATACACTACCAACTGTTGCAGATCACATAACCAGGACCTGACACATCATGGGAACAAGATGTTAACAATACTCCATCCCACCTGTATGATGTCAGGCCGGTATCAGTAACATATCATTCAGTACAGTCTGGCTACTATAGGGAATGTACAATGTGGAAGCTGTCAACATCCTCAGGATACATATACACAGACACATATATGCAGATACAAATACAGACACACATATATGTATATATATATATATATATATATATATATATATATATATATATAGAGAGAGAGAGAGAGAGAGAGATATGTAAGGACACATACACACACAGAGATATGTATAGTAAGATACATATGTAGAAAGTGCACACAATACGGAACAGCCGCTATGCCTGCAGTTGCTACCTTACCAACTGGACACTGTATGAGCCACCCATACAAATGACAATCATTGCCTGCAACATATACCCACAGAGAGGACAAAGGATATTTCACCACACACAGGTTTGCATACATGGGAAAGCTTTATTTGTTTACTATTACAGTTGCATATGCCATGTCATATAGCTGTTTAGGCACCGACATCCATATAAACAGAGTAATGCAACTGTGAAGCAGTTATACTAATACAGTAGTCTGGAAAGGTTTACATATGTTGCTGTCCAGGCTGAGGCCTTCAAGTAGTACAATAGTAAAGACAGACTGGGCCACATGATACCAAACAATCAACAGTAAGTAATGCAGATGTATAGTCCAGCAGCCTCTATCTACACTCTGTACACAATTCCTAGGGGGTAAAGACCTCAGTTGACAAAATGGGATGTATCTGTTACATAACAAGGCATAACTGACACCATCACAATCACACTGACAAACAGAACAGTCTGTATGGCAGGAGGCAGTAGGCCTGCATTTACCCAAGGTGAATTGCATGGTAATGTACATCCAGATACCTTAAGGCAGCTTACCCCTGATACCTCCACATGTTGTAACAGCCTAGGTTAGTTATGGTGCACTCCCCCCCCCCCAGACTCAGTAATACAGGGCCATGAACCCAGGACCCTGTATACTACTGTCACAACACTTA
This sequence comes from Protopterus annectens, assembly GCF_019279795.1. Lineage (NCBI taxonomy): Eukaryota > Metazoa > Chordata > Ceratodontiformes > Protopteridae > Protopterus > Protopterus annectens. Next base: position 1,237,279,902 of record NC_056731.1, on the reverse strand, counting down.
ACCACCACGACTTGACCACTGTGAAGACAGCTATTGTTTTATCAATATAGCTGTCAATACACATATTGTATAGTATTGAACAATTGCCTTTACTTCCTAAATTGTGTAGTCCTTGTTATTAATATGACTGTTGCATCACATATGTTGTTTTATCATAATGTACACATAGCAGATACATATGGTGAGCTACATCTGGGAGGGTATACACAACTGTGAGGTTTACACATGACAGGAATATAGTTATATACATATAATAGGTCTATATATGTGTACATATACATACACATGCATACTCATACATATGCCTGTATACACATCTGTATAGTGCTACATATATATGGCCATGTGTACATCTCTTCGTATCTATATATATATATATATATACACACATATATATATATATATATATATATATATATATATATATATATATATGGGTCTACTTTCATACAACGCCACGTCACCGACACCGGAAGACCGAGGCGGACGACCGAACAGGTAGGTTACCGCACGCAATATCCCGGCGGCTGAGAGACCGACAACGGCAGCGTGTGAGCGATACGGTAAGTGTCGAAGTGAAAGATGTAGTATTGGGGAGCGGACAGGTAAGTGTACGATAGTGAGGGATTTTAGGATAGGGTGTGGGAAAGGTGAGTGTGCGGTGGTGTCGAACTAAGGGTTCCGGTGAGGTAAGTGTGTGGAAGTGACGTAGAGCAGTGTAGGGTAGTGTTGAGTGTGTCAGTGTTAGAATGCGGTGGAGTGAGTGTGCGATAGTGACGGGCTGCATGTTTTAGGGTGGGTTAAGTGAGTTAGGGTTAGGGTGCAGGTAGGGTAAGTGTGCGGTAGTGACGGTGTTGAGGTTTAGGGGTGGGTTAAGTGAGTTAGGGTTAGGGTGCAGGTAGGGTGAGTATCACGATAGTGGTGTTGAGGTTTAGAGGTGTGTTAAGTGAGTTAGGGTTAGGGTGCGGGTTGGGTAAGTGTGCGGTAGTGTCGGACGTTAGGGTTAGGGTTTAGGTTAAGGTTAGTGGATATGTTGTTGTGTGCAATGTGTAGTTGGCGTTTTTTGTCGGTGTTGTGGTGTTCGGTATGTTGAGTTGTTGGTGTGGTGTGTTTTCGGTTGTTTGGGGTCGGGAACATGTGTGTCGGCGATTAAATGCGTTCGGTCTATGAAAGTAGACCCATATATATATATATATATATATATATATATATATATATATATATATATATATATATATATATATATATATATACATATATGTATATATAGATATACTTGTATGTATATATAGATATATGTATATATAGCTATATATGTATGCACATCCTATGTGTACAGATATACCTAGTTATGTTGGTATATATGCAGATATCTATAACTTTATGTGCATACATATCTATTCTGATATACCTACTACTGTCAATATATATGTAGATATCCATATGTATATGTGCATATGTATTTCTATCTGTATATGTGTAGACATATATTGCTCTGCATATTTATATATGAGTGTTTATATGTATATCTATGTACATATATATATATATATATATATATATATATATATATATATATATATATATATATATATCTCCATCTGTGTATGTCGATATGTATATGTGTATATATCTATATAGACATCTAGATAATTATATATACATATATTTTCACCATATGTCCTGAACATGGAGAGTAGCCCTGCCTCAGCCACTAGAGTCCCAACTTCATAGGGCAAGGGGATGTCAGGTATGTATAGCAGGTATATGTGTAAACTATTTGTACTGTAATAGGGATTGTCTTCACAGACATGGTGGGAGGTCACATCTGATTTTAACATGTGCGCCATTGGCTACTGACAGACATCCTAAGAACATCATAGTACAGTACCACTGCTAGCGCGTAATGCTCCTGTGGACTACAGCCGAGATATTGGCCAATACATGTGGGCAGTCTGACACACTCTGGACAGTCCAGAGGTATACACAGAACTCCTTAGTGCAGGACATGTGGACCAAGCCTGACAATGTAGATGTTAACAGTCAGGTAGATGGGTATAACACATAACTACTGATATACATTTGCCCCCATAGGTTATGCATTCACAAACCCCTGTCTGTCCTGACACATAATAACCACTGGTACAGAGGTGCCATGGCCACGTACTACCCACTGTATATTGACATACATCTGTACAGCATCCCACTGCTCTGTCTGACATACATGACTGTTATGCTGACCCGGCAGCAGTACATCTGGCAAGAATCTGGACATGACATCTCACTGGATAAGTACACTAAGCTGCTAGTCATGTAACAAAGCACTGTACAGTCTACAGGCAGACTGGCTCAACACTGGCCTACATTTCCTATGGTGGAATGCACATGTACCAGCATATATAGCAGGCCCTACAGGCATGTCATGGCACAGAGTATGATACACATGTGCGAAAGTGCATAACCACAACCAATGTGAACACAGCCACAGCCACATATGATAAGCTAGCATAATATTACAGTATATGGACTATCTGTTCAACACTATCCTCATATGTGCCACTCACACACTAACCCTACATATACTGGGCTACTACACAGTGTGCTCCGATGACTGTCTGTGGTATGGGACATATGTGTGTATGGCCCTACAAATATGTAAGCCGATAGGGTAACATAAAGTGGAGCAGCATGTAGCATCAGATAGAACAGGATCAAAAACAATGACATCTACCACAGTCTGTACACAGGCCAAAGTACATATTAACAATACACACACTGTCGACAATCACCATAAGTACACAGACCTCAGTACTGTACACACAACCACAGAATGTCCAGGTTACATCATAAAATATAACCCCTACTATACATAACATGTGTCTCAGTCTGATATCTCACTGGCTTGTTATTAGATATGATGTCACTAATTTCGGTCTACAGCACATATGCACCTCTTACTGCATGACATATGTACAAAGGTTGACAGAGTTGTGGCTGGAGGCACATACACAGGGCCGATATTGACATGCTGCTGTGATAACCTCATACATTTACTGTTGTAACAGGGTTTGTTGAAACATATGTCCTATGAGGGATACGAATCAGTAACACTCACATCTGTCACCATCTACAGACTGCAATCCTCACACTACCTTCTGCAGTTCAAAGATAGGTGCTCTTTGTGTAACACATGAAACAAAAGGCACCATACACTGCCCAGTCTGCAGATGACCCTACAGATGGGGGTTTCCTCATAAACATAGGACTGACATGACAGGTATTAAAACATGTAGGACAGCCATATCCACACACACCCTGTTAAACCAGCATTACTCCAAATGCAGTATAGCAGCACTTACAGTCTGTAGTCAGGTCAGGTACACCCCCCTCCTGTGTGTTGCCCTGTTTTCACAGTGTATGTTGTTAGAGGTAAGTCTCCAATCCATCTGAGATGCTGTTTGCCAAACAACAGATCGAGTTCCTGCTCACAGTGAATGTAAAGGCCTAACGCCAACATGATGTTCCTAGATATTGGAGTGTGTTTCCATGAACTTGGCAATGGGAATGGTCCCACAGCTGTTCCACATGCAATCAGCTGGAGGAGGGCTGCAATTCATGCAGAAGCCATAAGCTGATCATAAGCATCACTTAAAATACACATGCTGCTGCCTTAGCAAAACAGGTGTAAGTCTCCACATCCACTGGAGAGGGAGTGAGAGAAACAGACAGCAGCAAAGAAAAGTCAGGAAGGGGTGGGAGAGTAAAACTTAAGCATGTTTGTGTCACACACCTACCAGTACAGGGTATAAAACCCCTGATGACTATGTAGTATTATGACATGTCTATGCAGTTATTGGATGTGCCACATAGGTTACATGTTCAGAAGTCCTCAAAATGTATATGGGATGGTGAGTGACATCTGCAACAAGGATATGGTAGCTATACGTTAGGTGTAGTACATGTGCCAGTCCACATGAACAGGTGCCAGCATCAACACAGCCACACTCTCATAGGGATGCACACACATTGGCACACTTGGCAGGGCCAGGAATATAACTTATCACTAGTGAGATTGCCACAACACATTACTGTGCAGGCATCACATGCACCACAAGGGTCATACAGAGGTTATATGGGCAAAGGGTATGTGGAGGTGTCTGACATCAGGCAGCATACTTCAGTATGCCAGTCGGGGTTGTAGTGAGTGTGAATGTGGTCATACGCATCATACAGCATACACACAGACACAGGGTGCCAGTACTGACATGCATGGGTGCATTGCTTCACTGGTGTGTAGTGGTCGACTCTGCCAGACAGCTATACAAGGCTAGGTGATGGATATACCTTGGCATCAGGGCACATGTGGCTAAGAGGTGTAGTGTCTGGATTTGCCCACACAGGTGGGTATTGTATTCACCATCCAGTCACCTGGGTGACTATTGCATGTGGCCAATGCTGTGCATTGCTTGACATGCATGTGTCATTTAGTCCATGACATCGATGGTCTCTGGGATGTGCAGACCTAACACATGCATGTACAGTGACAAGTGGAACTGTACCTGGGGTGTCTGGCCTAAGTTGTGTACACAGATTGTTATCATCAGATGTGCCAGTCCTGGCCTCATGTGATGGGAACTGTTAATGGATGGCAGGTTGACCCTGCACCTACATTGATAGCATGATACCAGTGTTCCCTGATGTCAGTGGTATCTGTCCATACAGGGCATGTTTTTCAGGCATGGTATTCCATTGTGGGTCACATTTGATGGCACCACAGGTGTTGCAGGTGTCCAGTGGGGAACATGGGGAAGGTGCATTATTGGCATGTATGTGCCTATTGGACTGATGGACGAGGTGCCATGCCCTCTGTAGGCCACTGCAATCACACCATGGTTACTATCAGTGGGCAATATGCAGGGTACATAGTGGCTGTTGCCTAGGCAAGTGTATGTGTGAATATGAGACATGGGTTGAGAGTGTTCTCTGGTTAATACTAGGTTTGCTCACTTTGTTCGCTTGGCCTTGATGTCACATGTAGGGGTATGGATTTGCACCCCAGCCTCTCAGCTATTTCACATCTGTTATCCCTGTATGATGGACATTGTGGGCCACCATATAAGAAATTTGCAAAATCCACTCCACATTGAGTCCAGTTGTTACACACTCACCCCCACCTCCACGCAGTATACGAATTACACGCACACACCTGTCATGTCTGGGATTAGAACTGCTACCTAACTAGTTTATTACACTACAGCACTACACAGTTGTAGGACACGCCATAGAGATTACTGGAGTACTCCTTCCCCAAAGGTGTTTTTCACAGTGAATGACATCAGCAGGATTGCCAAAGTAGGGTTTTTGAATTGTAGTGAGGGTGACTAGCCTAAAAAGCATTGATCTTTGCACAGATAAACACACACAGTTGCCATGTCTATGATTATAACTCCTACCTAATTATTTTTATCACACTACAGCAGTACACAGTTATAGGACATGCCATGGAGATTACTGGGCTACAGCTTTACGAAAGGTGTATTTAACAGTGAATGACATCAGCAACACACACACACACAGTTGCCATGTCTGGGATTAGAACTCATACCTAACTAATTTATCACATTACAGCAGTATGCACTTATTGGATGCACCACGGAGATTAGTGGGCTACAGCTTTCTGAAAGGTGTATTTCACAGTGAATGACATTAGTAGCCTTGCCAAAGTAGGGCATTTGAATTGTAGTGAGTGTGGCTAGCCTAAAATGCATTTCTCTTTACACAGAGACACACACACTCACACACAGTTGCCATGTCTGGGATTAGAAATCCTACCTAACTATTTTATCACACTACAGCAGTATGCAGTTATAGGACATGCCACAGAGATTACTAGGCTACAGCTTTCTGAAAGGTGTATTCCACAGTGAATGACATCAGCAGCCTTGCCAAAGGAGGGCATTTGAGTTGTAGTGTGTGTGACTAGGCTAAAAATCATTGCTGTATACACAGACAGAGACACACACACACTTGCCATGTTTGGGATTAGAAATCCTACCTAACTAGTTTATCATACTACAGCAGTACACAGTTATAGGATGCTACACGGAGACTACTGGGCTACAATTTTCCCAAAGGTGCATTTCAAAGTGGATGACCTCAGCCGGCTTGTCATAGTAGGGCTATGGGCAGGGCATTGTGTGTGCATGGGCCATAACCCATTCATCTAGAGGTTGACACACCAATTGTTTGGCACACACAGGGTTATATTCCACAGGTACGTGTATACAGCTGCTAGATGAGTACTTCCTTGTACAGTCATGTTGCACAGCTAGCACTTGCCCTCATAGTCTGTAATGCTGACAGATATCGGTGGCTAATATCTACAGTGAGTGACATCTGACTGTCATGTGGTTGTAGCCATTTGGCTGTGTGCTGGGTGGGACAGGCCTCATAATGGATGGCACCTTGTCAAAGTCACTCTCATCCACACATCTATGTATGTCTACATTTGGCTTATTATAGTGTGTTGTCCTTGGATATATGTCTGTATTCCTATCCAGTGTGGGTGCAAAGCATGAGTGGTGCATACTGAGGAGTGTCTGCACTAACATCTGCAACTGTCAGATATGTATGGTCCACTGTTGTTTGCAGACATGGACTTTATTTGTTTGTGTGTGAGCATGCCCAGTATGATCTTTCAGTATGTTGTTGTCTGACATTGCCTTCATTTCTCGAAGTGTGTGAGCATGCCCAGTATGCCCTTCTGTATTGAATGTGTGCATCGATTACAGGAAGTTTGTATTCCAGTGCAGACCTTTGTGTTGTACACCTACAGGTAGCAAACTGTTTCTGCAGGGTATCCATCGATCATTTGGCAATATGGGGACAAAGTGTGCAGGGGATAGTGTATACTGTAGGTGATTGTGTCTGTGCTGCTTCAGCTACATGGTACTGCTGTTAGCAGAGATATTCAGACATGGTACTGTTATATACTGTGATGTTTTCTGTCCTCATGTACTGTCAGGTTGACATTCCTGCTCATACTGATGTCTTGGGGGACATGGGTGACTGCAGCTGTGTGCGGTATTGAGGGCAGATGCCTACATATTCATAGTAGGTTATGACATCCTGGAGGGGGAGCTGCAGACACTTGCTGCTGGGTCTGTGTATCCGGTTCAGCACCTCGGTACAGTGCTGGCAGAGGATCCCATACTTGTACATCCATCAACATGACAGTATGGACTTATATTCCTATGGCAATACCTTGCAGCTGTACAGATTCATACAGGTTACCCAGAGGCAGGGGCCAAGAGTCAGGACATTACCCCTATTGTGGTGTACGGGCAGGTATGTAGCCACCCATTTATGTGTGTACAGCCAGGGATAGTGTGTGCACATAGGTTACTGTCAGACCTTGCACATTCCATGCTGCCCACGATCTCACCCCCCCCGTTATTCTGTCCTCTTCCTTACATTATGAATACATCCTCTGATACTTTACCTAAGGTTATCACCCCATCACAGCTGTGTGTTGGTGTTTGTCCACAATTCATACAGTGGGACATGTTGGACATGTTGCTGTGGTTTCTCCACATGGCCATGCATATGGCTTATGTGGAGTGTGTTGTGTTGTTATTTGAGTGTCCATGACATAACATGAATTGGCAGTACATGTGAGACACAGTCCCTTGGCAGAGGCCTGTGGGCCATTAGGTGTTGATGCGGGCCAGATGTGGTAGGCAGTTCAATTCTGTCAGTCCTACAGTCTCAGACTGCCATACAGTATATTCCCATGGGGTGACAGGGTAGGTGTGCTAGGTATTCATGCCAATACCTTCTATCAGTCTTGATCAGGTGATGTGGATGCTGGCAGGGTGCTACCTACAGCTAGCGACACACCTGCATGGGACACCTGCACTGCATGCTGCATTCTTTTGCTATTGCCATATACAGGTGGGGTCATATTGTACCCATTCCCCACAGCAGTGGTTCAACCAGAGAGGTACCTGTGGGTGGTGTTTGCGTGAGATGGGTGCATGTGTGCTATGGACACTACTTGCATCTGACACACAGATATGCATTGGGCATTCCAGTTATGCTTGCATGTGCAGGTACATCAGCTGTTTCCCAATACATGAGTCCTACCTCCTTTGTAATCTGTAAGTGTTTGGGCAGACAACACCAGTATCCCCTACTACAGGACCAGATAATGTGATGCATACCTGTATGTACAATTCCAAGGGTATGTCCATTTCACAGTGACACAATATATACTGTATGTCTGGGGTACTTTCCCCTGTGTACTGCTTGTATATCTAGCACAACAGCCATGTCATGTCAGTCTTTCAGATGGTGACACATATTACCACTATACATTTACAATGGCTTACTGCTAGCATGTGTATACTGGTGGGTATTGACTTTGGCACTGCACTTGTGAAGACTTGTCCCTGTCATCAGCAGTAGCCAGGTCTTACCTCAACATGCATACATACTGACCACAGTCACACAATATGAAGCACACACCAATCTAACACACACATACCTGCATACAGATGCTACAACCTATCCTGCTACCTTGGCCACCTCTGTGCATCTGTGCTCCACTGGTATTATACCTACACATACATGTTACTACATTTCTACATAGGGTTGTGGGGGGCACACCTGACTGTTGCGACATGTGTACATCGGATTGGGGGGGGACACCAGACCATTACTACATTTCTAAATAGGTTTGGGGGGGCACACCTGACTGTTACTACATTTCTAAGTAGGGTTAGGGGGAACACACCTGACTGTTTCTACATTCCTACACAGGATTGTGGGAAGGGGGCACACCTGACTGTTCCTACATTTCTACATATGATTGTGGGGGGACAGACCTGACTGTTTCTACATTTGTACACAGGACTGCGGGGCACACCTGACTATTTCTACATTTCTTCACAGGATTGGGGGGCACACCTGACTGTTACTACATTTCTACACAGGATTGTGGGAGGGCACACCCGACTGTTACTACATTTCTACACAGGATTGTGAAGGGCCCAACTGACTGTTTTTACATTTCGATGTAGGATGGGGGGGGGGGGGCACACCTGACACTTGTACACATTTGCTATGACTGTACTGGTATGTCAGGTACTCCATTTCATTCTGTATTCTAACCTATCATGCTGACTAGAGGCATGTCAGTGTACTAAAGGTCTTAGCTTTGATTGACCTACATATTAGTTTTTGACTTCCTTCTCTTCAGAACTAACATCCCACTGCCTGACCTGCTGTAGTCTGTCTGTGTAGGCCTGGGGGGTGATGTTATCCATAGCATCATTCAGAGGCCATAGCACAGCCTTTGTTTGTGTTTGTCTACACCTGTCCTTCTGGCTGAGACTGTTGTTGGGTATGTGATCCTCCCTGACTGACATGTGTGAGTCAAATGGACACACATGTGACCCAGCAAATTTCCTGCAGTGGGTTTTGTCACCCTGTGTAGTACTGGCTACTATGGTGACACCAGTATTTGTTACAGATCTCATGATGCCACTATAGGTGTCTATTATCTGCTGGCATTCCATTCAGCCACCTGATTCCCTTGCATGCTCACATCCATACCATAGATACAGGTAACAATACATTCTACTCCATTCAGTAATTGGTAGGCTGAATGACTTACCTTGTGGGTGTCCCTGTATTGAGGGTGGTGCTGCAGGGCTACCTATGTCGGATGCACATAGTACACTCCCTACACATGATTGAGCACAGGTAGTGTCATGTTTGGCATCCCTTTAACTGTATGTGAGAGTCAGAGAGAGGTGTTATTCCCTGAGTCCCTCCTGTGTCAGTGTATGTGCTATAGATTGCCTCTTTGCCAAGGCCAGGGCATACTGGGCATGCCTCCTTCTGCCTACTGGGGAAGGCTCAGGTTGTTCCTCCTCTGAGTCATTCTCTGCCTGTGCAGGCCTTGGCAATGTTGGAGGGCTGTGTGGGCCTGCCCCGTACTGTTCCTGCTGCAGCTGTTTCCGCAGGATCCTATTGTGTAGCATGGCACATACGATGACAATTTGAGTACATGTAGCAGGTGAGTACTGCAAGGCTCCACTGGATGTGTCCAGGCACCAAAACCGTGATTTGAGCATCCCAAACACATGCTCTGTTATAATTCTGGTCTGTGCGTGTGCCTCATTATGGAGTTCTTGTTTGGGTGTGTGTGCATTTCTGATGGGTGTCATCAGCCACAGCTCCAGTGCGTATCCAGCATCAACCACTAGGTGACCATAAGGGATGTCCCCATTGGCAAATCTGTGGTACAGCTGCATCAGATGCCAGATGTGGGAATCGTGATAGCTTCCAGCGCAGCCACCACACACATTCCTTATTATGCCCTGGATATCGCACATGACCTGGCAGTTGATGGAGGGGAAGCCCTTGCGGTTGATGTAGACTCTACCCCGCTCACCGGGTGGTGCTTTGATGCATATGTGCGTGCAGTCTATAGCACCCACTAACTCAGGGTATTCTGCTATTTGGTGGAACAGTTGCATATTGCTGGCCAACGCCTCATGGGTGTTGGGGAAATATACGTGCTCACCGGCATGTGCTGACATGGCATCCGGGAACTGGTGGAGTACCCTGGATACTGATGCCTGTGAGATCCCCATCATATCCCCAGTTGGCCTTTGGAAAGCTCATGTAGCTAGTATTCTTAGGCCTACACATACCTTGGTATCCACTCTGTTAGTTGTGTGTGTCAGGCGTGGCCAGCACAGCTCAACAATTTGCTGTAGGAGGTCCCTGTCCACCCTATAGCACTCCACTATCTCCAGCTCATGTAGCCCCTGGTAGGTTACCTTGGATTTGTACACTCTCCTCCGTCTCCTCACTCTGGGTTAGTTGACAGCATTCACATCCTCACCACCCTCAGCCTCTTCCACAAGTTGTTGTGTGATAGCTATTGCAGCCCCTATCATTTTGTTGTTTTATTTGTTAAAATTTCCCCACTTGTATACACCGGTGGTGTAGAGTATAAGAAAAACCAGAGGGGAAGGTGTTTTCATTGTTTATAGTAGTATTCTGGGCTGGGCTGGTCTGCTGCCTGTGTAATTGGCTGATTCAGATACATTTCACCTGCCAGCTATGCTAGTTCTCCTAGATTACCTTCCTACTGCTGTTTTCCCTTCCCATTGCCTTCCTGTTTAAGCCTGGGGGTGCACCACACAAACACAGTGCTCAAATGTGCGCAGAGCTGCTATTTCCTGGTTTACTTTTTTTTTCTTTAAAATCCGGTGCCCGGCACGCATACCCGCTTAGGCAATGTAAAGAGACTAGGCAGCCTCAGACACACCCCCTTCCCTAGCTGTGCTAAGCTAGGAGCAAACCTGAGCCACAGGGCTCCAAAGCACTTACAGTAATCCTGACACCCCCCCTATGATGTCAGCTAACTCCTAGGCTTGCACCAAGCTATTCCTGCTCTTACACTGTTGGGAGCTGACTACCATGCAGGGGCAATCTGGGATTCACTATCATTCCCCTCATTTGCATAGGATTGCCTGCTAATGCATAGTTACATGTCTCACACTGAGCCTTCCCCCTTAGCAACCACTATTCACTGGCCATATTTTCTTCTGCTTGCCATTGACTATAATGGCAGAATAGTGATTTTAGTTGGAATGCTTAGTTTAGGTTTATTTTCTTATTTTCCCCCCAATCCCATTTGCGCGCCACTGCCCTACACTTAAACAACCGAGATCGGCTAAAAAAAATAAAAGTTGATTTTTTTTCCAGCTGTTTTCCATGACAATGGCCTTATACTTGGCCATTGGTATGCTTTCTAAATGATATACACCCTTTATTTGGAGCTGTCATGGCTCCGTTTTGGGATTTGCAGAAATGTACTCTGACGAGGAATTCCGCAGTGGTGCAGCAGTAGCGTTGTTGCCTTACAGCAAGAGGCTCTCCCGTTCGATTCTCGGCTTGGGTTGGGAGTGCCTTGTAGAGTCTGCATGTCCTCCCCTCAGTTGAGTGGGCATTTGAAAGACATGTGTTGAATGGGCGTGCCTTCGTTGAAGGTTGGGCGTCGGGCTGGCAACTCAACACCATTATAAATGACTGCCAATCATTAGCGGACCGGAGTTCCGCTGTGGCGACCCCTAACCGGGAAAAGCTGAAAGACAAACAACAACTCTGTTAATGGCGGAGTACATTTCTACAGATTACACTAGTCCTGCATGGCCGGTTTCCAGCTTCCTGGATCGCAGATTTGCCTTATTTGCATGGATTTCTCCTGCAAATGGGGTAATTTGCATACAGGGGCTGAGTCTGTGCAGGACTAATACAGGAGCTCTCGTGCATGCCCCTACAGGTTATTCCTGGATCGCAAGGCAGAAATATTGCCTGCTGGAGCTCATGCACTAATCCTGCATGCCATGCAAGGCTTGCAGAATCTGGGAGATGTTTTTTGCAGAGTTTTCTTGTGAGAAGATTTCTAATTTATACTTATTTGCATTTTTGCATGCTAAACATTAAATTTTATGCTAGCTAGGTACAGATAGAGTAAAAGGAACAGTTTTGGATTTTTTATTTAGAAAGTAGCAATACCTAAGAGTTAAATGAATTATTTAGCATTCTATCTGTGCTTCAGTAATGTTTGCGATTTTTTAATTTTTTTTATTTTAAGTAAATTATTTCGTTTGACAACAGGGCTCAGTTACTGTTGGATTTGGAATATCTATAATAGTTCTAAGAAAATAATGTAGTCTAAGGGCTGGATTCCGTAAAGATTGTGGAAGCTATTTACAGACAGTGTAGCATGTCACAGTTAGACTTCAGTGTACTAGCTGCAGGCATGATTTCAAAAGACACACTGATGGTAGTCCAAGTACTTAGCTATTCAGCATAGGATAATTACAGATTCTACACAGCCGTCTGATTCCAAAACACATCATGTGCACACAATGCAACTTAAATGTGACAAACTACCATGCTAGCTCTATTTTTGACATCCTTGGTATATACTTTCTGAATGTTAAAGAATAAATACTAATACTACTGAGTTTGCAGGTTTTCATAGAAAAAAACAGCAAAAAAAAAATAAATAAAACCCCATAAAAATCCAACCTGTAATTAATGAACTGCAACAGGATGCACTGATTTAAGCCATATATGAGGCTGTGGCTGTGTGCCCTAGAAGGCAGTCAGCTACAGTCAGAGCAAGGCTGCAACTAAACCAGCTGTCACACCAGCAAATAATAGACAGATGTTGGCTACACAGACAACAGCGAGGAAGTCTGATCCCCCTTGAAACCAAAGTGTTTCTCAATTTGGGTGTAATTCTAGAAACATAGACATATGTGGGATGCTGCAGCAGTGTAACGGACAGCTGCCAGATGTATCCTGGCAAAATTCCTGGAAGCAATATGCAGTAATGTGGATGACTATTTATACATCCTATCCATCCTACAGAGCAGAGAACTGTAATGCACCACTCTATAACACAGCAAGCTTCCCACATGTACTCGGTGCAATAGATTGCACAGAAATACCAGTCAAAACACCAGTACATCCAAAAGCAGACTAATACATAAACAGAAAGGGCTGGCCATCCATCAACTTCCAGGCTGTATGTGCAGCAGATGGTGGCATAACAAACATCATAACAACACACCCTGGAAGTGTCCATGATGCTGCCATATGGAAGGGAAGTGGGCTGAGGGCTGCAAACCAGCAAGGTGAAATACCTGAGGAACTAGTACTATGTAAGTACAGGAACACAGCTAGAATGTAAGCTAAGGATACTTCTCACAACAATATCAATTCTGATCAAATGCGTTTTCATTCCCCACAACATGTGACTGTGGTTATCCATATGAGCTGTGGCAAATGACATCGTAATGTGAGCCATCTAACCCTACACAGTAGGCTTACAATACGCACATGAAGCAACCAGAAACACCATAGACCATGTGCTTGGTGTACTGAAATCTAGGTTCAGATGTCTGAACATATCTTGGGTGCACTGCAATACACACCTGAGAAAGCATCACAGTTAGCAACAGTGTGCACTATGCTGCACAGCATGCTAACTAGAGCACATGGCAATTTTCCAGCTGCAAGAATGAGTGAATGACCCAAAGAACCCCATATGTCTGAAGAGGATATCAGGCATCAGAGGAGGAGAAGCAGGAGAATATAGGGGTCAGAAGACACGGGTGTAAGCAATGTAGGGTGTGACCACAAGTACAAGCCCAGGTAACATGGCAGCATCTGACCCACAACTTTCAGTCATGACAAGCCACACATACATAAGTACACACATTAAACATTGATGTTCGGGTGTTGCCCAGCCACAGCAGCACAGAGTGCATCTAATGGAAATTACCAACTAGATGTACACACTGAGTATCAGACATAACACCATAATTATAATATAGTACAATATAAACATATGCAAAGGTGTTAAAATAGGGATCATCAACTCAGGGCACAACTGATGCAGGCATGTATACAGACTCACAGTGTTGTATCACTGTATGGAAAACAATAAGGGACACACATCAGTGCAACACATACATATTTCTACAGTACAATAACATTAAAAAGAGAAATGACACAGGATGTAATGCAGAATGTTTAATAGCCAAAGAAAAATATATCACAGTAAAGTGATAATTTAGTACTAGGAGACAGCTATGTATATGACACTGATGGACACACTTAGACACAGTCTAGAGCAACCTTCATACCACAGTCCACTCTGCCTCGACCAGTCAATGCTGAGGTATGAATGGAGATGATAAAATCAGTAAGCAAAGGAGAGTAGTATTGTTAGCATTGAATTCATCCTCAAGTCTTGGTGAATACTTTCATGAGGAGGACCCTGTTTTTTTAAAAAAATCTTACCAAGACAACACTGATATACATACTGTGTTTTATATAGCATATATCATGGACTGAAATAGGATAAAAATAAAAAAAGACAGCTGGGTACACAAGCCCCAGGATAAAAAAGTGCCCAATCATGGTAGGCACACTCCTGTCAGGACTGAAGAAAATGACAGTGTTGAATCCTCAAGACATGGAAACATTGCTAAAAAGGGTTTAGGCAGGCTCAAGGAGAGGATGGCCCCTTTGGTAGAAGGAAGCAGTAGTCCACCGAAATCACACAAAATGATAGGCCAAAAAAGAGTCATAACAATGATAGCGTAGACTATTAAGGATAAGAAAGAAATGATGAATTGTTACTGTTATGCAAGAAGCCCAGAATTTATGGAGAGAAGATATACAAATAGATTGAGAGATAAATTAGAGGAAAGAAAAATACTGCAAAAGAAAAACTGTCAAAAGCTTCAAATGCAAATTTGTGTTTATTAATACAACAGATTCATAAAAACATTACATAAACCAAGAAACCTTGGGCCTTTTGGAAAAAGAAGTGATTTAAAATATAAAGAACAAAAGTCTAGAGATTTTTGAAATATATAAAAAGTAATATGAATTTGGAACAAAACACAGATCTAATATGATGCAATATTTATGCAAAGGAGAAAACCAAATTAATCAACACAAAAAAAGGCAGCCCCAAAGATATTCAAAGAGAAATACAAGCAAAGGCACTCAAATATGGACATTTTCACAATACAAAAAAAAAAAAATCGGAAAGGGGAATATAGAATAGACTATTAGTAAAGTAGAAGTTAAAAAAAATAGAAACTGAAGTAATGGAATACCTGCAAATTGAAAGATTTACCCCAGGATTCATGAAGCTCGGCGTAAGGTCGGTTTTAGCATTGCACAGAGCGTCCTCATTACAGATGGTGCAGCAGTGCCATATGAATATGTATGAGGGCGTGCCGCCGCACCCTCAACGTGCCGAGGAAACGTGTGCGAGTGCAGGGGGCGTGTACAAGTGCTCTATAGAGGCGTAAACATGCCCCAACAGATGCACAACCTACTATACTTACTATTAGAGCCCGCCTCTAATAGTAAGTCAGTAATTCAGTGTCTGTGGATATCGAAATGTATGCTAAGCATACAAGAGTGTCCACGAACAGTGAAATAAAATCGAAGTAGTAAACACACAAGCATGTAGTGGAATGTTGGGCCCCATCCCTAGAACTTTCACAATTAGATTCCCCGTGTCCCTATTATACATTTGTATTGCTGCAATATCAAAAGTGTAAGCAAAACGCAGCGTGTTTACGCATTGCTGCCCTCCGCTGAGCGTAGCTTACACATCAAAATCATTCAAATAGAGAAAAACATGCAGAATCAACATAAACGTCAATAGTGTAATGTTTAGAGCATCGGCCTAAAGAACAGGCATTCACGGTTCGAGTCCAACAATAGCACATATCATTTTCCATGTGGAATGAATGTCGTTTTGCTGTAAAACCGACATGAGTATCGCATGAGATGTTTAACTAAATGTCATTCAATCAAAGTGGTAGTGTCATAATGAATAAGGCACTAGTAAGCAGGTGTAAGCACAAATAAACAGCAGTAAACATATATAAGTACTTGTAAGCAAGTCTGAGTGCTCTTGCATGGGTTTAAGCAGTGCCCAGTATAGGAAATTTATATAAGTGTGTACAGATATATATATATATATATATATATATATATATATATATATATATATATATATGTATATGTATATATGAAGAATGAACAACGTAGAACAACGTAACAATAAAGCATATAAAAGGAATGAGAAGGGAATCAACAGCAAACCCAGTATTGTATAGCACTGACAGCGTATGTCATATCCAGCTGGGCAGGAGTGAGCAAAGCACTGCTACTCACACCACAGGCAGGAAATTACCAGTGGGAGTAACATTGTTGGTCTGCTACGTCTACTTTACAATCAGGGGGTAGTCCCTGGTGGGACTACCCAAAAATTGATAGGATGTTTGGCCATCCGACCATTACACAAGCAAGAGCAGGTATGTTCAAGGACTAAATGGTGGGAGAGCCTCAGAATACATGGGTTGGGACAGCATACGTGTAGGGACCCTAACCATCGGGAGAGGGCAATGTGTGGAGGTGTGTCATGGCTGCGATAGCAACTGGACAATGGATGGTATGCGTGTATGTTGAACAAGGGTGGGGTGGAGGAACTATGGGTATGAAATTATGGATCCAGGCATGTCAGGGTTGGATGGGCTGGTTTCAATTGGACTGCCTCGTGGAGGTCAGCAAGTTCGTTCTAAGTATATATACATACACACATGCATACCTCTATATGTAGAAGAACATTCTCTGTAACACATTCATTCCATTTGCAGACGTAAATAACATGACTGCCCTTACAAACCTCGACAGTAGATAGAATAATAGGTTGTGCATAAGAGGGAAGGGAAGAAACTGCTAAAATGCAAAAGTGCGTACAATGTCCAAAGTCAGTGCTGTGCTGAAAAAATCAAATGTGAGGACTTTCTCACACATGGAATTATTCCTGTGATCTGCCTGCTATGGCAATGCCAAATACAAAACCGGTCTATTTGTAAAAGAATTACACCAAACTC
This sequence comes from Protopterus annectens, assembly GCF_019279795.1. Lineage (NCBI taxonomy): Eukaryota > Metazoa > Chordata > Ceratodontiformes > Protopteridae > Protopterus > Protopterus annectens. The sequence goes on along the minus strand of NC_056731.1, from coordinate 1,237,262,380 downwards.
GTACATAATTAGGCTCTCATGTGTAATGTGTGCATTACCACATAGTCATACTTATTAACTTATTGTAGTGTCATGTTAACGGGAGTAAGGATGTAATGAAGTATAGAGTCTAATCTTGAAATAAAGACATGCGTGTCCAATGTTGGACAACCCAAAAATTGTAAATAGTGTCCTTTTGCTCGCTCATGTCACCAATGTTTGTGGACTAAAAGTTTGGGATTTCTGAGGATACGTGGAGTGAGTCAACCGATGGGATGGGTCTACAGGAGTAGGGAGTGGCCAATGTGTAGTGGTGTGGATACACTGCAAATCCAACAGGAGAATGGATGACTGCAGTGTTAGTGAGGTGTTGGGATGGGTGTTTGGGGAACCAGGAGTCATGGGTATATGGGTATATATGCAAATGAAGCAGCACAGCAATAGTGTATTGGTTAGAGCCTCCGCCTAACGAACAGACATTCCCGTTCTGAATCCCACTGCAGCACATACCATTTTCCATCGGTAATCTGTACATGAACATATTTCAACATCTGTCTGCTGTATAATCTGCAAAATAACAATTAAAAGTGAACTGGAGTGAAGTGTCAGTGTCATAATGAATAAGGCACTAGTAAGCAGGTTTAAGCATATATAAACACCAGTAAGTGCATTTGCGTGGGGTATGCATTGCTTTACACACACACACACACACACACACACACATATATATATATATATATATATATATATATATATATATATATATACACATATATTTATAAATATATCTATATACATACATATATATATATATATATATATATATATATATATATATATATATATATATATATATATATCTATATATATATATATATATATATATATATATATATATATATATATATATATATATATATATATATATATATATATATATATATATATATATATATATATATATATATATATATATATATATATATATATGTGTGTGTGTGTGTGTGTGTGTGTGTGTAGATATACACAGATATACAGCTATGATAGGAAACAGCACACAAGAATGACATATGTTCACAGGCTATGCCAACGGAAGTTAGGGGCCCAAGCAAGAAACATGAAACATGTAGCATGACCTTCCACCGCCCCCCCCCCCAGACGGACACAGGAAACATACACACAAACCTGCAAACAATGTAAATAGTCCACTGCTCCCCAGACCACAGGCAGGATACAACCAGGGGGGGGTACACAGTGCACCCGTGAAATCTAATCTTGGAACACAGATAGGAGTGTCCCTTGCGGGACACCCCAAAAATTGACATAAGACCAAAAGAAGGTGATACGCTGAACATTCTGGCTGGGGTGTGTACAAACCCGGAATACAAAGGTGGGAAAGCCTGATGACCCATGGGTTGAGACAATGTATGACATGGGTCCCGTGAAGTGGAGAGTGGGCAGCGTGTAGTGGTGTGTTCAGACCCGACCAGGATCCAGAGTAAGGATGGGTGCTGTAGAGGAGGTGTGGGTGGGGGAACTGTGGGTAGCTAGTTATGTGTCTAGGTGTGCAGGTGTTGGCTGATGTGGGCCTATATGGACAGCCCCAGGGATGTAAGCAAAAGTGTTCATTGGGCCGAGGCGTTGTCCAACGAGCAGCCACACCCGCTACGAGTCCCACTGCAGCAAAGTGTAATCTACATGGTAAGGAATGGAATAACCAGATGTAGATGCATATATTTAGAGGTATGTGTGTGTATATCTTCCCATAGTGACATAGAGATATACCTCTCCCTCTCCATAGTACAAATGTATACATACAGAGACAGAATACATATACATACCCCCATATAGATATATACATATGCAGACACCCATATGTTGTAAGATATAGATAGACAGCAATATATAAAGATATACATGTATGCATACATATACAGATATATCTGTATATAGTAATGTATATATATATATATATATATATATATATATATATATATATATATATATATATATATATATATATATGTGTGTGTGTGTGTGTGACTTTAAATATACACATGTATATAGCTAGGATATGATACAGCAGTTATGAATTACATATGTTCACAGGCCGTGCATATGGAGATGAAGGGTCCAATCAACAAACGTGTAACACGTAGCATCAACCCCCCCACCCCCACCCCCCAGCTAGACTGGTGAGACATACAGTCACACAATAAAAGTAAACACACCACTGCTTCCCAAACCACCGGCAGGATACTACTAGTGGAAGAGACCTGCCAGGTCTAATCGTGAAACAAAGACATCACTGTCCCTTGTGGGACACCCAGAAATTACTGATCATCGGAGTCAGTCCCTGTAATGATTCATCAAACCAGGCTGTAGGCGTACATGGACCAGTATGTTGTGCAAACCTGATAACCCATGGGTCGACATAATGCATGACATGTGTCCTGACAGGCAGAGAGTGGGCAGTGTGTAGTGGTGTGTTTATACCCCACCTGCACCCATAGAAAGGATGAGTGCTGTAGAGGAGGGGCAGGTGGGGGAACTATGGGTATGCAATTATGGGCCTAGGCGTGCAGGTGTTGGCTGGTGCAGTCATATTAGGACTGCCCCGGGGATGTAAGTAATATTCCGAAATGGGCATAGCTTATGGCCATACCTCTCTACCCCTAAGAGCAAATCCACTGGACAGGACATTAACTATTGGGGGAACAAATAGGGACCATACCTCTCAACTGTCCTGGATTTTGACTCAAATTCTAACTCTGTCCCACTTAATCCCTCCTAAAACTAGTGACTTTTGAATGAAAGGTGGTGAATTACACGTAATAAATAATGACAACAATTAAGAGTTATAAACTTTATTTACCTCAAAAAATGTGTATTAATTCATATGCTCTGAGTCTGTCAATGTGTCATGTTAATAGCACTAATATTTTTAATGTGTTCCTGATTGTCCCTGATGTTGTCATGACTTGTCCCTGATTCAGTTGATATTTGTCCCCAATTGTTTGAGAGGTCTGATAGGGACAGAAAGCACATATTCCACTTACAACCTAAGAAAGATGACTCGGCTGAAGGATGTGGGTTCCAAAACCCAATTACTTGTTTGTATTGAATGGTGTCAGTTCCCATGTATTAGCCAGACAGGTGCATATTGTAAGAGGAACACACCAATAGTATGAATCAAACTCTGGACAGGCAGCGGATTCTGTACAGTTGAATGGCATGCTTACTCCTAATGGCCAGCCATTCCCGATACTGTAGGCATGTAATCTGATGTAATAGGCATCACAAGGTAATATCGTAGTCCTCAGATGCAAACACAAAATGCAGTCCATTTGCAAGTGCAGGAGCAAGCGGGTGTAAGCCTGTTTGGCCAATGGTATGCGAGTATCACATTGGTGAAGCAATGTAGAGAAACTTTAACTGTAGTTTAGCATTGTTTAGCTCCACGCAAACCCACGCACACCCGCTCCCAACTGCTTTAATGTGCCTTAATCACTCTTTATTCAATGGCCTTGTTCTGCCCAGCAACAAAATAAACAGCTTCTGCAAAGCTCGAAACCAGGACTCTGCACACCACAGCCAATGTGATTTGCCACTAAGCCATACAAACATTAGATGTTATCACAAACATATCATCCAGCACAGTCATTCAACAGTATAGGAAATGTATTCCATCATGTAGATGTACTTGTGTGTGGTTATGTCCAGATGTAGATACATATATATATATATATATATATATATATATATATATATGTATATATCTATATCTATATCTATATATATAAGAACATCCCATGTGATAACAAAGCATTACAAAGGAACGAAAAGGGAAATACCAGCAACGCCTGTATTATGTAGTGGTGTTGTCCTAAGTAATATCAAGACTCCCTCAGACAGACATGTGTCATTAATACACACAAACAGTTGTACATTGGCCAAATACATCACTCTGTGCATTTTATTTACACTAACGCAACAGTTCCTGTCCAATCATTATTTGAGAACAGTACTCTTGCAAGGTGCTGTGTGCAACATCATCATCATGAAAAAGGTAAATGGGGTAACCATAGAAGGACCGGTAGTGTTGTGTGTACAATGGGGTCATCTGCATCACATGTACCTGGAACCTTTAAGAGTCATGTGCATACCAGGATCATGTGCCTGAGAGACAGGGGTGATGGCAACTGGAGTATGTTGTGATGCAAATTAAAAAGGTTACATGTGTCCAGTGGACAAGTGTGTGAAATGGACAGCTGTGTATGGGGCAAATGTTGTTCTAGGAACTGATTGGCCTTTTGTTTTCATAGGGTGAGAGTGGGATGTGGGAGGAGAGTAGGTATGCTCATGGAGGATAGGTTGGGTAGGATGACAGAAAAGACAGCATACAGGGTTGGTATATGACACGTGGGGGGATACACCTTGGACGGGGAGGAATGTTCAGCAGTCACAAGGCCATGAGCCCCCAGATGGAAACAGTGGGATGGAGGTCCCCACCCATGGGCAGCCACCACTGCACCAAAACAGCCGCAATGGTGGATGTGCTGGGAGCTGTCTTGGAAGGACAGGGTCACCCTCTAAATGTGACACTCTGCCCTCGAGCTGGCGTATCTGGCCTCAAAACCCCTTATTGAGCCCCCTACGCACCACGTCCGGGACTGTACGACAGCGGACAAGTTCCTGTTTGGACCTGCTCCCAGGGGGGACAAGCCCCATCCTCAGTATCGGTTCCACCAGAAGGTGGTGCAGAGCCAACAGAGGTGGAGGTCCAAGGCTGGGCCCCAGATGTGCTGGTGCCCGGTGCCATGGCCAGCTGAAGTGGGACAGGAGGTTCCACCAGGACCTCCAATCCCATACAGCCTATGGTGTTGCAGTTTTAACACAGATATGGCTTAGTAATCCTCAACAGCATTCAGGATTACTTATAACAGCATGCATAGATATGACCATCAACCCAACACAACAGATGGCGTAGATTTGCAGAGGGAGCACAACACATGCATATATACTGCATGACATCTGTACAAAGTGCAGAAGACTTTTGACTGCAGCTATGAACAGTAGCTCATTATTGGCATGTTAGTGTGAGAACATCAGACAGTGACTGTCATACCACTGTTTCATGTGACATATGTCCACTCAGGGATGCGATGTCAGTAACTCTCATCACTATCACCATGTACTGACTGCAATCCTCACACTATGCTTCTGCAGTTCACAGATGTGTGTTCAGTGAGTAACACAAGAAACAAATGGTTCCACACACTGACCATTCCACAGATGGCCCTACAGATGGGGGTTCCCTCACAAACAGAGCGCTGCCTTGTCAGTCTTAAAACATGCAGAATAGCCATTACCACACACAAGTTGTTAAACTGGCAGTAATCTCAATGAAGCATAGCTACACTTACATGCTGTAGTCATGTCTGGCACATCACCCTCCTGTCTTTCGGCTATTTTCCACTGTGTATGTTGTTTAAGGGAATATCCAGATATCATCTGTGATGCTGTTTACCAAACACCAGATCCAGGTTCCATTCACACCGACTGTCATGGGCAAACACCAACATGAAGTTCCTAGATTTTGTACTGTGTTTCCATGTGACTGGCTATAGGAACATCACCACAGCTGTTCCACATGCAGTCAGCTAGAGGAGGACTGCAATAGGTGCAGTGGCCATCACCTGATCATGACCATCACTTGCAAGACACAAGCTGCTGCTGAGCAGGTGTACAACTCCACATCCACCAGAGAGTGTGTGGGAGGGACAGACAGAGGCAAAGTACATCAGAGAAGGGCTTAGAGACTAAAACCTAAGCATTGTCTATCACATACCTATCAGTACAGGGTTCAAACCCCTGACTGACTAGCCATTACTATTACGAGTACATGCAGTTACTCCATTTGCCACATAGCTAACATGTTGGTGTGCTGCAAGAACATATATGTGTGCTGGTGAGCGACATCTGCAACAGAGATATAGTAAACATACATTAGGTGTAGCACACATGGCTGTCCACATGAACGGATGTCATTGTCAACACAGCCACACTCTCTAAGGGACTCAGACGCATTGCCACACTTTGCCTGGCTCACAAATACACTTCCTAGCTACTTCGTTTGCCACACTGCACTAATGCACAGGTACTACATGCACCACAGGGGATATCCTGAGGTTCTATGGGTTAGGGCATGTAAACGTGTCTGACATCAGTTGGTATGCCAATGGGAGTTTTACTAGGTGTGACTGTGGTTGGGAGCATCATACCCCACATGCAGACACAAGGTGCCAGTACTGACATGCTTGTGTGCATTGCTTCATGGGTTTGTAGTTGTTGGCTGTGCAAGATGGCTGTACAAGGCTGGGTGAGGGGTAATCCTTGGTATCACTCCACCCGACAATGGTGTGCAATGTGGTTCAGGGGTGTAGTGTCTGCAGTGTCCCACACAGATGGGTATTGTATGAACTGTCCTGTCATCCTGGTTACCATTGTGTATGGTCATTGCTTTGCAATGCATGCCATGTCTGTGTTTGATAGTCCTTGACATGGACATTGCCTGGGATGTGAATGTCCCACAATAATGTACAGTGACATGTACAAGTGTACCTGCTTTGGCTGGCACAAGTTGTGTACACAGACTGTTATCATCAGATATGCTAATACTGGCCTGGTGTGGCAGGACCTGCTAATAGACAGCAGGTTGACCCTGCACCTGAATTGATAGCATGATACAGGTATTACCTGGTGTCACTGGCATCTGTCCATACAGGGCATGTGTGTAAGGCATTGTATGGCCTTTGTGGATCACATTTGATGGCACCACATATGTTGCAGGCATCCAGTGGGGAACATAGTGAAGGCACATTGTCTGCAATTATGTGCCTATTGTACTGCTGGACAGGGTGCCATGCCCTCTGCAGCCCACTGCAATCACACCATGCCTACTGTCTGTCATCAATGTGCAGGGTACTTGCAACATAGCGGGATATTCTAGGCAGGTGTGTTTGTGTATGACACATGGGTTCAGAATGTATTCCAGGTAATAGTAGGGTTGCATACTTTGTTCACCAGGCATTTTGCCAGATGTAGGGGTATGGCTTGCCAACACAGTCCCTTGGCTGATTGACATCTGTACTCCTTGTGAGGTGGACATTGTGACAGATAATATGGACACAATATAGGAAAACTACAAAAACTGCTCCCCAACATGTCCAGTGGCTAGACACTCAGAGCCATCTCCACACAGGCTCATGCTGTCAAACGCACACACACCTGCCATGTCTTGGTATAGAACCACTACTTAACTAGTTTATTGCACTACAACATTACGCAGTTACAGCATGCGCTACGGAGATTACTGGGTTACAGCACTCCCAGAGGTGTATTTCTAGGTGGGTGACATCAGCAGGACTGCCAAAGGTGAGTATGTGAATTGTAAAGAGTGTGCATACTCTAAAAAGCATTGTTTCTTTCTCAGGCTGTCAGACAGATGCTTGGCCTGTTTGGGATTAGAACACCTACAAACTAATTCATCACACTACAGCATTATGCATTTACAGCATGGCACCATGGAAATTACTGGGTTACAGCAGTCCCAGAGGTGTATTCATAGGTGGGTGACATCAGCAGGATTACCAAAGAAGGGCATTTCAAGTGTACTGCGAGTTGTACATGTCTGTTACCTGCATGTACCCGCTGCTTACTGTCATGAAAACACATTTACACCTGCTTACAACTGCCTTATTCAGTCCTAATTAACAGTATCATCAAGGCTTGCAGGTCTTGAACCCTGGACCATGCACACTGAGGTCACTGGACTTACCACTAAGCCATCTGGGTTGTATACATGTTTCATAGATTTTATAATGCACATCTTACTACAGGTATTCCACAGTACTGAAAACATGGGACAGTCACTTTGTGTACATATGTACAGTACTCTTGAATGTACAGTACTCTACGAAACAACAAAGACAAGTCTACATCAGTACAACTGTCATCACTACATATATATTTATGCACCTACGGGATGTGTACACACACACACACACACACACACACACACACACACACACACACACACACACACACACACATATGTCTGAACACCCTTTGTGACACAGAAGTGTTCCAAAGGAACTGACATGTACACAAAACAGAGGCATCTCTTGTTTTATAACATTTAAATCTTAATCAGTTCACCAGAGAAGGGATGGTTGTTGTCTATGTGGAGTTTGGGGTGGGGAAAGATGGCTAATGTAATCTACCCCGGGGATTGTGGAGTTTGGGTGAGGGAATGATGGGTATGGACTTACACCCTGGCGACCACTTCTGTGTCACTGCTTGACAGTGGCACAGGAAAATAACATACCCAACTGTAGTTGACTGTGTATTCTTTACCATTCCCAACTATGTACTATTTTGTAGACACCAGTTGCCACAGATGGCTACCATGGTGTGCAGCATGTTAAAAGACATTACACAAGTGTATGCCTGGCTACAGGGTAGTCACACACACAATCATGCACAAACTTGCTAGTATTGTGCATACACGTGTTGCCTATGTAAAAGTAGCTAGTACAGTGGTATGCAGTTGGGGTATGTGCCACAGAATACATACAGTTACACTTACTCTGATTCCACTTCTGAGCTGGGTGACATCACAGGACTGATTACTTGCAGTGGGGAGGGGGGAAGAGAGAGGTTTAGCAGTTGATAAGGATAAAGGCCAGTGCAAAAGGTGGTATCTCTTTGGAATGCAGCAAAGCCCACTGTCATGACAGGATGCAGATACAAACACACACACACACACACACACACACACACACACACACACACACACACACACACACACACACACACACACACTCAGGCATTTGCTGACACACACACTCAGGCATTTGCTGACACATGCACACAATTGCCAGTAGTGGGATCAGAACTCCTGCCTATCTACAGATCACTATTACAGTACTACACAGTTACGAGATGCACCACAGAGATTACACATTCCAAGGCAGTCACAATGCCCTTCTAAGATTGAGGACAACAACAGGGATACTGACAGTCATGATGTACATAGCTGTAAACCTGTGTGTTTAAAGCAGGTGTCCATTACAACCTGTATGCACAAACAAGACACATCATCTGCAGGTAATAAAACAAAAAGGCAAACCAGTATCATGAAAGGTCCCATTTTTCAAACTGGTAGTAAACAAACAATAAAAGAAATACTGAGCACTTTCACCCATGACCATTCTGGGCATCTTCAGAGTATATTGTCATTAAAAACATGTGTCCTTATGTACACTAAGAACACAATGCCCTAATGTTAAAACCAGTGAGTGACTTCCACCAATCTTGTATGTTAATTAAAAATATATCTAAATTAAAATAAAATGACAACGCAAAATAACTCTTACAAACTTGCAACTACCTTAAAATATATGTATAGAGAGCTTTCTCTTTACCCCTTGCTTATTATTAAACTAATGTTGAATACATACAATTATAATTATATATAACAATTAATACAATGTTTAAAAAACATGCTTATCTACAAAAACTTATATAACACTGTTGACTGTTTGAAATTTGGAATATATATATACCTGCTTAAGCTAAAACATGAAGTGTATGTCAAAAAACTTTTCTAATGTCCAGTTAATCATATACAGTATGATTTGTGTTTTAATATACTTGAAATGGAAATATAGTCATTAATTCCAGGTGGATTAGTGGCATCCAATCTCAGTTGCCATAAACATTGCCTGCACAATGTTGTACCATAATACAAAATGGAGGTTTCTCAATATATAATTACACTGGAAATGAGTTAAGATCTAATCATATTACATTGTTTAAAAAAGGTTTCACCTTTATCCCAAAATTTAAGTATGACATAGGGAAAATCTTAATTAATCTCAGACTATATGTTAGGCTGTTGAATTTGAAAATGTTTTTTGCTAACAATGTTAGGCCTAGGATAGGGGAAGGACTACTGGCATTAAAGAGAACAAGTACCTTTATACCCCCACAAAAATCCATGATACACTTATTTGAAATATTATGTGAAACACAAATACGTAGATGTGTTAAGAAAGAAATAACATCACAGGACAACTTGACCACAGGAGAAAGATTCTGTTTGAATGAATTAATTTCTACAGACAAATACAGGGTTATGAAACCTAATAAAGGTGGTGGGGTAGTGGTTATGTCCAACACGGACTATTTGAGAAAAATGACTTTTACGTTAAGTGACAATGATACATATGAGAAGGTTTCTAAGTTTGAGGTTTACAGGGCCTACACCAAATTGAATTGGCAGTTGCATGAATTTCTGATGGAAGGTGTATTGACCAAAGATGAATATGATTATCTCATGGTTGAGTTACCCACTACACCATCCGTCTTTGTTATTCTGAAAATCCATAAAGATGTGAATAATCCACCTTTTAGACCTATAGTTTCAGCTAAAGGTTCCAAAACAGAAGCCATGGCCTCATATGTGGATTTTCATTGCAAAGATATCTTGAGTCAGTTACCCCATGTTCTAAAATATTCCTAGCACTGCCTAGATGTTGTTAGGCAACATAAAACCGATATTAACACCAATACTATTATTGTTACTATAGATGTTATTAACTTGTTTTCAGTCATACCACATGTATTGAGATTAGAAATGTTTGAAGCCTGTTTATCCAAATTCAGGAATATGCACACAGTAAAGCGTAAACTGATAGTGGAACTTACAGAAATGGTTTTTCATAATAATTACATTTTTTTTATGGTGAGTACTACAAACAGAGTACTGGAGTAGCTATGGGTGCTAGATCTGCTCCCATATATGCTAATCTAGTTTTAGCATTTTGGGAAACACGGTTAATTTTTCCTTCTGTGTATTGGTCCAGAATAGCACTTTATTTACACTACCTGGACGACATACTCATTTTTTGGAAGGGTAACAAAGAAGAAATCCAGGAATTTGTTGAGTTTTTAGGCACCACCACCAGTTTCTTAAAATTTCCAAGTAGGATTTATAACACAAGTTGTCAGTATCTTGATATACTATTTTACAGGGAAGAGGATAGACTTGAGTCCAACATATTCCGTAAGAAGGCTTACTCGAACTCATTCCTACACTATGAGAGTTGCCATCCCCAATTCCAAAAAAAGAACTTGGTGAAAGAGCAGATGGTTAGACTATCTAGAATAGTGAGTGATGACAGATTATTTCAAGAAGATATAGGGAAACTTATTAATATGTTTTGTGACAGAGGATATCCCCAGGATACATTGAACAATATTAGGAATGTGATGATAGCAAAAAGAAATACTATTTATAAACCCATCATCAACTTTGGAATGGACAGTGTAAAATCAAAGAATGAAAAGAGAAAGAAAAAAGACACTTTGATACTTCCATTTAATGAAACAGCATCAAAAATTGTCAGCATAGTACATGAGACATGGCTTAGTGTTTTTAAGAACAAAACTGAACTCACGGATATTATTGGGTGTTACCCGGAGATAACATACAGTAGGGGTATGAATTTGAAACAACTTGTAGAGATGGGTAACAACAACAACTTACATAAAATGTCTAAAATGAGTAAATGTGGCCTATGCAGTACTTGTAAGTTTATAAATGATGGACTCTATGTAACAGTTCAGAACAACAGGAGAACCACTGGATGTCCTGGTTATTGCAATTGCAATACCAAAATGGTGGTTTATATTGCAACATGCACAAGCTGTCCCACCTTCTATGTAGGGAAGACCATCAGAAAACTTAAGCTACGAATTTTAGAACATATATGGGACATTAAAAACAAAAAAACAGTGAGTTCATTATATCTACATAGTCAGAATGGTAATCAATTCAAGAGATTTATATTTTTTGTGATTGATAGAATTCCTAATAATACTAAAGGAGGTGATGACAAAAATTTATTGGAAGCAAAGGAATGTTTATGGCAGCTGAGATTGGATGCCACTAATCCACCTAGAATTAATGACTATATTTCCATTTCAAGTATATTAAAACACTCATACACTTAGTAGCACAGGGCTGTTTGGGATGCACTCCGATTCTAACCACAGAAGGCCACAGTGTGCATGCTCATACACTTACATGTACAGAACACATTGTAATGGACTCCTATTGTAAATACATAGGTTTACAGCTATGTACATCTTACCTGTCAGTATATATGCACATCATACTGGTTTACTACCAGATACCTGTATGTGGCCCGTAAATGATATATCTGTGTCTGTGCTGTGTGATACACATGCATACATGTACATGAAGTACTGACATATATATGTTAAGTATACACAATCACGCATGTGTGGACGTGACAGACAATAGGTTACCTGGGTCAGCATGTGTCACACACCTTGCTGCCTTGAAAGGCATACTTTGATAGCAGGTTGTGGATAGTGACATTATACTTGGAACAGTGGCATGTGCAAGCATAATGTGTGAGCCCATTGTGTAATGGTACTGAGGTGCAGGTGTCAAGATGACCTCTCCCGGCTGTGTTAGTAGTTGTCATTATTAGCAGGACTGCTACACTAAGTATATCTCACACTGATTATATACACAATGTCTGCTGCTGCTGTCCATCACCTTACATGTGGCATTTGCTACCAAGCATATTACTGCCACTCGCAGTGATGTCATGGTACGAGTGGCAACTGCTAGACCAAAACAATGAGCCAATGCCCTGCTGTTATTATGAGGTTGTCCAATGTCTGTCATTCCGGGCTGTCATGACTGAATGACAAGCCTTTGACACAGAGCACATGCATCCATGTTTCAAGTGAGTGTGGATAATACCTAGGTTGCATTACCCATATAGTTGCATTCCAAGGCAAATGTCCTACACACAGAAGTAACACTCTGACACCTACAAGACAATTACATTAGATGCTTATGCTAACCAGTGTTAGATGTGTGGCTTTTGTAATCCATTTGCTCAATGTAGAACCTACAATGGGGAATACTGACATCTGTGCAGTGAGGAACACCTGGCTGAAGGCTCTGTAGTGCACAGTTGCACTACCACCATATAACTCAGATCCAGACATGTGGGCCATAACACTAGTATGGACCGTTCCAGGTGGTGGTGTCCACATATTCACAAAGGCTACTCATATGTAAAGACCACTACTCTGACATCATCACAGATGAGTCAGGTACACGTGACAGTGGCAAACGCTGCATTCTAGGTTATATCCTCATATACATCCACCACCTTGTCCCCAGACTACCAACACACATCCATATGTGGTATGACATAGTATGGTAGACCACCAGATAACCTTCTGTTGGTGGACTGTACCTAGGCTTACATCAACTGTGCAAAGTACCCATGTACAGACACAGCTGCATAATGTGTTGTGCAATGCAATAATATTACTGTTTGTTACCAGCTCAGTTGTACACATACCAGGGTCCCTCAGATGTTGTCAGCATTAACACAGTCGACTGTTGCTGTACACCAATAAACAACACCCTCATGGTTGAATATGACCTAACTGTACCTGCCCTGGATATGTACATCCCACACTCGTACAACATAAATGACATTACCATAGCTTTCGTTATCCTTTTTACATACAGGAAGCTACAGTCATTACACACATGCACATGGTAGATAGCATGCTAACAGTACATAAAGTTTGATATCTATGTTAATAGAGGTAATATTCCTCTCTACTGGTCACCCATGACACCTATCATATCATACAACAACCCATGTGGCATGCATGTCATTAGACATGTCCACCTAATGTAATGCCTACAAACATACCCAAATAACAGGATCATAGGACCTACACAATGCCTATATTGACAGACGTAGGGAAATCAAGCTCTGCTCTGTATGTTCCTGAGTAGTCACAGGTGATATGTTCATAACATGTACAGCCATGTGTGCCCACAACCCCTACATATACCCCATGTCAACAATTGCAAGCCCTGCATGCTGTGTGCTGTCTGGACATTAGCCTTAGTACCACAATAACCAGTACGTGCTGGGGTGAGATGTTTACAAGCCACAGACCTCGCACATGCTTGAATGAGTGTACTGTGTAGCTCTAAAAGAGCACATTGCGGGCACTTTTCCAGTAAACATGTGGTGTGTGTGGCAAATATGATGTGCTCACTGTTGAACATTACAGTGCCCTGGCTTCACCATGGCACTGTCAAGTAAAAGCTTGTAGGAGCATGACATGGAGTAATGCTGTGTGTCTTGCTGATATGTACTGTTGTCATATATGTACACTTGGCTACTCGGTAAAGGTGGTTGTGTCCTACCAGTAAATTAATACAATGTCCATTATGGTGTAATGCTCGGCTATGTTTCACACATGATGTGAGGAAGGTGTGGAATGTATCCTCTTGACCTGCTAGTCCACTTACTGATGTAGACCGCATATGTGTACATGTATTGATGTTTGTTTAGATTCATGTGTGTGCAGTGTCTGATGTTTGAAGGTGACTGTTGTCTTAGTACATCATGCTGTTGCAATACAGCCTCAATACTGCCAACTGTATATGGTTATATGCTCAAAGTACAGTATGCTGTACATGAGGTATGGACAGATGTTTGGACATGACTACTAAGTGGTGGGGCTACTTTGCAGATGAATGATTACTGAGGACAGCACACTGGTGTGTTACAACCATTCCTACAATAACCTGTGTAACTGCTAAAGTCTGGTTTTGTTAATTGACATCGAAGACAGACAATGTAGAATGCAGTAAGGGTGACACTTAAGGCAAATCTCTTGACACCTGTAACATAATACCTCCCCTGTGCATATATTGTGCATATATTAGCACAGTTGGCAAAGGAAAGAGTCAGTATGCTTTGTAGCAAATGCAATAGTGCTGTACTTCTGTAATATCTATCATGAGATAGGCAGGTGTTTGATTCACAGAACTGGCACGTGTGTGTGTGTGTGTGTGTGTGTGTGTGTGTGTGTGTGTGTGTGTGTGTGTGCCCATATATGTCATGAATGGTTGGGAATACATCCCACATGTTTTTCACTCTCTTGAACACTGTTGTTGACATCAGTACAGAGTGAAGTGTAGAAAGAAAGGCATAGGCAGGTGGTTGAACCTCACACATGTCAAGTGTCTGTATGTGTGTGACATAGGTGTATATCTTTGTGAATGCCACAGGGTGTGTGTGTGTGTGTGTGTGTGTGTGTGTGTGTGTGTGTGTGTGTGTGTGTGTGTGTGTGTCTGTATGGCTGTCCAGTCCCTAGAGTGAGGCTGTATTTTACCATAGTGAAATGTTAATGCCCCCTCCCCCCATCCACTCAATGCAATCTAGTATCCCTGTTGATATCATCAATCTTAGATGGGCATTCTAACTGCCTGTTAACATGTACACCCTGAGGTGCAACTTGTTGTTAGATAGCCTACTGATGAACCTCCCTCCACACATACACTCACTGCACTGTAGTATCCCTGTCGATGTCCTCGATCTTAGGCCATTCCAACTACCTGTACATGTGTAATCTCTTTGGCGCATCTTGTAATTGCGTAGTACTATAATGATGATTTGCACATAGGCAGGGGTTCTCATCCAAACACTGGCAACTGTGTGTGTGTGTCAGAGTGTGTGTTACTGTGTCTGTGAATCCCTGATTGTGTGGGTGTGTCTGTGTTAGCATCTTGTCATGGCAGCAGGTATTACTGCTTCCCAATGAGAAGCCACAATTAACACTGGCCTTTACCCTTGTCATCCACTATACCACTGTTTTACCTCCTCCCCACTCCAGGTAACTATACCTGTAATGTCACCCATTATGGATGTGACGGCTCTGAACACAGTAGCTTACTACACAGCTATCATGCTCTTGGATCATTAGAACAGTAAATATAATTGAAACATGGGAGATAATAACTGTGATGTGGAAGCTACGAAGTGCATGCAGGTATTGTCATACAGACTTGTCAGTAGTCAACATGTACATATGGGACACTAACCACAAACACTGACATCCCCCGGCACATGCAACTACAGCTGAAAGAGGAAGGCAGAACATCAAGATCAACATGCTGTTAGTGTTGTTACACATGATTCATACTGTCAAATGTACAAAATGCATTCTAAAACTGTAATACATGGTATGTCTGCTGCCTGTAAACACTACTCAACAATATTAATCTACAATTGTCTACCTAGTATGTTCACCCTGTGCATCAACCCATATGAGCATGTCCCTGTACCGATGGTGTGGATGACAGGGATGCGGCACAGGCATCATCATATGCACAGGGTGATAATGTTTGCCAGAGGCCTAGGCTGCACCATTGGAAGATATCATATGTGTGTTTTAGGGCCTGTGATATCATTGGGTGTGTGTGGATGTTATGCGTGTGTGTGTTGAGGTGCCCTACATTTGTTTCTGGTGTGTGTGTATGCATGCACACAGGTCTGGCATGTGGCTGGCCTACACAGGGGTATTATTGACAGCTGCAGACTGTACAAGGCAGGTTTCACCATTCACTGTGTCCGGCCACGTGACCTGCACCTGCCAGGGGTGCACGGGCACTACCAGGCAGAGGTCCATATTGGGTACTGAGTGATGACACATGTCCACTGGAATTGTGTCCCTGTTGGGACCATCCAGGACCACGTGCACATGTCCTGCTGTGTCCTGGTGTGGATTGCACAGCACCAGCTGCACTGCTGCTGCTACCGCCACTATGGGAGCGGGCATGTGCAGTAGCATGTTCATGTAGACCTTCAACAGGTGATGTAGCTGACCTACGTCCAAGTGCCCAATGCCTCACTCCTAACAGATGTTCCAGCGCAGACATTCCACGTTCATGAAGACCCCCACCCAGTTCGGGTTTGTAAAAGGCAGATCATGTCTCCTAAACCTGATAGACTTCTTTGAAGCAGTCACCAAAGCCGTAGATGAGTGTAAGGTGGTTCACACAGCCTATCTAGATCTTGCCAAGGCTTTTAACACCATCCCCCAATCTGGAATTATAGATAAACTCACTAAACTAGGTTTAAATTCCTTTGTCACAAGATGGGTTGCCAACTGGCTCACTGACAGAACCCACACTGTGAAAGTAGCAGACTCCAAATCCAACTTCAGACCAGTGACAAGTGGAGTACCATAGGGTTCAGTCCTGGGTCCTCTCCTGTTTGGTATCTACTTCTCCGAAGTACAGGCTAACACAGAAGGTCTTTGGCTAATGAAGTTCGCAGATGACTGCAAACTAGGTGCCATAATCAAAACTCCAAAAGATGTGGACATCCTACAAAAGGGCCTCACTGAGACAGATGCCTGGTGTCAAAGCCATGGCCTCAAGCTCATTGCCAAAAAGTGCAATGTCATCCCTTTTGGTAAAAACTCTGTACCCATGAACTACCACATAGGTGGTAGTCTACTTAACACCAAAAGTGTATTAAGAGACCTTGGGACACACCCAGAGCTTTTAGACATGCTCCACTTAAAGAAATACCAATCCCTATGAGCTACACACTCTAGGGACCTAAACCTTGTCACCACAATAAACAGAACATGCTGGAGGGATAGATTCCTGTTCCAGAGACTTCCCATACTCTGGAAAAAACTACCTATCTATATCAAACAAAGCTTCTCATTAGCACTCTTCAAGAAAAATCTTGATGATTGGATGGGAGATAGGAAATTCACCCCGGGGATCACT
This sequence comes from Protopterus annectens, assembly GCF_019279795.1. Taxonomy (NCBI): domain Eukaryota; kingdom Metazoa; phylum Chordata; order Ceratodontiformes; family Protopteridae; genus Protopterus; species Protopterus annectens. Next base: position 1,237,244,670 of record NC_056731.1, on the reverse strand, counting down.
TCTGTGGCTCTGCTCGACAGTGACACAGGAAAATAATTTTCTTGGGTGGCAAAAACCAGGATAACTTTTGGCTAGGCTTATATAGACCCTAGGGCCAATAGCCTAGTACCTACCTATGAACCTATGAACATGCCACGGTCAAGAACTCCCACCATATCACCCAATTGTCTATCCAAAACATCTGCAATATAATGGTGAGCATTTACAATTGCCTGGATGTTGTCAGTTAATGAACGGACAGCAGACCTCTGAAGCCTCAGACCTTCTCTGTTGTGCAATTCAGCACGTGCCTGTGCCTCCATTACAGCCCAAAACATGCATCTGGTGACTCCAGCTCTCGCAGGGGCATGTTGGCCAGTGTTCCTCCTACGAGCAGCACTGGGCACATGCCTGTGTGGAACATCACCAGTCAGTTGACTGGGATCATGGTGTGCAGGCACACCTTCCATAGTCTCCACACTTCCCTGTTCCATGTTACCACCTGCAAACTGTCCTTCCTCTGTGGCCAGTGGTGATGGGGGTACATGTGGAACTGTGTGTGAGGATGAGGGGGATACATGTGGAATTGCAACCAATGGCACAGATTCAGCCCCTGACAACCCTGCCTGTGACTCAGTCATACTTTCATCATCACTGCTAGAGTCTGTGGGGACACTAATATCAGGTGGACCGCAGGAGGGCAATGCACCTACATCAACACCTGTGAGGGGAAGACAAGAACTGTACATTACAAGTTATACCGCACAAACACACACAGACACATGTTATGGCACCCAACGGCATGCAACATGCAGGTGATATGGCAGATTGCATTCAGCATAGGCAATTATAGTGGTAGTTATTATACATCCCTGAGTTGCACACAACAGCATGCATGTGTTATAGCAGACGGCATGCTCCTTACACAATTATAGTGGTGGTTAGCATACATACCTGTATTGCACCATTTGTGTTAGTAGCTTATGCCCCATACCTGCAACACAATGCATGCATTATGCACCATTGCACCACACTGCCATGGTGTGTGCAACATACACCACATGTTAACAGACCTTCTCTGACCTTTGTACATCTGCCACTGATGCTTTATGTTGGCCACTGCCCCTATGTGTGAGGACATGAGCAGAAGTGTATGTCAACTGAATACTGTTTGCCTGAGCCTTAGCTTGCATATCTCCCCAAAGCAGTGCATGTCTGTTCAACATTATTCTGCCTACCCCTGAGCTGAGTCTACAGACATTGTGCATGTGGCTGTACACACATGTGACATGGCTGTCCATACTTTGCAATGGTGCTACAGACCAGCACAGCTTTACAGTACACCAGCCTGATGTGTGGCGTATGACCTTGTCAGTCACATGTAGTATGACATGTCTTCTGCTGATGTGCTGAATTACATGCATACATGTGTAACACAATGGCGTCCTTTCCAATCTACAGTATGGTAATGGTGTCCCAATGCAGGGATGTGTTATACTAACAAGGGCCTTGAGCTGACGCAATGTTGTCTGTCCACCTTACAAATATGCAGTGACATACTGCACATTGAGCTGATGTGCATAGCCATTGCAGGGCATCATGTGGCTTCACTATTGCTATACAGTATGAGCTACTGACACAGTTCATAGCCATGACTGTGTTCACATACAATACATATCTAATGTGGAATGTGACCCACATCACTGAAGTGTATACGCACTAAACCCTAATGTGGAATGTGTAACACAGGTCACACAATGGAATACGGATGACACCCCTGCACATCTGCAACCATATTACTGATGCCTGGCAAATATGCCCACACATGGCTAACTTAGCAGTACTCTATGTCCCAGATGCCATATGTGTACCTCACACACATGAGGAGCAGGCATGACAGTGATGTCTGACACCAGCAAGGTGAATGTACTGTATCTGTGGCCTGATGTGGTTGCATGTGTATGTTGTATAACACATGTATGTATTTGGTATAGGTGAATGCTAGCATGTCGTGACACATTCAAGATGTTCAAGCCATGTTATGTGGTGGTTTCATGTTATGCCTACACAAGCTGTGCACAGGCCTGTATGATGTTTAGTGTTTCACATCTGCAATATCACCATTACACAAAGGCCATAGTTGTATTGTGTTGAGCCAATGAACAGCAGGGTGTACACACATGTACATCACTTCTACTGCGTGTGTTGATTCATGTCTCTGGCCATCCTCCATGGCCATGTGTACACATGTTCTGTCCAATGGTTGTGATGGCCATCTATTTCACATGTCAGTGTTATCCCATATGACATACACCCATAGATGTCATATGCTGCACTAAGGACAGGGTTATGCAGACAAAGGGTGGTATGTATGGGATGTGAGAATTCATATTTTGCAGGATAGTTGAGCAGTGTTGCAGTCAGCCCACTACATGTCATGGACATGTCAGATAGCACATGACATTGTGTGACATTCATAGCAAGGGTATAATCCACAAGGGTGTATCCTGTGGGCAGATCATACTCCAGCTCCAACACATTTAGAGTGTGTGCACACATATGCTCTCTGTACAGTACTGTTTGTATTCCCAACATGTGTAATGCTGATTTATAGTACCTGTCCGTACAGTGAAACACACCTCCACCATTGTATTCACAGTTGTCCACACATCTGGCAATGACAGTTTGGAAGGTTTAGTGTAGGTGTTTCATATAGTCTTCAATTGTTTCACATGGGAAACCACTGTGATGCATTGCAGGTCTGACCAGTGTCTATTAACAGGACCACCATACATTATGTGTACATGTGTTATGGCAGATAGCATGCAATTAATATGATCTGTGCATTATCAAGCCTGGTAAATAATAACAATATCACCTGACACAGTCTGCTGTCACTGCAAAATGCCAGAGGTACCTAAACAGGAGTGTCACAGCAGTAGGATCATTATTCACACCTGTGTGATAGCTACAGGGTGCAATGTCCATGTTAGCACATAAGCCAGTACAATACACTATACTATGGAGTATGCACATCTGTGCATACATAGAGAAGCAGACTATAGTATGTGGCATGTGTGCATACATGCCTTGCATATGATGTTACATTACATATTGTACAGTAACACATGTAACTATGTGAAATATAATTGTGTTATATATGCAGTGCTGACTTACCAGGCAACTCCAGGCTTGGTGGTTGAGAAAACTCACCTCCACAACACCAGATAAAGCTTGTGGATGGAGGTCTGCAGGTGTCCCCAGGTTGGCCAGTAGCTCCTCGGTATGCCTCGGTATATGTGAGTGGGGGCTGGGTGAGTGGCCCCGCCACCTGTTGCACCTTGTTCCCTGGCGATTGCATTAGCATGCTGTTTCGCCCATCTTATGAGGTCGGTGCAGTGTCGGCGCACCTTCTGATAGTTGCGATTGTGAACGCCAACATCATTTACCCTCTAGTGGAGTTCATCCCACAGGGCATCTCACTGCTGTGCGTCCTGTGGCACATGGCTGAACAGTGTTGAATAGTTGTCGAAGAGATGTGGGATGAGGACCTCATCCTCCAAGCGGGTGTACGCTGGCAGCCTGCGACGCGGCATACCTGGAAGACATAATGATGGAGGCAGGTCACGGTAACTCACAGAGAAGTAGAGAAGTACAGCTGAACATGCATGTGTATCACATTTATTAAGATTACAAATAAGTTTTTGTAAATCTACATGACACTAACACCACTGACATGTTTAAGTCACACACATTTGACACTTATTGGTGATGTGATGTTATCACCATATATGTGTGTGTCATGTGATGACATTGCTCATACTCCATGTGGATGTTGTCTTGACGTGGGCATATCTGCTTGCCTGTACTGGTGTCTTTACCTATTAGTATATGCCTGGATGCATTCACATTAATGCACTCAACCTTAATGCTGTGTATATGTCACATATATAGTCATACATAGCCTTTAGAGACATGCCCTGTGACCCTGCAGACTTGCTGACAGAATTTTTTACATGTATGTTTTTTGCCATATACATCTACATGGCACTGTACAGCTGTGTAGCATCCTGCCATGTATTGCCTGTGTTGCACATGTGAAACACATGGGACAATAGCTAGCCTGATGGTATTTGCAGGGTTGGAAATCAACTATAGCATGTATGGTCATAGTGAACTAGTAGGCTATATGCCCTGGTCCATTTATGAGCCTAGGCAGACAGGTTACCTAGCTGTAGGCAACAGACAGGTAAGTTTCAGTGGCCAGTTCAAGCAATGCCACAGAACTGATCCACAGGGTTACTGGTATATTTGGCATGCGGTCATCACACCATGTCACAGAAAGGGGCGATGTGCAGCTTTGCTGGACAGGAGAGATGAGAAACAAGCACAGATGGGAAACATGCATGCAACAATACCATACCGGCTTATGTGTCAACCTTAGGCCTTGGAATACTGGCCAAGGCTATTGCCGCTCCCATGGTGCCTTTTTTAGGAGAGTCATAAAGGTGACTATCAGCTCCATAAACAGCACAATAGCAGTATCAATGAGGGTTATGCTACTCAACACCAGGGGTTGTGATCACAACATGCATGCACTCACAGCACTCCTCAGAATGGACGTCAGCATCTGTGCAGTAACTGAGACCTGTCTTAACGCACCTGAGGGCACACCAGCACTACCAGACTACAACCCATGCCACACATTTCAGCCACAGAACATGGACTGACACAGACATGGAGGGGGTGTATCCATATTCATCAGGGATACCTACACCTCCATGTTAGTGTGGCAGCATGAAACCTCTGAGATCATCCATGTGCAGCTAACATCTGCCACAACTGCAATGTAAACTGTGGCCTGCTACAGATCACCCTCCATGACCCAGGACCACCACTCCTCCTACCTGTAGACAGTGTAGAACATGATGCACACCTTGGCATTGGTCAATGTCAACTACCCTACCATTAACTGGGAAACTTACTCAAGTAGTCACTTCCAGGCTCAGCGTTTCATGGAATTTATCACCTCATATGCCCTGTATCAGGTGGTAACCTCCCTAATGAGGGGTGGACACATACTAGAAGTGGTCATCACCAACATGGGCAACATGTGCACCACAGCAGAGGTTAACTGGTCACTGGTTAAATCTGACCATGAATTATTCACTGTTTCCACACCCAAGCATCTCCCCCATCCACAGAAACTACAGTGTATACCTTTCCTACAGCTAAATTTACATTACTTTGACAGGGGTGGGGGGTTTCGCAGCCCCCACACTAAGGGGAAACACTGCTCAAGATACAGACATATTTACAAATGCAATCTATAAGCACCTACATGGATGCATGGATCGTGCCATCACTGGTAAACCAAGACTCACTTCTCCTAGACAAGGACATCAGTCTGGTGGACCTCTGCAATAAACAGGTTATACTACAGAAGTAGGACAGTGTTCCAAACAAACAGCAAATCCCACGAAGGGCAGACATCCGTGACCACTATTAGTATGATACGTAGGTCCCGCATGACATAATCCAAGGCTAACATCAGCAGGAAAATACACAAGGATTCGAAAGATAACCACAAAGCCTTCTTTGGCTATGTCAAGGATCTAAGTGGTGACGCACAGATTTGCACTGTGCCGGTGAAATATAGCACAAAATATGCTGACCCTACTATACATTCAGTGCATACTTCACCCCCTAAAGAGCCCACAACACTACCCAAAAAGTACAGTATCCCACACATCAGAGACACACATGTGGAAATGGCCCTCTCTAACAGCAGAACACAGTGTCAATGGAGGCAGATATTGTCCCAGACTGCATCTTGCAAACTGTACAAGACAACCTGACCCCCCACCTAATTAAGCTTTTCAACCTCAGCCTCTTCACAGGCTACATGCCCATACAATGGTGTGTGGCAACGGTTATTCCACTTCATGAAGGTGGAATCACAACTGACCATGGTAACTACCACCCCATAAGCCTAACTAGCCTGGTCTGCAATGGTATGGATCGCATCCTCATGGCACACATTAACAAAGACATTGGTAACCTCCAAACCTGTGACCCAACCCAGGTCAGCCTGCTTGACTGCAGTTCATGTCTACTGAACCATTTTGACGTCTTACATGCAGTCACCAAGACGTTAGATGATGGGAGAGGTGGTGCACACATACTACCTGCACCTCGCCAAGGCTTTTGACACCATGCCCCACTCAGGTATTATTGATAAACACACCAGCCTGTACATACACCCATAGATCACAGGTTGGGTTGCCAACGGGCTTACACACAGAACCCACATAATACGACTAGCGGTCTCCAGGTCCAACTCTTGACCAATCACAACTGGTGTCCCACAGGACTCAGTCCTGGGAGCCCTACTGTTTGGCATATACTTCTCAGAGGTACAGGCAAACACAGGTGGACTACCGCAGACTATGTTTGGCAATGACTGTGAACTGGGAGCCATGACTGATAGTCTAGCTAACACAGACATCCCTCAAGGGGCCTCACAGAGACCGATACCGGGTGTCAACATCATGGCCTCCAGCCAAGTGCCACTAACTGCATGGTCATTCCATTGTGGAATATTAAGCACCCACATATTAACACATAAGTGTCAGCCACTTTAATACGAATGAGGTAATGGGGTATCTGGGGACTAAGGTAGATAGTGATCTCCCTTTTGACAATCATATCTCCAAAGTAGTTAAGACAGCCTTCTATGTAGGCCATCTGATTACTAAAAGGTTTCCATCTAGACATACTGGGGTTATAGTGCCCCTTTACTCATCACTCATCAGTCCCATCATAGGGTATAATAACCCATTTGGGATGTACCTCAGAAGGCACTTCCAACAGCTGGAAGGTCCTTGAATGTACCTCGTCAAGGGGATTACTGGCCTCAAACATATGCCCTATGCAGCCAGACTGAATAAACTCTTGCTTTACTCAGTGGCATCTCATTTATACAGAGATGATCTCTGCTGGCCAACACAGCCATGTCGAACTCAGGCTTAATGGGTATGCTCTACCTATGGGAATCCATGTCACAGTGAGCCACACACTGTAGTTCATAGGCTCATAGGTAGGTACCAGGCTATTGGCCCTAGGGCCTATACAAGCCTAGCCAAAAATGTACCCTGGCTTTCGTCACCCAAGAAAATTATTTTCCTGTGCCCCTGTCAAGAAGAACCACAGAAGTGATCCCCAGGGTGAATTTATCCTTTATAAATGCATTCTATGAACACCTTCAGGAATGCATGGATCATACGATCCCAAATAAAACCAAGACCCAATCCTCCAAAGGAAGACGTCCTGTCTGGTGGACCCCAGCCATAAACAAACTATACAATAGAAGGAGGAAGCTACTAAATGATAGAGCAAAATCCCAAAAAGGGAAGGCATCACTGATCAGTATTAGCAAAAAACTACGGGCACTCATAAAATTGTCTAAGGCCAGCTTCGAGAGAAAAATTGCACAGGACACTAAGGATAATCACAAGGCTTTCTTTAGTTATGTTAGGAACCTGGGTGGTAATTCCCAGATATGCTCAGAATTAGTCCAAAATGACAAAAAATACACTGAACCCACAGACATTGCCAACATCCTAGCTGACAGGTTCAGTGCAAACTTCTCCCCCCCCATCCCCACCAAAAGGGCAAATATCTATCCCAGCAGAGTGCTGCCCCCCCTGACAGCTCAGATGCTCAGGTAAGAGCCGCCCTCTCCAAAGCAAAAAACACAGCATCAATGGGACCAGACGGTGTCCTGGGCTGCGTCCTACATGAACTCTAAGAAGAGCTAAACCCAAACATAAAACTACTGTTCAATCTCAGCCTTACTACAGGATATGTGCCCAAAGAGTGGCGTACAGCAACAGTGGTCCCTCTCCATAAAGGTGGTGTCTCAACGGATCCTGGAAATTATCGCCCCATAAGCCTGACTAGCTTGGTCCGCAAAGCTATGGAAAGGATCATCATGGACCTCATAAATAAAGATATTGGGGACCTACAGACACTGGATCCTACCCAGTTCGGCTTTGTTAAGGGCAGATCCTGCCTCTTAAACCTGGTTGATTTCTTTGAAACAGTCACCAAGGCCATTGACGAGGGGAAGGTGGTCCACACAGCCTACCTGGACCTCACAAAAGCCCTCGATACAATACCCCACTCGGGCATTATAGATAAGCTCACCAGCTTAAATATAAACCCCTATGTCACTAGATGGATTGCAAACTGGTTCAAGGACAGAACCCACATGGTTAGAATTGCTGGAGCCATGTCAGACTCCAAACCAGTTACAAGTGGTGTCCCACAAGGCTCAGTCCTGGGACCTGTCTTGTTCGGTATATATTTCTCGGAGGTACAGGCCAACACGGAAGGACTGTGGCTGACCAAGTTCGCAGATGACTGCAAACTGGGCACCATAATCGACTCTCTAGCCGACACAAGCATCCTCCAAAAGGGCCTCATAGAAACAGACAACTGGTGCCAGAGCCATGGCCTCAAGCTAAATGCCAAAAAGTGTATAGTCATCCCCTTTGGCAAAAACAAAGTGCCCACAAATTACCACATAGGTGGTAATCCATTAAGTATGGAAGAAGTAATCAGGGATCTGGGGACCCAAGTTGATAGCAATCTCTCATTTGACAACCACGTGGCCAAAGTGGTTAGAAAAACATTTTATATAGCCCACCTAATCATGAAGGGATTCACATCTAGATCAGGGGAGGTCATCGTGCCTCTTTACTCATCCCTCATCAGGCCCATAATTGTGTACAATGCCCCTTTTGGGATGTACCTTACCAGACACCTGCAGCAACTGGAAAGACCCCAAAAGTACCTCACCAAAAGGATCAAAGGGCTCAAACAGATGCCATATGCTTCCCGGTTAAAGAAACTCCAGCTCTACTCAGTGGCATACCGCCTGTTCTGAGGCGATCTGTGCCTGACGTATAAAGCCATGTCCAACCCGGAATTAATGGACATGCTGCACCTCAGAAAATCCAAATCCCATTGAGCTACGTGCTCGAGAGACTTGAACCTCAGCACTGAAATAAATAGGACATGCTGGAGGGACAGATTCATAACCCAGAGGCTCCCTTCACTCTGGAATAAAATCCCAGTCCAGGTTAGGCAGAGTCCCTCATTGACTCTCTTCAAGAGGAATCTTGATGAGTGGATGGGAGATTGTAGGTTTACCCCGGGTATCACTTCTGTGTCACTGTTAGACAGAGGCACAGTATACTAACCTTGAAAAAGGGCATAGCAAAATAAATTTAAAATGGGTGGCAAAAGACAAACACATTCTGGCTAGGCTTATAAATGCCCTAGGGCAGATAGCCTAGTATGAACCTATGAGGCATCCAATCATCAAGATTTTTCTTGAAGAGTGCTAATGAGGAGCTCAGTTTGACATAGATAGGTAGTCTGTTCCAGAGTATGGGAAGTCTCTGGGACAGGAATCTATCCCTCCAGCATGTTCTGTTTACCATTGTGGTGACAAGGTTTAGGTTCCTAGAGTGTGTAGCTCGGAGAGATTGGTATTTCTGTAAGTGGAGCATGTCCAACAGCTCTGGGTTTGACATAGCTTTGTATGTTAGGCAGAGATCGCCTCTGAGTAGGCGATATGCGACAGAGTAAAGCTGGAGTTTTTGTGAGCTGAATCTTGTCACAACAATAACTGGAAGATGCTGGAGGGATGGATTTCTGTCACAGACACTCCCCATACTTTGGAACAACATCCCTAACTACATTATACAGAGCCTCTCACTAACACTCTGCAAGAGAAACCTTGAAGAGTAGATGGGGAACAGTAGATGCACCCCAGGGATCCCGCCATTGGCTCTGTTTCACAGAGGGACAGTTAATGAATCAACGGGGTGGCAAAAGCTGACACATTTTGGCTAGGCTTAAGAATGGCTTCTGGCAGTTTGCCAAGTACCTACCTATGAACCTATACATACAGTATCAGCACATGCTGATAGCTTAATTTACAGTTCAGGTGTTGACTTACCTTGTGCCAATGGCAGTTTTGTGTGCAATAGTTGAGGGCTGCCTATGTTGGATTCACACAGTAGGCTACCTATACATGACAATTTACAGGTAGTCTTTTGTGTGTGCCATCCATTTTTACTGTATGTGCAGGTGGAGAAAGGTGTCAGTCCCTAGGTGCCTACACTGTCAGTGTGTGCTATACGCTCCCTCCTTGCCAAGGCATGGTTATACTGGGCATGCCTCCATCTGACTGCTGGGGCTGGCTCAGGGTGTTCATGGTCTGAGTACCTCTGTGCCTTTGGGGCCCTTGGCAATGGTGGTGGGTTGTGAGGGCCTTCACCATTCTGTCCCTGCTGCAGCTGTTTCCGCAGGATTATATTGTGTAGCATGGCACATACTATGAAGATGTGGGCACACGTGCCTGGAGAGTACTGCAAGGCTCCACCAGATATGTCCAAGCAACGGAACTGTGATTTCAGCATCCCAAACACATGCTCTATGATGATTCTGGTTTGTGCGGGTGCCTCATTATGGCGTTCCTGCATGGGTGTGTGTGCATTTCTGATGGGAGTCATCATCCACGGTTCCAGTGCATAGCCAGCATCCCCCACCAGGTGGCCATTTGGGATGTCCCCCCTGGCAAATAACTGATACAGCTGTGAGGAATGCCAGATGTGGGAGTCGTGATAGCTTCCAGGGCTGCCAGCACACACATCCATGATAATGCCCTGGGCATTGCACACGACCTGGCAGTTGATTACTTAATAACAGATAAAGTCTTACCACAAAAACACAGGGCAGTTAGGGAAAGGAAGGGAAGAAATCAAATGCCATCACTGAAGTACAGAATAGAAAAAAGTATAAAGCAATTAAGACAAAAAGTGTCACTGTTAAAAGAGTCCAGAAGAGGGACATATGAAAAAATATACTCAGAAAGATAGACATGATAAAAGCAATGCACAATACCAGAACAGATCAGGATATATTGTATACTATTGCGAATAATAAACTAAAGACTTCAGCAAAGGCAGAAAATCTTAGAAGATATGCAGATAACTATAAATGAAAACTATAAAAAATCAATTAATTGATGACTCAATACAGTTTTATAGAGAACTGACAAACATGGTAAAAGGAATAGAAACACCACCAAAAAAAAAAAGAAATAGACACATTTTGGAGAAATCTCTGTGAAGATCCTGAGGAACCCAACAAAGATGCTGAATAGATAGAAGTAAAAGAAAGAACAAGAAGTTCAAATGTACAGGATATTAACTGGGTAAAGTGACAGCCAGAGAAACTGAAACAAAATTAAGAAAAGCTCCTAACTGGAAAACACCAGGCCCAGATGCAGTACCGAAATTCTGGCTAAACATATTTACATCTTTACATGAAAATTTAGAGATGAATAAAAACTATTTATATCTGCACCCCAAATAGATGCCAACCTGGTTAACAACAGGGAAAAAAAACAATACTCCTCCTTAAGCCAAGCTATCCTAAAAACTATAGACCAATAGCTTGTCTTCCGACGATGTACAAACTATATACTGGTGCTGAATCCCACTGTTTAGTGATTGCTTTCATTGCAGAGATCCTCACATTTCTGCCATCTGAGAACATCAAGTCTAGGACTGATTTTTGTTGAGTAGGTTCTAGTAAGACCTATATAAGATTGGTCTTTTACAAGATTTAAAGAACCAGCTTGTTGTTTGCTACAGCAGCAGCAGCAAAGGTGCTCCAGTTAACATTGGTCATATGAATGTATCATCAACAATTTCTCACATTTTCTTTCTTTCTTAAAGTACCTGACCCCGAAACCTACCTTTTTTATATGGTACTAAGTTAGTTTTGTACTTGGGATGTTCTGTCTTACGTTGAACATCTGAGATGATAACATTTCAGCTAGAAGTATACCATTTGGGCCTGAAATTCACCCCGGGGATCACGTCAATCACCCTGTTAGACAGGGGTCCAGGAAAGTAAATATTGTGGGAAGAAATATGCAGGGAATTGTTATTGCTAGGCTTGTATAGGCCCTATGGCTGATAGCCTAGTACCAACCTATGAACCTACGGAAATGATGCCGACGGAGTAGTCCTTTAGAAGAAAACTTAGTTATGGCAATAGAACAAAAGGGTAACAAACGAAAGTCATATGGAACTAAGGATCATTTGTTGTTAAATAAAGTTATAATGGAGAACTGTAAAAAGGGAAATAATCTAAGTATGGCATGGATATACTACAAAAAAGCATTTGACAGCATCCCCATTCATGAATAAAGGAGTGCTTGCAAATGTATAAGATAAATCCTACACTGACACTTTGCAGTTAAGCCACGATAAAGGACAAATTATTATTTCTGGGATAAAAATTCAAAGGGTGATATTCCACAATGATGCTTTGTCACTACTCTCTTTTGTCTTGCCCTTAACCCATTAGCTGTCTATTTAACAAATTAGATCATGGCTACAATTTGGCTCCCAAAAAACAATAAAGTGAAAAGATTTTGCACCTTATTTTTGTGGATAATTTAAAACTGTATAGATCATCAGATGAGGAACTGAAAGCACAACTACAAATGGTCAAAACTTTCTCAGATGATATAAGAATGTCATTTGGTCTTGATAAATGTGCAAAAGCAACATTTAAAGCGGGAAAGCTGCAGCACCAGGAAAATATCATTCTGGGACAGGAATGTGATATAAGAGAACTTGAGCAAGAGGAAGTGTAATTGATGAAGGATCAACAATAAAACATGAGCAAATGCAAATTAAACTTATTAAGGAACATTTCAGAAAATTAAAATTAATACTGAAATCAGCTTTGACATCTAGGAACAAAGTCCAAGCTAAAAAACAGTTTTGTCTTCCTGTCCTATCTTAGAAATTTTGGAGTGAATGGCTGGCCCCAAAGGTATTGGATCATTTGGACAGTAAAACAAAAAAAATCCTTCATGTTTATCAAATGATTTATAAAAATCAGTGTATACCAAGATTATATATTTCCCGCTCTGGAGGAGGTATGGGCCTCCTTGAAATTGATTACATGTATATATCTGCAATTGCAGTACTACACATATATCTGCTGAAATAACAAGATCCAAACATAGTGAATGTTTTAAAACATGAGGAGAACAAGTCTACGATGACTTTCCTACTTAGTTTAGCAGAACCATACCTGAGTCAAACAGGAATGGAAATCAAACCAGAAGTAGATAAAAATCAGTCAGCAACGGAATGTGCTAAAAAACAAAAGAAAGAATAAAAGGTGAAGGATCAGATTACAAAGCAAGAAATGTGGAAAATGTATAAAAATAGCTGCAAGTCCAGAAAACTCCTGGAACAACCTTATGTTGATCAGGACTGAACACAGGAATGGCTAAGGAGAGGTGAATTTAAATCAAGAGACAAACAGTTAATATTGGCGGCTCAAGATCATGGACTACATACACATTGGTTTACAAAGTCCATTGAACATTTATTTATATATTTATTTATTTATTCGCATTTGTTGACCGTGAAAGTCCAACTGGGACCCATTTTCAGTGGAGAACTGGGGAGAAAAGCTCCACAAACACATTTTGATTGCACAGTATTTTCCAAGAATTTACAGAAATTACAATACAATACAGTACAATATAACAAAATGAGGAACAGACTAATAAATTGTCAGAAGTTACAACAAAAGAGAGAAAAACAGTAAGGTCTACTTCAAATCACTGAAATCCCATTTCACTGACGTTCATTTCATCGTTTTCTTTTATTAATTTGTTATTACTATTAATATGCTATAGAGCATATTTTTTATTTTCTTATTTACTTGCTTTCTGGCTGTTGTCTGCGATTTACCTTTAACTTTTTACGAGGCTATATTAACTAATTTAATTGATTGGAATTAATATAAATAGATTGATAATTGGATATTTTTTGTCTGATGAAGGTGAGGCACAGTCCACACCGAAAGCGCTCATTAAACGGTCTTTTGGATTTTACATGCTTTTATTATTTGCTCCCATTGTGTTTTACTCGCTTTACGTTCATTTTACTGGTTTGTCTTTCATTTTTCCTCTGTTTGGTTCATTTCACCGAGACCAAATCACCTAATTTCCAAAATACTGAAAAGTCATTTCACTGAATCTCATTTCAATGAATTGTAAGCCATAGACTTGATGTGGGTTTCCATTCACCATTGACTTGTTTGTGAATTTCTGTAACTTACAGTGCTGACTGACAGAATACAGATAGTCATGTAGAAAGTAGTGTTTTTAAATGTGGGTATGTCTCTTTACATTTGCATGGGAAGTATCTAAAGTAATATTGTGGATGTATTGTGCATTCCCAGCCGTGGTGGTAGCGTGTAGCCAAGTAAAAGGTATATGCCCTTTTCCCCACTGTAGTGCAATCCTGTAGTTAGTATATATAGTTAGGGAGGTGTTGTCTGATTTCTGTTAAGAGGGTAAGTAAGTAATTTTTAAGTTCTGGAAAGAGATAATCATTGGTATTGTGAGTGTGTTTGTCTATGGTTTCCCATTTAGTCTTTTAAAATTTAGCCTTTTAAGCTTTCAGTGAAATGAAATTCAGTGAAATGAGTTGTCAATATTTTGAAATTTAGGTAATTTGGTCTTGGTGAAATGAAAGTCAGTGAAATGGTATTTCAGTGATGTGAAGTAGACCCATATATTTATATATATATATATATATATATATATATATATCTATATATATATATATATATATATATATATATGTGTGTGTGTGTGTGTGTGTGTGTGTGTGTATATATATATATATATATATATGTGTGTGTGTATATATATATATATATATATATATCTACACACACACACACACACACACACACACACACACACACACACACACACACATACTTTTTTTTTTTGTAAATATTAAAATAGGTTGAAAGTTAAGAAAGGAAAAGATCACTATAGGGGTAGTGTTAAGTTAAAGGAATTAATAGAGGGAAAGAAAAAATCACTAGTAGGGTAGTTTTAAAGGGGGTGAGGGGTTAGAATGATAGTTAAGGTTAGTGAGATTTATAGTAAGAATAAAAAATAAATTGCAGTATCTGTAGGTTTACCGGCACTTTATTAACAAGACAATCAGTTAGCGCTTTCATCTGCATTCACTCTCAGTGACTTCTTCAGACTAAAATTCATTGTTCATTACAAACTTTAAATTCCAGTTCTTGGGAATACATCACCCAACAATACCCAATCTAAACTAAGAAGCCTAGTCACATGGTAAAATAGGCTAAATATAAGAAAGATAAAACATCTAAAACAGTGTTTTAACCCTTTTCTTTTTAAATACATAACAAATTCCCCTCTATTATTGAGACCAGGGAAAAAACATGCATTTAATTTAACTTGCCAACAGTACTCGAGCATTCCTAGCTATTCCTCTATCAGAACATTTAACAATCATATCACAAATGTCTAAGAAAACATATGCATATAATATATGGGTTAATCTACAGAATTTGTTAAAAGAATAAATTGTTTCATGAAATATTAATATGTTTAACTACAAATTAATGTTTATAAAAGTTGTTGTTTTTGTAAATACTTAAGTTATTTAATTTATGTTATTTGGTTACATATACTATTATCAATTGCATGTTAAATTCAATAAGATCATTTGTTTATATATGAAAATCAATAAAACTGTTTTAAAAAAAAATAATTTTTTTTCAAACAGTTTATAATCAACACGGCCTGCAGTTCAACATTGGTATTGCATCTGCATACATCACCGTGGGTGTTTTTGTTAAAACACAGTTATGGCCTAGGTTTACTGATACTATATACATTTTTTGCAGTAGTTCATAATCAGCAAGCATAATCAGGATGTTTGCATTTTTCAGGCACTGATTGGCACTAATTTTAGGCAGATAATGCTTACAGTTGTACACATACAGTACTGTTAGTACAACATATATTGCATTCTCATATGTCACAGGCTGTGATGATTGAACATATAAAATATTTGCTAACGTTGTCTTCAATATATTAATGTGTGTTCAGCCAATTTTCCTGCTGGCTGGCTCAGATGATTGTCATGACTTGCCTAATTTCCACAGTATTGTCATATCACGTTATCCTCATTTAAACAATGACACTTTGTGTTTGTTTATATGACTCATTACATGCAGACAGTACAACCTCTAGATTTCAACATTCATACATTTTTACAAAGCTAATCACCTAAGTGGGTGTCTTTAAACCTGTACAATTTTTCACAAAAGAATGACGATGTCCTGTTTGCAAATAGTACATGGTAAGCATTTATAAGGTATCTATGTCCATAACGGACATGTGTGTCAGCCCTTGTGCAAATTTTCACTAGTTTCATATTAAGTTGTGCTATGATCTTCATGGGAATGTTCTGCATGATAGCATTTGCTTTTCATTTCTGTGGTGTTTTGCAATTTATCTTGACAGAGAATAAGATCAGTGGGCGTTCTCCCATCAGATGACAACAGGCGCATGCAAGGCCACTGGCAGAGTCTTCAGATGATGACTGTGATGATGAAGAAACTGGATCCACCCCTGCCCAAGCCATCATGTATTCTGCACCCAGAAGGAGATGACACGAAGACATAAACAGAGACAATTACTGGGAGGAGATCCAGGAGGCTATGACCTATGTGTTCCAAACACAGATAAGAGACACAATGGGGACATTCTTCCAGAATATGGCACAGGCTATGAGTTATTCATTCAGGGAGATAGCCCATGAGGTCATTCATGATTTTTATCCTCATTAGCATGGTCCCTAAATATTGCCTGTGTGCTCCACTTGTGTTATGCTGCTAACATGCTGATTGCCATATAATTGATTGGACTGTATATACACTCTTATACATGGATACCATGTAGTTGTTATGCTTATGTGTTATAGTCATGTCACATTTACTTTTCTTTCAATGTATGCATAACAACTGTAATGCAGCACACTTTCCTTCCACTTTCAGCTGTCCATGATTGGAGCAGTTCACCTGCATCTAGTGCTGCAAGACGTAGCCTGCAAACATGTGTTTTACTGAGGGTGAATGACACACAAGATATGTTGTCCATAGCCCCACACTAACACTGTGGAATGATTTGGAATTGTGTATTGCCATATCATGTATGTGCAACAGAAGGACAAGTCATTCCCCATATGTTTTGGATCATAGGATTATAGGAGGTTACTAGGCTACTATCCTTGAGGCCCTTATAAGCCTAGCCAAGCATTTAGCCCATGTTTAGACAAATCAGTACCAGATGCCCCTGTACAGCAGGGTCATGGGGGGAAACCCAGGGGTATATTTTCTGTTTCTTATCCAGTTATCCAGGTTGCACTTACAAATGGGTAAAGAGGTACTCTGCTTGATGTGTATAGGGAGACTATTCCATAGATGGGGAGTCACTGGGACACAAATCTGTCCAGCCAACAAGTCTTGTTGATGTCACAGACCAGGTTGAAGCCACACATGCAAGTTACTTGAGTGAAGCTTGACTTGCGGATATACAGCAGTTCCATCAAGGTGGGATTCGTGATCAGCTTGTATGCCAGACAGAGGTCACTCTGTATGAAACTGAGTAGAGGGATAGGGCTTTTAGCATATCTGTGTATGGTAAATGGTTGAAGGTCTGGATTCTCCTGGTGAGGAATCTCTGTTGTCTCTCCAGCTGCTGCATGTGCTTTACAAGGTACATGCCGAAAGAGGCATTGTACTCAATAATGGGACTTACAAGGGAAGAATACAGATATGTTATGACCTACTTGTCCCTGGATGAGATACCTTTACTTATGAGGTGGGCCATGTAGAAGGTTTTCCATACAACAGAAGCAACATGGTGGTCAATAGTCAGGGTGCTATCAACTTGGGTGCCCAAATACCTCACGACTGATTGTGTGCTTAGGACATTGTTATTAATGTGATAATTTGTGGGGACATCACTCCCCCCAAAGGGGATTATGATGCATTTTTTGATATTCAGTTTGAGGCCATGTTTCTGGCACCAGTCATTTGTCAGAGTGAGACACTCTTGGAGGATTCCCACACCACTAGGGGAATTGATGACAGCACCCAGCTTGCAGTCATCTGCAAACTAGGTCAGCCATAGCCCACTGGTTTTGGCCTGCACCTCAGAAAAGTATATCTCAAATAACAGAGGCCCCAACACCAAACCCTGGGGTACGCTGCTTGTTACAGGTCTACTGCTTGAGTTGACTTCCCCTATTTTGACTACATGGGTTCTATCAGGGAGCCAGTTTGCTACCCATCTGGTAACATATGGAGTGATGCCTAGTTGAGAGAGTTTATCTATTATGCCCGAGTGGGGAATAGTGTCAGATGCCTTGGCCAGGTCAAGGTAGGCATTGTGCACCATCTTCCCCTCATCCATGGCTTTGGTGACTGTCTCAAATAAGTCAAACAAATTTAGCAGACATGACCTCCCTTGATGAAGCCTAACTGTGTGACATCAAGTCTTTGGAGGCTACCAATGTCCTAGTTAATGAGGTCCATGATAATTCATTCCATGGCCTTGTAGATCAGGCTAGTTAGGCTGTTGGCTCTATAATTTCCCAGATAGGTGGATGCTCCACCTTTGTGTAAAGGGATGACAGTGTCTGTCCACCACTCAGCTGAGATGAAGCCAGTACTCAGGCTTTGGTTGAATAGGGTGCCTAATGATGTTGCACGTTCCAGCCTGAGTTCATGTAGGATGCAGCCTGGGATGTTATTGGGTCCATTGGAGGCTGTGTTTTTTGCCTTTGAGAGAGCAGTGATGACCTGTTTCCTAGATATAAGGAGAAGGGGGCAGGTACTGGGGATGTCCTAATTTACTGATGGGGGTGACAGAGGGGTAAAGTTTTCACTGAATCTGTCAACCAGCAAGTTTGTTATATCTACGGCATTTGTATATGTGGTATCCTTGACCACCAGTTCTGAACAGATCTGGTACTTCCTTTGATGTTGTGGACATATGATTGTCTCTAGTAGATGTGTCCAATTTGGACTCTAAGTTTGCTTTGGAGGATTTCACTAGTGCTTTTACTTGCTTGTTCAGGCTAAGGAGACATTGCTTCAATTGGGCACCTGTTTTTCCTTTGGTTATAGAGTTTATTTATTGCAGATGTCCACCAGGCAGGTTTACTCTTCCTTGTGGAGGATGATTTAGTCCTGTTGGGTATTCCTGATTCCATGCATCTATATAAATGCTAGTATAGTGCTTTGGTGTAGTTTTGGATATTAGTGCCAGTTCCTACAGAAGAGAAGGGGGCTGTGAAGCTGTTTATACCATCCCTCATGAGGTTGTAATCAGATTTGGAGACGTTTTATGTCTGATCCTAGCTAGAGGGGGGTCAGGGCAGATGGTGACTTCAAAAGTGACCGCATTGTTGGATCTTACCAAGGTAGATGCTATTATAGGGATGCTGTCATGTTTATGCATGTTGGTTAATACCAAGTTCAAGATATTATCACCTCTTGTGTGGGTATCGTGTAGCTGTTCCAGGGCATTTGCATTGACAAAATCAAGGCATTTCTGGGGATTTGTGTTATGGCATGAGTAGTTTGGGAAGTTAAAGTCACCCATGATCAGATTAAAGGGGTGAATTTTGATAGATTCGAACAGGTCCAAATAGGCAGTTTGGGTATCTTGAGTCAGATTTGGGGACTGGTAGCTAGCTATGATTTGAATAGGGGTCTTATCAATGGTTAACTGCACCTGGAGTGCCTCCTCTAAGTCGTACTGTTTGACCAGCCTGGAGGTGTGTATGCCTTTAATTTATATTGAAACTCCACCGTCTTTGGTTTTACTGCCCACAGTTTGGGTATGAATGTATGATAGGATGAGTAACCAGGTACGGCTGGGGTGGTCTCCACAGCTTTAAACAAGGTTTTTGTGACTGCACAGATGTCAGCATTTTCTAGGGTTTGGAATGCTTGCAATGAGTGCAGTTTCATGTTTAGACTCCTAACATTTAGCAGCATAACCTTTAATTTGTGTTTTGTTGAAATTTTTATGTTGGTAGTTTTATCCTCATCACTTTTCCTAAAAAAGGCACTATAGGGAAGGCAAGAGCCTTTGCCAGAGGCCTGAAGCCCAGGTGATACAGATGCAGGCCATGTCTGGCAAAGCATCGTGGTCTGTCGATCATATCTTCCCAGGCTGTCATGTACTGGATCCCCCTGGAATGACACCAGAAACTAAGCCAATTGTTAGTCAATCATTTTCTGTTTGTATTGTGGCATAATTCTGGGTTGGCAGTTGTCATGATGTCTCATTGGCATGATGTGTTGTGTGCCATGCTCTGGCAGCCCTGATGTCATGTGGGATCATATACAGGTATGTCATATCTATGTGCAGTCATCATTTCCTAACTGCATCAAACTCAATGTAGCATTAATCTGTACACAGTGGTACAGCATCAAACTCGATGTAGCATTAATCTGTACACAGTGGTACAGCATCAAACTCAATGTAGCATTAATCTATACACAGCGGTACAGCATCAAACTCAATGTAGCATTAATCTGTACACAGTGGTACAGCATCAAACTCGATGTAGCATTAATCTGTACACAGTGGTACAGCATCAAACTCAATGTAGCATTAATCTATACACAGCGGTACAGCATCAAACTCGATGTAGCATTAATCTATACACAGTGGTACAGCATCAAACTCAATGTAGCATTAATCTATACACAGCGGTACAGCATCAAACTCGATGTAGCATTAATCTATACACAGTGGTACAGCATCAAACTCGATGTAGCATTAATCTATACACAGTGGTACAGCATCAAACTCAATGTAGCATTAATCTATACACAGCGGTACAGCATCAAACTCGATGTAGCATTAATCTATACACAGTGGTACAGCATCAAACTCGATGTAGCATTAATCTATACACAGTGGTACAGCATCAAACTCGATGTAGCATTAATCTATACACAGTGGTACAGCATTAAACTCAATGTAGCATTAATCTATACACAGTGGTACAGCATCAAACTCGATGTAGCATTAATCTATACACAGTGGTACAGCATCAAACTCAATGTAGCATTAATCTATACACAGCGGTACAGCATCAAACTCAATGTAGCATTAATCTATACACAGTGGTACAGCATCAAACTCAATGTAGCATTAATCTATACACAGCGGTACAGCATCAAACTCAATGTAGCATTAATCTATACACAGTAGTACAGCATCAAACTCAATGTAGCATTAATCTATACACAGTGGTACAGCATCAAACTCAATGTAGCATTAATCTATACACAGTAGTACAGCATCAAACTCAATGTAGCATTAATCTATACACAGTGGTACAGCATCAAACTCAATGTAGCATTAATCTATACACAGTAGTACAGCATCAAACTCAATGTAGCATTAATCTATACACAGTGGTACAGCATCAAACTCGATGTAGCATTAATCTGTACACAGTGGTACAGCATCAAACTCGATGTAGCATTAATCTATACACAGTGGTACAGCATCAAACTCAATGTAGCATTAATCTATACACAGCGGTACAGCATCAAACTCGATGTAGCATTAATCTATACACAGTGGTACAGCATCAAACTCGATGTAGCATTAATCTATACACAGTGGTACAGCATCAAACTCGATGTAGCATTAATCTATACACAGCGGTACAGCATCAAACTCAATGCAGCATTAACCTATACACAGTGGTACAGCATTAAACTCAATGTAGCATTAACCTATACACAGTGGTACAGATCATTTATTCTTTAATAGTACATTCTGCCACGTTTGCTGTATCTTACATTTCAACATCCACAACGTATCCGCTTATGTTTACACCTTCCATAAATAGTTGTATATATTAACTGATTGTACATATGTGTGCACATAGTCAGATCCATACTGACTCATTATTGTACCTTTGACATGTGAGCATTCAATGGCTTACCTCTGATGTGCTTTAATGATGCAAACAGAAGTTTCCCCTGCTCTGTAATGAGCAGGGTGGGTGGCATTCCCCTGTGTTTGTTTGCTGAATGTTTTCATGACATTATATGTGTATGTACTTGAAATTCTTAGCATGCTTACCTATGCGTATTGATGTTACAAGATTACACATAACTGTGTATGTGAGTTTTATACATGGCTAGTTGTGTGGACATCAGAAATCATTCCAGAACACATAGAAGTTCTGACAAACAACTTTTGGAAATCTACAATTCCAAAAAATCTATTGGCCAAACTCTCTATATCTACACTCCTGACTTATTCTGGAACCAACTACCCTTGCACATCAGAAACTTACCCCACGCACACGAAATCAAAAAAGCTCTAAAGGAGCACCTGCTCAATGCCTGGACCTGTCACTGTAAAAAGCTCAGTCTAAACCACCCTCGCTAATTAACACCACTTTCTCCTATCCTGTCTTTTGTTCCTAATTCTCACCACTATAGTACAACCTTCATTACACTCTCCCTATCATAAACCTGCTATATTTTACAGCTACTCCTTTAACCTCTACAACAACAGCATAATGCTGAATTCTGACTAACCTGTGTTTGAGAAATGTATATACCTGCATGTTTAACTTACCTAATTTTGCATTTATTGAAGATTAAACGCAAGCGTTGTAATACCACCAGAAAAAGAGAGCAGAATGCAGGTTCAGCAGATAAAATCAAAATAAAACCAGCACAATTTAATAAAGAACAGATAAAATCCTTCAAACAACAGGATGTAAATCCTCACAAATAATAATTATATTGTTACTAATCTAATCAAGCCATCTCTTGAGCTTCCTGGCCTATCAAATAAAACTGAAGTGTTGGAAACACGACGGATAGCCAATTTACAGGCAGACAGGATCCCTGGCCTTAATAGAGTGGTGCCTTTAAAAACTGTATTGAAAAGCAGGAAGCTTAGGAAATGACTTGATTGGATTAGTAACAATATAAAAAAGGGAGTTGTTTTAATGTGAACAGGATCTGATGAAGGCATAGCCAAAAGTGCTCATCCTGTTTGTTTGTGAGGATTTAAATCCTGTTGTTTGAAGGATTTTATTTGTTCATTATTAAATTGTGCTGGTTTTGTTTGATTTTATCTGCTGAGCATGCATTCCGCTCTGTCTTCATGGTGATATTGCAGCACTTGTGTTTAATCTTCAGTCATTGTTTTAGCACTGCAGTCTTCAGTGGTTAGTGGTATTTGTTTATTTTCCATTTAGGGTTTGAACTCAAATGTTTATACTTTTTAGACTGTGTGCATTTAATTCTAATGTATTTACTTTCTCTGACTGTGTGAATTCATTTCTGTTGGATACAATTGTATAACCTTCTTCAATATCAAACTGTATTCACTCTGTACTGTTCTCATTCATGCTATATATTTAACATTGTTTGTTCTTCTGTGGAGTTTTTTTCCCCCAGACCTCCACTGAAAAAGGCCTCTAGCTCATTTGGACTTTCCCCGTCAACAAATGTCAAATAAATGAATAAATACATACATACATACATACATACATACATAAATAAATAATTCTTTCCATGTGACATAAATTTTCCATTTGGTTAAATGCATTTTGGTTTGACGTCTGCAGCACCCTGTGTGTTGCACACATGCATTTGCAGCGTGCCAACTTGTCTTGTTTTGCTTTTCCCCTGATGTGAGCCCAGATTGTCCACCACCCTCCCATCTTCATATTTCCATATTATATGTTGCATTTATCTTTGCCTTGTTGCAGTTATTGACGATTGCCATGTATTAGCTTGTTGACATAGTGAACATGTGTCAAATGGATGGCCATTTTATGATGCAGGACATTTGCACACAAGTTGGCAGCTACTGTTTGCAATACATCATTGTTCTCTTTATACTTGTGTGTTAACCAGTGTACTTTGTTGACATCCATGTGCACAATCTGATATATTTGTTAAGCTGTAGTGTTATATTTTTGGAGATATTTTTACACGATTTTGGTGTGTGCATGTGTATTGGCCTTGATTTTATGCATGTCCCATGTAGATCACTGACAGTCATACATATACAGCCACATCTATGTGTTGCCTTTGACATGGCATATGTGTGTAACATACACACATCCCATTACTTGTTTGTTTGGGTTGTATACACCTACTTGTGTTTATGGAAGCCACTGAGTTGCTTTTCTGCAGCACTTTGATGGACTTTCTGCATATCCACAAAATAAACAGTACCAGAATTACCCATTCTAAAGACTTGCCTGTGATATAAATAGGACCTGCTGGAGAGATAGGTATGTATCCCAGAGACTACTCCGTCTATGGAACAGGCTCCCCATCCATGTGAAGCAAAGTTCCTCCCTAATCCAATTCAAGTGCAACTTGGACAATTGGATGGAAAACCAGAAATTCATCTCCCAGGCCCATGTTTACACTTATCAAGGGTATCAGAACTTGTCATAGATTTGGGATGCGTGGCTAGGCTTAAAAAGGCCTCTGTGGTTGTTGGCCTAGTAAACACCTATGAAACTATGAATCTATGAACTTTTGTTTGGCCCTGTGCTTCGTTGTTTGTCTTTCACAGGCATGGTTTTAGGTTTGGTTCTGTCCTGTACTTGAGTTATCTAGCATTCTTAGACCTACATTTGCTCATCTGGGATGCTGCTTGGCTTACAGCTGCATGGACTACTTGGATATATATTTATCCAATTTGTACTGCAATCCTTATTTATTACTCTCCAGCACACATCTACCATTGGTTATACAAATTCAGGTATGACCACCACACAGTTTGCACATGTTGTAATGTGATAGTGCATAGTTAGATACATCTTTCTGCATTCCACCATGGCTGGTATGCATCCCCACCCTGTCTGACAACTTCTTTTGCCCGTGTTATGCAGTATGCTATCTGTGTAACTTACCTGTCCTTACTGTTTTTTTCCAACCCTTGTCCATCTTGTGTTGTGATATTTGTTCTATCAGTATACCTACTATGATGCCCTTCTCCTCCTGTTTCTCTATATTTACCTTTACTTCTATTATTAAAAAAAGGGCCCTATTCCCACCAAAAAAAAATCCCCATGCCTTTCTAACACTCCCTCAGATTTTCATATTTCTACATCTCTTTTGTGTGTCCCCTTCTTCACCCATACCTTGTATGTTCTATTATAACTCCCACTTTCCTTGGGTATGTGCATTACTTCTGTTTTCCACACAGCTCCAGAACCCATTGTTAGCAAATGTTAGCTCTGGTGATTTGGCCATGATTGCCTTTCGCCTTTAATTTTTTTTTATTAGAAATTTTATGAATTCCATTGGAATCCATAAGTCCAAGCAGGCAAATTTTATTAGTACATGAATTCTGTAGTTGTCTCTAAGCTTACTGCATAGATTGCTAATTATATGTATTACAAATGGTATGGAACTTTGAAGTGTAAACTGTTAGTAAATTAATTACAGGAATATCACTAGTTGTCCGTAACGTTTCTGGGCAAATTTCTGAAAGTATGTATTACAAATGCCATGTAGCTTACAATGGGATAGATGGAATTTTTCATTTATTTATTTATTTTTGTATCACAATGGAGGAAGTTATATTCCGCAGTTGTCCTTAACCATACTAGACAGATTCCCTGGGATTCAAGAAGATTGGTGCAAGGACGGTTGTAGTCTTGCGCCGAGTGTCCTCACTACAGATGGTGCAGCAGCGCCATATGAATATGTATGAGGGCATGCCGCCACACCCTCGACGTGCACAGGAAACGTGTGCAAGTGCAGGGGTGTGTACAAGTGCTCTACGGAGGCGTAAACATGCCCCGACAGTTGCAAAACCTACTATTCCTACTAGTAGAGCCCGCCTCTAATAGTAAGTCAGTAATTCAGTGTCCGTGGATACCGAAATGTATGCTAAGCATAAAAGAGTGTCCACGAACAGTGAAATAAAATCGAAGTAGTAAACACACAAGCACATAGTGGAGTGTTGAGCCCTGTCCCGAGAACTTTCACAATTAGATTCTCTGTGTCCCTATTACACATTAGAATTGCTGCAATATCGAAGGTGTAAGCAAAGCACAGTGTGTTTGCTCGTTGCTGCCTTCCGCCAAGTGTAGCTTACACATCAAATTCATTCAAATAGAGAAAAACATGCAGAACCAATGTAAATGTCAATAGTGTATTGTTTAGAGCATCCACCTAATGAACAGGCATTTGCGATTTGAGCGCAGCAATAGCACATATCATTTTCCATGTGGAATGAATGTTGTTTTGCTGTAAAACCAACATAAGCGTATCGCATAAGATATTTAACTTAAATATCATTTAAGCAAAGTGGCACTATCATAATGAATAAGGCACTAGTAAGCAGGTGTAAGCACAAATAAGCAGCAGTAAACACATATAAGTACCAGTAAGCAACTCTGAGTGTGCTTGTGTGGGTCTAAGCAGTGCCCAGAATAGGAAATGTATATAAGTATGTACAGATATATAATATATATAATATATATATATATATATATATATATATATATATATATATATATATATATATATATATATATATATATATATATATATATATATATATATATATATATATATATATATATATATATATATATATACACATATACACACACATATATATATATATATAGATATACATATATATATATATACATATATATATATATATATATATATATATATATATATATATATATATATATATATATATATATATATATATATATATATATATATATATATATATATATATATATATATACACACACACACATATATATATATATATATATATATACATACATATATATATATATATATATATATATATATATATATATATATATATACACACACACACACACACACACACATATATATATATATATATATATATATAGATATATATATATATATATATACATACACATATATATATATATATATATATATATATATATATGTATAGATATATATATATATATATATATATATATACACACGCACATATATATATATACACACATATATATATACATATAATATATAGATACATATATATATATATATATATATATATATATATATATAAAATATATATATACATACATATATATATGGGTCTACTTCATATGATCGAAAGACCATTTGATCGAAACCCATATGAGCGAAAAGTTCATATGATTGAAAACCAGTATTCAAGGCATAAAACTGGGATTTGTCCCCCTCCCCAATGTCGTGCAACCCTGGAGTTGGTATATATATATATCTATATATATATATATATATATATATATATATATATATATATATATATATAGTTAGGGGGGTGTGGGGCGCAGCCCCCTCACATTGGGGGCTATGTGGGACGAAGCCCCCCACCTATTTGCCTTTAAAATCTGTACTTTTTGTTTTATTTTCTTCTTTTAAAGGAAACTGGGTGGGGGGCTGCACCCCCCACACCCCCCTAATTATATATACTAACTCCAGGGTCGCACGACATTGGGGAGGGGGACAATTCCAAGTTTTATGCCTTGAATACTGATTTTCGATCATATGAACATTTGATCATATGGGTTTCGATCAAATGGTCTTTCGATCATATGAAGTAGACCCATATATATACATATATGTATATATATATATATATATATATATATATATATATATATATATATGTATATATATATATATATATATATATATATATATATATATATATATATGAAGAAAGAATGAAATAACAATAAAACATGCAAAAGGAATGAGAAGGGAATCAACAGCAACCCCAGTATTATATAGCACTTTCAGCGTATGTCATATCAAGCTGAGCAGGAGTGAGGGAAGCACTGCTACTCACACCACAGGCAGGATATTACCAGTGGGAGTAGCATTGTTGATCTGCTAAGTCTACTTTACACACAGAGGGTAGTCCCTAGTGGGACTACCCAAAAATTTATAGGCTATTTGGCCATACGATCATTACACAAGCAAGGGCAGGTATGTTCAAGGACTAAATGGTGGGAGAGATTGAGAATACATGGGTTGGGGCAACATACGTGTAGGGACCCTAATGCTCGGGAGAGAGCAATGTGTGGAGGTGTGTCATGGCTGCGATAACAACTGGACAATGGATGGTGTGCGTGTATGTTGAAGTCGGGTGGGGTGGAGGAACTATGGGTAAGAAATTATGAAGCCAGGCGTGCCAGGGTTGGATGGGCTGGTTCTAATTGGACCATCCCGTGGAGGTCAGCAAGTTCGTTATAAGTATATATGCATACACACATGCAGACATCAGTATGTAGAAGTACATTCTCTGTAACACATTCATTCCATTTGCAGACATAAATAACATGAATGTGTCCTTACAAACCTTGACAGTAGATAGAATAATAGGTTGTGCATAATTGGGAAGGGACGAAACTGCTAAAACGCACAAGTGTGTACAATGTCCAAAGTCAGTGCTGTGCTGAAAAAAATCAAATGTGAGGACTTTCCCACACATGGAGTCATTCCTGTGATCTGCCTGCTACGGCAATGTCAATTGCTAAACCAGGCTATTTGTAAAAGAAATATGCCGAACACGTACATAATTAGGCTCTCATGTGTAACGTGTGCATTACCACATAGTCATACTTATTAATTTATTGTAGTGTCATGTTAACTGGAGTAAGGATGTAATGAAGTATAGAGTCTAATCTTGACATAAAGACATGTGTGTCCCATGTGGGACAACCCAAAAATTGCAAACAGTGTCCTTTTGGTCGCTCATGTCACCAATGCTTGTGGACTAAAAGATCTGAGGATATGTGGAGTGAGTCAACCGATGGGATGGGTCTATAGGAGTAGGGAGTGGCCAGTATGTAGTGGTGTGGATACACCGCGAATCCAACTGGAGAATGGATGACTGCAGCATTAGGGAGGCATTGGGGTGTGTGTTTGGGGAATCAGGAGCCATGGGTATATGGGTATATATGCAAATGAAGCAGCACAGCAATAGTGTATTGGTTAGAGCAACCACCTAACGAACAGACATTCCCGTACCAAATTCCACTGCATCACATACCATTTACCATTGGTAATCTGTACATGAACATATTGCAACATCTACAAAAAATATTAGAACCAGCAAGGGGATAAGCGTTCCTGTGAGCAGAACAATATAAAACAGGAAAGTAAAACACCAGGGCATACACAGGAACACAAATGGCAGATGTTCTCCAATAAAAAGCACAGGTCCAGATATGTAAGCCAAAAAATGTAGGTACAACGTCTCCAAAAGTTAGTATAAAACTTCTTTATTGCACATAAAGTAAGCGCTTTCACCCGTAGGCTTCTTCAGACTTTTACACTCCATATAAAAAACAGTTCCTTTATATAACAGGAAATCACTGCTGATAGGTCAAAAACTTTCCCACACTTTTTCAAATTCCCAGAGCATTTAAAGCTAAACAATCCCAATAAATAAAAAATGATTCAAAAAAAGAACTATACTACAATATATCTCTTAGGACCCTAAAAATACATATATATGAATACATTATATATATTCAGATAAACAAGACAATAATAAAATGAAATAAAAACATATATATATATATATATATATATATATATATATATATATATATATATATATATATATATATATATATATATATATATAAAATAATTATAAATGCTTAGTGATGTTTGGACTTGGGCAACTTTCTCTTACGTAAAATGGGCTGTAATTGAACCTTGTCATTAAGACCAGGGGACCTATCTGCTCTACAGCAAATGATCCATCTCAATTCGCATTCCTGTGTATAATTATCAATGTCCCCCCCTCTGACATTAGAAATTGTTCTGTGTATTACACAGAACTTAAAAGAATGGGAAATTCCATCGCATGACATGTTTAGCCAAGGCATTATGTTCGGAGCCTAGACGTATATGGTACACATGCTCTCTAATGCGTTCCCTTAGTTGTCTACAAGTCTTTCCAATATAAAATGATGTGCAAGATATGCATCTAGCAAGATAGACCACGTTGGAGCTCAAGCAGTTCGTCTTGGTATGAAAGAAATACTCCTGCCCAGTGACAGGATGTATAAAACTCATATCAGTGTCAATATATTGACATTGATTGCAATCATTACAAGGAGAGGTGTTATAATCACGGACATCAGGCATACACTGACTGACCATTGAATTATGACACAACATGCGTTTTAGGTTACGCTTATTCTTATAAATAAACTTGGGTACAGGTCCTACGACGTCATTGACATCATTATTAAGTAGGAGGGTATCCCAGTGTTTTCCTATTACCTCTGTAACCTACTTCACATCTTTAGTAAAGTATAAAGGTAACCTTAATTCACTAGTTTTAATAGTTTTAGTGTCATATTCGATCTCATCCCACTCAGAAAAGTAAGGACGTGCCCTTGATTGTCTGAGTTCATTCACTTCAACGACAGTCCTATCAATGTCACTTTCATTATAACAACTTTCAGTTAACCTAAGCTTAAGCTCAGATATCTCCTGTGAGAAACCTTCATGTGTAGGGTTGAGTCTAGAAGCTCTCATCATCTGGCCTTTTACTACATTGTCAAAAACATACTTAGGGTGCATACTGTGCCTGTGTAACAAGGTGTTTCTATAACAAGCTTTCCTATGAACTGAAGTGTTCAAGAGCCCATTCTCAAGTCTAATAATATTAACATCCAAAAAAGATATATCTGTAGAGGAAAAACAAAAAAACCTAAGAAACCTCGTCAAACTATTTATAGTGTGCACAAATCCCAAGAGGCTGGTTTCATCACCCTTCCAAATCAGGAAAAGGTCATCCACGAATCTTCTATAAAATCCAACATGCTGTTGGAAGCTCCCTAAAGGGAACAACAATTCTTCCTCCCAGTCAGCCATTACAATGTTGGCGTAGCTATTGGCACAAGAAGTACCCATAGCTACGCCATCCTTTTGTAAATAAACATTTTCATCAAAAACAAACAAGTTGTTAGAGAGCACCGTTTCCAAAAATAAAGCTAGAAGATCTATAGTCTTATCATCCAATTCTGACCTATTCTTTAAATAGTGTTGTTCTCTAACAACACCTAGATCATTAGGTATAACAGTAAACAAACTGGTAACATCTAGAGTAACAAGAATGTAATTTTCATCATCACTCAAGGTCCGAGTATAATCATACAAGTCCAAATGAAAATGTTTACTATCCTTCAGAATGAAATGATTCACATCAACTACGGGCCTAAGATAATGCTCTAGAGATATGGAGAATGGTTCAGTAAGCCACCCCTGTCCAGCAACTATGGGTCGCATGGGTGGCTTATTCATGGATTTATGGACCTTAGGTAGTCCTTGTATCACTGGTATTAGCAGATTACTAACTTTCAGATACTTAAATAAGGTCCAAGTAATATTGTGACTCTTAATCAAGTCATCCAACATATCATATACTTGAAAGACTTTATTACTGACTTCATCCATGTTAATTTTCTCATAGAACAACTCATCGCCCAGCATACTCTTCATGCCTTCAAAATAATCTACGCGGTCCATCAATACAATAGGACCACCCTTATCAGCTGGTCTAATGACTATAGATTCATCCTTCCTTAAGTCAGAGAGTGCTCTTCTCTGTTGAAAGGTCAAGTTGTGCCTCCGACCTCTAAATTTCTGACCTCTTCCCTCATTATAATACTTATATAAATCATTTTCTACTAACTTAGAGAATGTATCTAATAAAGGGTGTAACAACGGTGTATAGACACTGTTAGGGCGAAACATACCTGCCTTTGTCCCTATGTGTTCTCTATCATCATTACCGAAGTCCAGTTTCAATTGGATATTACGTACAAACATTCTGACATCTAAAATGGTGTCAGTTATATCACTATTGCAAGTGGGTATAAAACTTAGTCCCTTATTGATAACTTGTTCTTCGTATGTACTAAGTGTTCTTTTTGAGAGGTTTATCACTAGTGACCCTCTATTCTCTCCCACATTTTCTTCAGGGTAGGACCTGAGTGATCTCCCCCTGACACCTTCCGTTTGTGTCTCCCCCTGCTCAGGGATATCTGTCTCCCTATGCGTTGGGGGATAGCTATCGGGAAAGGGGCTTGAATGGCAACTCTACCACCACTAGCACATGTACTTGTAGGCCTGTCATTAGTGATTTTCCTTCTCACTACAGGTTCATTACTCGAACCATTTTGCCTCACAATGTTACCAGACTGTTCAGAGCCAAGAGGCATGTTGGTATTAATTTCTAAATTTTCAACATGTACAGTGCTAGCTGTGGACACCCCTTCATCATTCATAGTCACATTATTCCCATCAATAACATTGCTCCCATCATTCATATTCTCATTAATCGCATTTAAATTAGTAGATACATTATTATTGTCATTCACAGTGTTCAAACCAACATTAGAAATCGTCTCATTTCTAGTCACATCTGTGCAATTAAACCTCGGCCAAGTGAAGATATGGCCGAGCTTAAAATCTCTAACATCTCTCAATAATTTATTCCTTTTTTGCTCTAAGAGGCGTTTCTCAAACAATAAAACATTATCTAATAACCTATCCAAGCCTGACTCGGCTTTGGAAAGGGAATATTTACTGTTAATCAAATTGTACTGTTCATTTACTTTATCACGTAAATTGTCCTCTTCTGATCGATGAAATTCATTAAGTGGTTTCATATAACTGAAGCTAAGTTCAAGGTTAAGTTGTTGCCATCTAAGCAAAAGCTCAGGATAAGAGTTACCATTCTTGTTACTCTAGATGTTACCAGTTTGTTTACTGTTATACCTAATGATCTAGGTGTTGTTAGAGTACAACACTATTTAAAGAATAGGTCAGAATTGGATGATAAGACTATAGATCTTCTAGCTTTATTTTTGGAAACTGTGCTCTATAACAACTTGTTTGTTTTTGATGATAATGTTTATTTGCAAAAGGATGGCGTAACTATGGGCACTTCTTGTGCCAACATTGTAATGGCTGACTGGGAGGAAGAATTGTTGTTCCCTTTAGGGAGCTTCCAACAGCATGTTGGATTTTATAGAAGATTCGTGGATGACCTTTTCCTGATTTGGAAGGGTGATGAAACCAGCCTCTTGGGATTTGTGCACACTATAAATAATTTTATGAGGTTTCTTAGGTTTTCTTTTTGTTTTTCCTCTACAGATATATATTTTTTGGATGTTAATATTATTAGACTTGAGAATGGGCTCTTGAACACTTCAGTTCATAGGAAAGCTTGTTATAGAAACACCTTGTTACACAGGCACAGTATGCACCCTAAGTATGTTTTTGACAATGTAGTAAAAGGCCAGATGATGAGAGCTTCTAGACTCAACCCTACGCATGAAGGTTTCTCACAGGAGATATCTGAGCTTAAGCTTAGGTTAACTGAAAGATGTTATAATGAAAGTGACATTGATAGGACTATCGTTGAAGTGAATGAACTCAGACAATCAAGGGCACGTCCTTACTTTTCTGAGTGGGATGAGATCGAATATGACACTAAAACTATTAAAACTAGTGAATTAAGGTTACCTTTATACTTTACTAAAGATGTGAAGCAGGTTACAGAGGTAATAGGAAAACACTGGGATACCCTCCTACTTGATAATGATGTCAATGATGTCGTAGGACCTGTACCCAAGTTTATTTATAAGAATAAGCGTAACCTAAAATGCATGTTGTGTCATAATTCAATGGTCAGTCAGTGTATGCCTGATGTCCGTGATTATAACACCTCTCCTTGTAAAGATTGCAATCAATGTCAATATATTGACACTGATATGAGTTTTATACATCCTGTCACTGGGCAGGAGTATTTCTTTCATACCAAGACGAACTGCTTGAGCTCCAACGTGGTCTATCTTGCTAGATGCATATCTTGCACAGCATTTTATATTGGAAAGAC
>NC_056731.1:1237185706-1237208206 GCF_019279795.1 Protopterus annectens | reverse complement strand
CCCCCCACCCCCCAGCTAGGCCGGTGAGACATACAGATACACAATAAAAGTAAACACACCACTGCTTCCCAGACCACCGGCAAGATACTACCAGTGGGAGAGACCTGCCAAGTTTAATCTTGAAACATAGACATCGATGTTCCTTGTGGGACACCCAAAAATTAATGATCATTGGAGTCAGTCCCAATAATGATTCATAAAACCAGGCTGTAGACGTACACGGACCAGTAGGTTGTGCAAGCCTGATAACCCATGGGTCGACACAACATACGGCATGTGTCCTGACACATGGAGATTGAGCAGTGTGTAGTGTTGTGTTTATATCCCACCTGCACCCACAGTAACTATGAGTGCTGTAGAGGAGGGGCAGGTGGGGGAACTACAGGTTATGCAATTATGGGCCTAGGCGTGCAGGTGTTGGTTGGCGCAGTCATATTAGGACCGCCCGGGGATGTAAGTAATATTCCGAAATGGGCATAGCTGATGCCCATACCTCCAACCCCTAAGAGGAAATTCACTGGACAGGACATAAACCATTGTGGGAACAAATAGGGACCATACCTCTGAACTGTCCCCAATTTCCAGAGACGTCCATCATTTCGACTCAATTTCTAACTCTGTCCCACTTAATCCCTCTTAAAACTAGTGACTTTTGGAGGAAAGGTGGTGAATTACACGTAATGAATAATGACAACAATTAAGAGTTATAAACATCACTTACCTCAGAAAATGTGTATGAATTCATATACTCTGAGTCTGTCAATGTGTCTGGTTAATAGCACTAATAATGTAAATGTGTCCCTGATGTTATTACGTGTCCCTGATTCAGTTGGTATTTTTCTCCAATCTTATGAGAGGTCTGATAGGGACATAAAGCAAATATTCCACCGACAACCTTAGAAAGATGATAAAATATTAGGTATTCAGTAGCATGACTCGGCTGAAGGATGTGGGTTCCAAAACCCAATTACTTGTTTGTATTGAAGATTGTCAGTTCCCATGTATTAGCTAGACAGGTGCAGATTGTAAGAGGAATACACCAATAATATGAATCAAACTTTGGACAGGCCGCGTGTTCTGTACAGTCAAATGGCATGCTTTTGCCTAATGGGCAGCCATTCCCAATACTGTAGGCATGTAATCCGATGTAATAGGCATCACAAGGTAATATTGTAGTCCTCACTCCCACTCAGGGGTGTGAGTGTCAGATGCAAACACCAAATGCAGTGTATTTGCAAGTGCGGGAGCAAGCGGGTGTAAGCCTGTTTAGCCGCCAGTATGCGAGTATTACACTGGTGAAGCAATGTAGAGGCTAACTGAGTGTAAGAAATAATAGGCATCACAAGGTAATATTGTAGTCCTCACTCCCACTCAGGGGTGTGAGTGTTAGATGCAAACACCAAATGCTGTGCATTTCCAAGTGCGGAAGCAAGCTGGTGTAAGCCTGTTTGGCCTCCAGTATGCGAGTATTACACTGGTGAAGCAATGTAGAGGCTAACTGAGTGTAAGAAACTGTAACCGGAGGTTAGCATTGCTTAGCTCCGTGCAAACCCATGCACACCCGCTCATATCTGCTTTAATGTGCCTTAATCACTCCGTATCCACCGGCCTTGTTCTGTCCAGCAACAAAATAAATGGCCTCTGCAAGGCTTGAAACCAGGACACTGCACACACAGCTATTTTGATTTACCACTAAGCCATGGCAGACATAAAGCCATCGCATCTTATCACAAACATATCATCCAGCGCAGTCAGTCAACAGTATAGGAAATGTATTCCATCATGTAGATGTATGTGTATGTGTTTATGTCCAGATATAGATGCATACATATATATAGATATATCAAGAACATCCCATGTGACAACAAAGCATTACAAAGGAATGAAAAGGGAAACACCGACAACACCTGTATTGTTTAATGGTGTTGTCCTATGTAATATCAAGACTCCCTCAGACAGACGTGTCATTAATACACGCAAACGTTTGTACATTGGCCAAATACATCACTCTGTGCATTTTATTTACATTAACACAACAGTTCCTGTCCAATCATTATTTGAGAACAGTACTCTTGCAAGGTGCTGTGTGCGACATCATCATCATAAAAAAGGTAAATGGGGTAACCGCAGAGGGACCGGTAGTGTTGTGCGTACAATGGGTTTGTCTGCATCATGTGTACCAGGAACCTTTAGAAGTCATGTGCATACCAGGATCTTGTGCCTGAGAGACAGGGGTGAGGATAACTAGAGTATGTTGTGATGCATATTAAAAGGGTTACATGTGTCCAGTGGACATGTGTGTGAAATGGACAGCTATGTATGGGGCAAATGTTGTTCTAGGAACCGATTGGCCTTTTGTTTCTGTAGGATGAGAGTGGGATGTGGGGGAAGGAGATTAGGTATGCTCGTGAAGGATAGGTAGGGCAGGATGACAGAGAAGACAGTATACAGGGTCAGTATATGACACGTGGTTGGATACACCTTGGACGGGAAGGGGTGTTCAGTAGTCACAAGCCCATGAGCTCCCAGATGGAAACACTGGGACGGAGGTCCCCAGT
The DNA here is from genome assembly GCF_019279795.1 of Protopterus annectens. Classification (NCBI taxonomy): domain Eukaryota; kingdom Metazoa; phylum Chordata; order Ceratodontiformes; family Protopteridae; genus Protopterus; species Protopterus annectens. The sequence continues at coordinate 1,237,205,648 of NC_056731.1, read as the reverse complement.
CATGGGCAGCCACCACTGCACCAAAACAGCCGCAAAGGTGGCAGTGCTGTGGGCTGCCTAAGAGGGGCAGGCTCACCCTGTAAATGTGACCCTCTGCCCTCAAGCTGGTGTATCTTGCCTTAAAACCCCTTATTAAGCCCCCTACGCACCACATCCAGGACTGTAAGACAGCGGACATGTTCCTGTCTGGACCCCTCCCAGGGAGGGCAAGCCCCATCCTCAGTAGCAGTTCCACCAGAAGGTGGTGCAGAGCCAACAGAGGTAGAGGTCCAAGGTTGGGCCCCAGATGTGCTGGTGCCCGGTGCCAAGGCCAGCTGAAGTGGGACAGGAGGTTCTGCCGGGACCTCCAAACTCATACAGCCTATGGTGTTGCAGTTTAAACAGAGATATGGCTTAGTAATACTCAACAGCATTCAGGATTACTTATAACAGCATGCATAGATATGACCATCAACCCAACACAACAGATGGTATACATTTGCAGAGGGAGCACAACACATGCATATATACTTCATGACATCTGTACTAAGTGTAGAAGACTTGGGACTGCAGCTATGAACAGTGGCCCATTATTGGCATGTCACTGAGAACCCAGACAGTGTCTGTCATGCCATTGTTTCATGTGACATATGTCCAGTCAGGGATGCGGTGGCAGTAACTCATCACTAACTCCATGTACTGACTGCAGTCCTCACACTATGCTCCTGCAGTTCACAGATGTGTGTTCAGTGAGTAATACAGGAAACAAATGGTTCCACACTCTGACCAGTCCACAGATGGCCCTACAGATGGGGGTCGCTCACAAACAGAGCACTGTCTTGTGAGTTTTAAAACATGCAGAATAGCCATTACCACACACAACTTGTTAAACTGGCAGTCTCAATGAAGCATAGCTACACTTACATGCTGTAGTCATGTCTGGCACATCACCCTCCTGTCTTTAAGCTATTTCCCACTGTGTATGTTGTTTGAGGAACATCCAGATATCATCTGTGATGCCGTTTTCCAAACACCAGATCCAGGTACCACTCACAGTGACAGTCATAGGCAAACACCAACATGATTTTCCTAGATATTGTACTGTGTTTCCATGCGATTGGCTATGTGAACATCCTCACAGCTGTTCCACATGAAATCAGCTTGAGGAGGAATGCAGTAGGTGCAGAGGCCATCACCTGATCATGACCATTGCTTACAAAACACAAGCTGCTGCTGAACAGGTGTACAACTCCACATCCACCAGTGAGTGTGTGGTAGGGACAGACAGAGGCAAAGTACATCAGAAAAGGGCTTGTAGACTAAAACCTAAGCATCATCTGTCACACACCTACCAGTACAGGGGTTCAAACCCCCGTCATTACTATTACAAGTGCATGCAGTTACTCCATGTGCCACAAAGCTGACATGTTGGTGTACTGTAAGAACATATATGTGTGCTGGTGAGCAACATCTGCAACAGAGATATAGTAGACATACATTAGGTGTAGCACACATGGCTGTCCACATGAACAGATGTCATTGTCAACACAACCACACTCTCTAATGGATTCACATTGTCGCACTTTGCCAGGCCCACAAATACACTTCCTAACTACTTAGTTTGCCACACTGCAGTAGTGCACAGGTACTACATGCACCACAGGGGATATCCGGAGGTTCTATGGGCTAGGGCATGTGAATGTGTCTGACATCAGTATGCCAATGGGAGTTATACTTGGTGTGACTGTGGTTGGGAGCATCATACCCCACACGCAGACACAAGGTGCCAGTACTGACATGCATGTGTGCATTGCTTCATGAGTGTGTAGTGGCTGGCTGTGCAAGATGGGTGTACAAGGCTGGGTGAGGGGTAATCCTTGGCATCACACCACCCAACAATGGTGTGCAGTGTGGTACAGGGGTGTAGAGTCTGCAATGTCCCACACAGATGGGTATTGTATGCACTGTCCTGACATCCTGGTTACCATTGTGTATGGCCATAGCTTTGCAATGCATGCCATATCTGTGTTTGATAGTCCTTGACATGGACATTGCCTGGGATGTGCACGTCCCACAATAATGTACAGTGATATGTACAAGTGTACCTGGTTTGGCTGGCACATGTTGTGTACAGAGACTGTTATCTTCAGATATGCCAATACTGGCCTGGTGTGGCAGGACCTGCTTATAGACAGCAGGTTGACCCTGCACCTGCATTGATAGCATGATACAGGTATTCCCTGGTGTCAGTGGCATCGGTCTATACAGGGCACATGAGTAAGGCATTGTATGGCCTCTGTGGATCACATTTGATGGCACCACATATGTTGCAGGCATCGAGTGGGGAACATAGGGAAGGCACATTGTCCACAATTATGTGCCTATTGTACTGCTGTACAGGGTGCTATGCCCTCTGCAGCCCACTGCAATCACACCATGCCTACTATCTGTTATCAATGTGCAGGGTACTAGCAACATAGCGGGATATTCTAGGCAGGTGTGTTTGTGTATGACACATGGGTTCAGAATGTATTCCGGGTAATAGTAGGGTTGTATACTTTGTTCACCTGGCCTTTTGCCAGATGTCGGGGTATGGCTTGCCAACACAGTCCCTTGCCTGACTGACATCTGTACTCCTTGTGAGGTGGACATTGTGACATATAATATGGACACCATATAGGAAAACTACAAAATCCGCTCCACAACATGTCTAGTGGTTAGACAATCACAGACACCTCCACACAGGCTCTGACTTTCAAACACACACCTGCCATGTCTTGGAATAGAACCCCAACCTAACTAGTGTATCACACTATAGTATTACACAGTTATAGCATGTGCTACGGAGATTACTGGGTTACAGTTGTCCCAGAGGTGTATTACTAGGTGGGTGACAACAGCAGGATTGCCAAGGGTGGTTATGTGAATTGTAAAGAGTGTGCATACTCTAAAAAGCATTGTTCTTTTCTCAGGCAAACAGAGAAACACACACATACACACACACACACACACACACACACACACACACACACACACACACTTGGCCTGTCACAGAATAAAACCCCTACCTAACTAGTTTATCACACTACAGCATTATGCAGTTACAGCACGTGCTATGGAGATTATTGAGTTACAGAAGTCTCAGAGGTTTATTTCCAGGTGGGTGACATCTGCAGGATTGCCAAAGGTGGTTATGTGAATTGTAAAGAGTGTGCATACTCTAAAAGGCATTGTTACTTTCTCAGGCAGACACACACACAGTTGTGCTTTCTTGGAATAGAACACCTACCTAACTAGTTTATCACACTATAGCAATACTCAGTTACAGCACGCGCTATGGAAAATACTGGGTTACAGCAGTCCCAGAGGTGTATTTCTAGGAGACTGACATCAGCAGGATTGCCAAAGGTGGGTATGTGAATTGTAAAGAGTGTGCATACTCTAAAAGCATCGTTTCTTTCACAGGCAGACAGGCAGACACACACAGTTAACCTGTCTGGGATTAGAACACCTACCAAACTAGTTTAGCACACTATAGCATTATGCAGTTACAGCACACGCCATGGGGATTGCTGGGTTAAAACAGTCCCAGAGGTGTATTCGTAGGTGGGTAACATCAGCAGGATTGCCAAAGAAGGGCATTTCAAATGTACTGCGAGTTGTACATGTCTGTCACCTGCGTGTACCTGCTGTTTACTGTCACGAAAATACATTTACACCTGCTTAAAAGTGTCTTATGCAGTCCTAATTGACAATATCAACAAGGTTTGCAGGTCTTGAACCCTAGACCAGGCACACTGAGGACAGTGGACATACCATTAAGCCATCTGGTCTGTATATACGCTGCATGGAATCTATAATGCACATCTTACTACAGGTATTCCACAGTACTGAAAACAAATGGAACAGTCACTTTGTGTACATATGTACAGTACCCATGAATGTACTGTACTCTGTGAAATAACAAAGACAAGTCTACATCTGTCCAACTGTCATAACTACATATATATATATATATATATATATATATATATATATATATATATATGCACCTACGAGATGTGTACACACACATATATATATATATATGCATATTCGCAGACACAGCTATAGCTATATATATATATATATATATATATATATATATATATATATATAGATATATATATATATATATATATATATATATATATATATATATATATATATATTTATATACACACACACACACACACACACACACACACACACACACACACACACATCTGAACACCCTTTGTGACACAGAAGGGTTCCAAAGGAACTGACATGTGCACAAAACAGAGGCATCTCTTGTGTTATAACATTTAAATCTTAAGCAATTCACCAGAGAAGGGATGGTTGTTGTGTATGTGGAGTTTGGGGTGGGGAATGATGGCTAATGTAATCTACCCCGGGGGTTGTGGAGTTAGGGTGGGGGAATGATGGGTATGGACTTACACCCCAGCGACCACTTCTGTGTCATTATTCGACAGTGGCACAGGAAAATAACATACCCGACTGTAGTCGTGCTTGACTGTGTATTCATTACTATTCCTAACTGTGTAATACTTTGTAGACACCGGTCACCACAGATGGCTACCATGGTGTGCTAAAAGACATTACACATGTGTATGCCTGGCTACAGGGTGGTCACACACACAAACACGCACACACTTGCCAGTATTGGGCATACACATCTTGCCTATGTAAAGGTAACTAGTACAGTGGTATGCAGTTGGGGTATGTGCCACAGAACACATACAATTACACTTACTCTGATTCCACTTCTGAGCTGGGTGACAACACAGGACCAAATACTTGCAGTGGGGAGGGGGGGAGAGAGAGGTTTGGCAGTTGACAAGGATAAAGGCCAGTGCAAACGGAGGTATCTCTTTGGAATGCAGCAACACTCACTGTCATGACAGGATGCAGACACAAATACACACACACAACCACTTGCTGACACACACACAAAAACATTCGCACACAGTTGCCAGTGGTGGGATCAGAACTCCTGCCTTTCTACAGATCACTATTACAGTACTATGCAGTTACGAGACACGCCACAAAGATTACACATTCCAAGGCAGTCAGACTGCCCATCTAAGATTGAGGACAACAACAGGGAGACTGACAGTCATGAAGTACATTGCTGTAAACCTGTGTGTTTAAAGTAGGTGTCCATTACAACCTGTATGCACAAACAAGACAAATCATCTGCAGGTAGGCCTGAGAGGTATAGTTGTAGCACAACAGGAACCTGAACAGGAGTATGGCCATCTGTGGAATGGACAACTACTATCACTATACAGGGTTACAGTGGGCATGCTAATACACTTAGTAGCACAAGGCCGTTTGGGATGCACTTTGACTACAGCTACACAAGGTTATACAAGGCATGCTTATACACTTAGTAACAAAGGGCTTGTTGGATGCACTGACTCAAATTACACAAGGTGGCAGTGGGTACGCTCATACACTTAGTAACACAGGGCTGTTTGGGATGTACTCCGAGTCTAACCACAGAAGGCCACAGTGTGCATGGTCATACACTTCCATGTACAGAACACGTTGTAATGGACTCCTATTGTAAACACACAGGTTTACAGCTATGCACATCTTACCTGTCAGTATATATGCACATCATACTGGTTTACTACCTGGTACCTGTATGTGGACCGTAAATGATATATCTGTGTATGTGCTATGTGATACACATGCATACATGTACATGAAGTACTGATATATATATATGTTAAGTATACACATTCATGCATATGTGAACATGACAGACAATAGGTTACCTGGGTCACACAGGCAGATGCTGCCTACAGCATGTCACACACCTTGCTGCCCTGAAAGGCATACATTCATAGCAGGTTGTGGACAATGGCATTATACGTGGAACAGTGGTATGTGCAAGCATAATGTGAGAGCCACATTGTGTAATGGTACTGAGGTGCAGGTGTTAAGATGACCTCTCCCAGCTGTGTTAGTAGTTGTCATTATTAGCAGGACTGCTACCCTAAGTATATCTCGCATTGGTCATATACACAATTTATGCTGCTGTCCATCACCTTACATGAGGCATTTGCTACCAAGCACATTACTGCCACTCGCAGTGATGTCATGGTATGAGTGGCAACTGCTAGACCAAAACAATGAGCTAATGTCCTGCTGTTATTATGAGGTTGTCCAGTGTCTGTCATTCCAGGCTATCATGACAGAATGACAAGCCTTCAACACAGAGCACATGCATCCATGTTTCACGTGTGTGAGGATAATACCTAGGTCACATTTACCCATATAGCCGCATTCCAAGGCAAATGTCCTACACCCAGAAGTAACATCCTGACACCTACAAGACAATTACATTGGATGCTTATGCTAACCAGTGCTAGATGTGTGGCTTTAGTAATCCATTTGCTCAATGTAGAACCTACAATGGGGAATAGTGACATCTGTGCAGTGAGGAACACCTGGCTGAAGGCTCTGTAGTGCACAATTGCACTACCACCATATAACTCAGATCCAGACATGTGGGCCATAACAGTGGTATGGACCATTCCAGGTGGTGGTACCCACATATTCATAAAGGCTACTCACATGTAAAGACCACTACTCTGACATAACGCATCACAGAATAGTCAGGTACAGGTGACAGTGATAAATGCTGCATTCTAGGTTGTATCTTCATATACATCCACCACCATGCCCCCAGACTACCAACACACATCCATATGTGGTATGACATAGTATGGTAGACCACTAGATAACCCCCGATTGTTGGACTTTACCTCGGCCTACATCAACTGTGCAAAGTACCCAAGTACAGACATAGCTGCATAATGTGTTATGCAATGCAATAATACCACTGTTTGTAACCAGCTGAGTTGTACACATACCAGGGTCCCTCAGATGTTGTCAGCATTAACACGGTCGACTGTTGCTGTACACCATTAAACAACACCCCCATGGTTGGATATGACCTAATTGTACCTGCCCTGGATATGTACATCCCACACTTATACAACATAAATGACATTACCATAGCTTTCGTTATCCTTTCTACATACAGGTGGCTACAGTCATTACACACATGCACATGGCAGCATGCTAACAGTACATAAGGTTTGATATCTATGTTAACAGAGGTAATATTCCCTCTCTACTGATCACCCATGACACCTATCATATCATACAGCACCCCATGTGGCATGTATGTCTTTAGACATGTCCACCTAATGTAATGCCTACAAACATACCCAAATAACAGGATTATTGGACCTACACAAGGCCTGTATTGACAGACTCAGGGAAATCCATCTCTGCTCTGTATGTTCCTGAGTAGTCACAGGTGATATGTTCATGACATGTACAGCCATGTGTGGCCACAGCTACTACATATACCCCATGTCAACAGTTGCAAGCCATGCATGCTGTGTGCTGTCTGGACATTAGCCTTAGTACCACAATAGGCAGTACATGCTAGGGTGAGATGTTTACAAACCACAGACCTCACACATGCTTGAATGAGTGTACTGCCTAGCTTTAACAGAGCACATTGCTGGCACTCTTCCAGTAAACATGAGGTGTGTGTGGCAAATATGATGTGCTCACTGGTGAGCATTACAGTGCCTTGACTTCACCATGGTACAGCCAAGTAGCAGTTTGTAGGAGCATGAAATGGAATAATGCTGTGTGTGTCTCGCTGATATGTGCTGTTGTCATATATGTACACTTGGCTACTCGATGAAGGTGGTGGTATCCTACCAGTACATAAATACAGCATCCATTATGGTGTAATGCTTGACTATGTTTCACACATCGCCTGGGGAAGGTGTGGAATGTATCCTCTTGACCTGTGTAGATTCCATGTGTGTGCAGTGTCTGATGTCTGAAGGTGACTGTTGTCTAAGTACATCATGCTGTTGCAATACAGCCTCAACATTGCCAACTGTATATGGTGATATGCTGTATGTACAGTAAGCCGTACATGATGTATGGACAGATGTTTGGACATGACTACTAAGTGGTGGGCTTTCTTTGCAGATGAATGATTACTGAGGACAGCTCACTGGTGTGTTACAACCAGTCTTACAATAACCTGTGTAACTGCTAAGGTCAGGTTTTGTTAATTGAAGTGGGAGACAGACATTGTAGAATTCTGTAAGGGTGACACTGAAGGCAAACCTTTAACAGTAATACCTCCCTTGTGCATATATTGTGCATATATTAGCACAGTTGGCAAAGAAAAGAGTCAGTAAGCTTTGTACCAGATGCGATAGTGCTGTACTTCTGTAATACCTATCATGAGATAGGCAGGTGTTTGATTCACAGTACTGGCATGTGTGGGTGTGTGTGTCCATATATGTCACGTATGGTTGGGAATACATCCCACATGTTATCACTCTCCTGAACACTGTTGTTGACACCAGTACAGAGTGAAGTGTAGAAAGAAAGGCATAGGCAGGTGGTTGAACCTCACACATGTAAAGTGTCTGTATGTGTGTGACATAGGTGTATATCTTTGTAAATGCCACAGTGTGTGTGTGTGTGTGTGTGTGTGTGTGTGTGTGTGTGTGTGTGTGTGTGTGTGTGTGTGTGTGTGTGTGTATGGCTGTCTGGTCCCTGGAGTGAGGCTGTATTTTACCATAGTGAAATGTTAATGCCCCCTCCCCCCATCCACTCAATGCAATCTAGCATCCCTGTTTATATCATCAATCGTAGATGGGCATTCTAACTGCCTGTTAACATCTACACCCTGGGGTGTGACCTGTTGTTACATAGCCTACTGATGGACCCCCCACCCCACATACACTCACTGCACTGTAGTATCCCTGTCGATGTCCTCAATTTTAGGCCATTTCAACTACCTGTACATGTGTAATCTCTGTGGTGCATCTTGTAATTTGCATAGTACTATAATGATGATATGCACATAGGCAGGGGTTCTCATCTGAACATTGGCAACTGTGTGTGTTTATCAGAGTGTATGTTACTGTGTCTGTGAATCCCTGAGTGTGTGGGTGTGTCTGTGCTTGTGTGTTGTCATGACAGTGGGTATTACTGCTTCCCAATGAGAAGTCACTATTTTCACTGGCCTTTACCCTTGTCATCCAGCATACCACCCTATTACCTCCTTCCCACTCCAGGTAACTATACCTGTGATGTCACCCACTATGGATGTGACGGCTCTGAACACAGTAGCTTACTACACAGCTACCATGCTCTTGGATCATTAGAACAGTAAACATAATTGAAACATGGGAGAATATAACTGTGATGTGGAAGCTACAAAGTGCATGCAGGTATTGTCATACTTACCTGTGGGTAGTCAACATGTACATATGGGACACTAACTGCAAACACCGACATCCCTCGGCACATGCAACTACACCTGAAAGAGGAAGGCAGAACGTCAAGATCAACATGCTGTTAGTGTTGTTATACATGATACATACTGTCAAACATACAAAATGCATTCTAAAACTGTAATACATGGTATGTCTGCTGCCTGTCAACACTACTCAACAATATTAATCTGCTTTTGTTTACCTAGTATGTTCACCCTGTGCATCAGACCATATGAGCAGGCACACCTTCCATAGTCTCCACACTTCCCTGTTCCATGCTACCACCCACCAACTGTCCTTCCTCTATGGCCAGTGTTGATGGGGTATGTGTAGGCAGGGGAAATGTGTATGAGGATGAGCGTGAGACAGGTGGAATGGCAACCAATGGCACAGATTCAGCCCCTGACAACCCTGCCTGTGCCTCAATCATACTATCATCACCACTGCTAGAGTCTGTGGGGACACTAACATCAGGTGGACCTTAGGAGGGCAATGCAACTACACCTGTGAGGGGAAGACAAGAACTGTACATTACAAGTTATACCAGACACACAGACACACACGGTACATGCAGGTGATATGGCAGATGGCATTCAGCTTAGACAATTATAGTTTCAGCTTAGACAATTATAATGGTAGTTATCATACATCCCTGAGTTGCACACAACAGCATGCATGTGTTATAGCAGACGGCATGCACCTTACACAAATATAGTGGTGGTTAGCATACATACCTGTATTGCACCATTTGTGTTAGTAGCCTATGCCCCATGCCTGCAACACAATGCATGCACTTTGCACCATTGCACCACACTGCCATGGTGTGTGCAACATACACCACATGTTAATAGACCATTGCTGACCTTTGTACATCTGCTACGGATGCTTTGTGTTGGCCACCGTCCCTATGTGTGAGGACATGAGCAGTAGGGTATGTCGACTGCATACCATGTTTGCCTGAGCCCTAGCTTGCATATCTCACCCAAAGCAGTGCATGTCTGTTCAACATTATTCTGCCTACCCCTGAGCTGAGTCTACAGACATTGTGCATGTGGCTGTATACACGTGTGACATGGCTGTCCCTACTTTGCAATGGTGCCACAGACCAGCACAGGTTTACAGTACACCGGCTTGCTGTGTGGCGTATGACCTTGACAATCACATGTAGTATGACATGCCTTCTGCTGATGTGTTGAATGACATGCATACATATGTAACACAATGGTGTCCTTTCCAATCTACAGTACGATAATGGTGTCCCAATGCAGGGACGTTTTATACTAACATGGGCCTTCAGCTGATGCAGTGTTGTCTGTCCACCCTACAAATATGCAGGGACATACTGCACATTGAGCTGATATGCATAGCCATTGCAGGGCATCATGTGGCTTTACAATTGCTATACAGTGTGAGCTACTGAGCTCAGTTCAGAACCATGACTATGTTCACATACAATGCATATCTAATGTGGAATGTGACCCACATCACTGAGGTGTATACACACTAAACCATAATGTGAAATGTGTGACACAGGTCACAGAAGGGTATACGGATGACACCCCTGCACATCTGCAACAATATTAGTGATGCCTGGCAACTATGCCCACACATGGCTAACTTAGCAGTACTCTATGTCCCACATGACATCTGTGTACCTCACACACACATGAGGACCAGGCATGACAGTGATGTCTGACACCAGCAAGGTGAATGTACTGTATCTGTGGCTTGATGTGGTTGTATGTGTATGTTGTGCAACACATGTATGTATTTGTATACTGTATAGGTGAATGCTTTCATGTCGTGACACACCCAAGATGTTCAAGACATGCGTTGTGGTGGTTTCATGTTATGCCTACACAAGCTGTGCACAGGCCTGTATGATGTTTAGTGTTTGACATCTGCAATATCACCATTACACAAAGTCCATAGTTGTGTTGTGTCGGGCCAATGTACAACAGGATGTACACACATGTACATCACTTCTACTGTGTGTGTTGCTTCATGTCTCTGTCCATCCTCCATAGCCATGTGTACACATGTTCTGTCCAATGGTTGTGATGGCCATCTTTTTTCACATGTCAGTGTTATCCCATATGACATATACCCATAGATGTAATATGCTCCACTGAGGACAGGATTATGCAGACAAAAGGTGGTATGTATGTGATGTGAGGCATGTTTTCCAGGATAGTTGAGCAGTGTTGCAGTCAGCCCACTACATGTCAGAACATGTCAGATAGCACATGACATTGTGTGACATTCATAGCAAGGGTATAATCCACAAGGGTGTATCCTGTGGGCGGTCATACTCCAGCTCCAACACATGTAGAGTGTGTGCATACATATGCTCTCTGTACAGTACTGTTCGTATTCCAAACATGTACAATTCTGATATGTAGTACCTGTCTCTACAGTGGAACACACCTTCACCATTGTATTCACTATTGTCCACACATCTGGCAATGACAGTTTGGAAGGTTTAGTGTAGGTGTTTCATATAGTCTTCAATTGTTTCACATGGGTAAACACTGTGATACATTGCAGGTCTGAACAGTGTCTATTAACAGGACTACCATACAGTATGTGTACATGTGTTATGGCAGATAGCATGCAATTAATATGATCTGTGCATTATCAAGCCTGGTAAATAATAACAATATCACCTGATACAGGCTGCTGTCGCTGCAAATGCCAGAGGTGCCTAAACAGGAGTGTCACAACAGTAAGATCATTATCTGCACCTGTGTGATAGCTACAGGGTGCAATGTCCATGTTAGCACATAAGCCAGTACAATACACTATACTATGGAGTATGCACATCTGTGCATACATAGAGTAGCAGACTATAGTATGTGGCATGTGTGCATATATACCTTGCGTATGATGTTACATTACATATTGTACAGTAACACAAGTAACTATGTGAAATATAGTGTGTTATATGTGCAGTAGTGACTTACCAGGCAACTCCAGGCTCGGTGGTTGAGAGACACCCACTTCCACAATAACAACTAAAGCTTGTGGATGGAGGTCTGCAGGTGTCCCCAGGTTGGCCAGTAGCTCCTCGGTATGTGTGAGTGGGGGCTGGGTGAGTGGCCCCCCCCCCACCTGTTGTACCTTGTTCCCTGGCGATTGCATTAGCACGCTCTTTCGCCCATCTTTTGAGGTTAGAGCAGAGTCGGCGCACCTGCTGATAGGTGCAATTGTGACCACCAACATCATTTACTCTCCTGCAGAGTTCCTCCCACAGGGCATCTCACTGATGTGCATCTTGTGGCACATGGCTGAAGAGAGTTGTGTGGTTGTTGAGGAGGTATGGGATGAGGACAACATCCTACATGCGGCTGTACGCCTGCAGTCTGCTACGTTGCATACCTGGAAGACATAATGATGAAGACAGGTCACAGTAACTCACAGAGAAGTACAGCAGTACAGCTGAACATACATGTGTATCACATTTATTAAGATTACAAATAAGTCTTTGCAAATCTACATGACACTAACACCACTGACGTGTATAAGTCACACACATTTGACACTTACTGGTGATGTGATGTTATCACCATATATGTGTGTGTTATGTGGTGACATTTCTCATACACCATGTGGATGTTGTCTTGACGTGGGCATGTTTGTTTGCCTGTACTGGTGTCTTTACCTATTAGCACATACCTGGATGTGTTCACTTTAATGCAATCGACCTTAATGCTGTGTATATGTCACATATATAGTCATACATAGCCGTTGGGGACATGACCTGTGACCCTGCAGACTTGCAAGCATGTATGTGTTTTGCCATATACATCTACATGGCACTGTACAGCTGTGTAGCATCCTGCCATGTATTGCCTGTGTTGCACATGTGTAACACATGGGACAATAGCTAGCCTGATGGTATTTGCAGGGTTGGATATCAACTATAGCATGTATGGTCATAGTGATCTAGTAGGCTATATGCCCTGGGCCATTTATGAGCCTAGGCAGACAGGTTACCTAGCTGTAGGCAACAGACAGGTAAGTTTCAGTGGCCAGTTCAAGCAGTGCCACATAACTGATCCACAGGGTTACTGATATATTTGGCATGCGGTCATCACATCATGTCACAGATAGGGGCGATGTGCAGCTTCGCTGGACAGGGATACATAGTATGACAAGAGTATGTTAAGTGTATGGAACAGAGATCTGTCAGGCATGTTGTGATCCTTGTACTAGAAAGGTGGATGTCCATGAAGTATGTGTTTATTTGGGATCAGGATGTGTTAAGTGTAGCATGTCCAACATCTCTGGGTTGGACATGGTTTTATTCGGGGTAGGCTGCATGCTACACAGTGCAGCTAGGGATTGGGAAGGGCAGTGTAGGCCGTTTACACATGGGCAATAACCCTTAAAGGAAATATGTAAGCTATTATAGGTCACATAGGTGTTGAATATGGCTGGGCAATAATCTTTATATTCCTGGATGGCACCCTGTCATGATTAGGGGTGCCACATACAACTACCTGTCTGGAGTGGTGAAGTAACTATCAAATGAAAGAGTACTGTCCAGCTGCATTCCATACACACAGTTGCCATTATGTTGACTGCTGCCTAAGTGGTAGTTCATGGCTACAGGGTTTGTAACATAGGGGATGACAATGCAATACTTAGCTGTCAGATTGCAGCCATACATCACACACCACACATCTGACATGCTAAGGCCCTTCTGTATGTTGAACACAGCACACATTGAGTTGACTATTCTTCCTAGTTCATAGTCATTTGCAAGCATCAATAGGCTGATGCCTTCTGTGTTAGTCTGTGTGGTATAGATAACAAAGAGGGAGTACCAGGAATGAAGCTTGTATTACTGTGGCTGGCACTGGTTTGATGTGCATGTATTAGTCAGACACCTTTTGTAGTGTTGGTACTGCCAGCAGTCCAGTTGCCAACCACTCCTGTGACATAGGAATATGCATCTAGTTTACTGAGTGTAGCTGGAACACAGTATTGGTGATGGTGTCCTACGACCTGGCGAGGTCATGATATGCAGTGTGAATCAACACCAACTGGCATCTACATCTGTACAAATTACATCAAATACGTTGATCATGGTTCATGGCCTTACAGACCAGACTCAGCAGGGTAGTTGTGCACTATTTCCCATTATCAATGGTGCCTCCCCCTTTGTGGCGTGTGATAACTGCTGCTGTGCACCATTCAGTGTATACAGAGCCTGGGAGCTATGATTGAACATGATGTGTATATGGATAGCTGAATGTTCTTACATTTGTGTAGGATACACCCTGGGATTTTGACAGGTCCCATGAAAGCTGTATGCATGGCTTTAGAGAGTGCAGCTTGTACCTGCATAGTCGTTATTACAGGGGCCCTGTAGTGTACATGGATATATTACTAGGTGTATCTGTTGGGGGGGGAGGTGGGAGTGGGTTTATGTTCTCCAAAACCCTATCTGGATGAACGGGTGGTATTTCTGTAGGTGCAGTACTTCCCATGCAATAGTGCTGTGCAGCACGGCAGGTCTTGTTGCCATTACGATTAATGACACAGCTATATAATGCTCTGTGCTTGGCCTCATAATATATGGCTGATTAGTTTCACAGTAGCTTTGTGTGGTTGTATATGGTGTATCTGCATCTTACTGAGGCTGACCAGGGATCACCTACACTCATATGTGTTCACTCTTGCAGCAGTTACTACCTTCTGTGGTACAGTTTAAAGCATGGTACCACTAGTTTGCCTTCTTGTTTGTTTTGGGTTGAATCCTGGCTCTGTTTCAATGGCACAATCACTGCACATATGTGACTGCTTAAGGTTCATTTGTGTAAGATTCAGAATTTGCACATGCATTGCCCATCTGCATGGGTGCCATGACAGTCACTACTCTGCTCTTAGAAAACATAACATTGGCATTGGAGACTAACTATGTGTAGCATACTGTTAGCCCTGTTTGTGTGATTATTGTGATCCAGGTCAGTGGGGTTAATGAATTCCAACATGCATAGAGTGCAGGTGTTGGTACATGAGGAGTCTTCCCAGTTCATAATGGAATAGTTGAGAGTAGCCATTATTATGGTTCTGTCTCAGACCTAATCTTCCCCATTGCAGCACATTATGACAGTTGGGAAATCCGTGGCCTGGTGGGTGATCTGTCTCAAGGTGCAAATTGAATTCCTCTTTGGCACAAAAGTAGTTGCTCAGCATAATGCATCTGAAGTTATGCAAGTGCAACTAGCGTGGGGTGTACTGGTGGGTGATCTGTCGCAAGGTGCAATTTGAAATCCACTTTGGCACAAAGGTAGATGCTCAGCATAATGCATCTAAGTTATGCAAGTGCAACTAGCATGGGTGTGTACATATCCTTCAGGAATATGGACACACCTGTGGCCCATGTGTTCCAATAAAGGATAATGGGCAAGAGGTGAGGTATGTGTTATAACATGGTCATACAGGTGTGCTCTCCGGAGCATTGAAACATGTCTCAGCCACTGCTCAGATATTTTCTCCATGTTAGGGATTGACATATGTGTGTCCATATAGTGTTTCTGACATGTATCATTTGTGTAGTGAGACCCGCAGTTTATTGCTTGGCTGTCCCTGTAACAGCAGTGGACCTTCACTTGTACTGTGCATGATGAAGGCACTATAGGGGAAGCATGAGCCCTAGGCAGTATCCAGATTCCCAGGGGTGACAGGGGCAGGCCCTGTCTGGCAAAGCATCATGGTCTGTCATCCATGTTATCCCAGGCAGACAGATACTGGATATCCTTTGACTTGCACCACTACACTAGACAATTGTGGAATACAATCCTTTTGTCCCTGTACTGCAGTATCATTCTGGCCAATGGCAGAATGCTACCAAGGCCTTGGGACATACCTGCATGGGCTACAAAACCTGACAGTTCCTACATGTGTTTCCATGCAGTCCAGGCTACTGCATCACAGGTCATGCACAACAACATGGGATATGCCAGAGCCATGTGTATAGTTCAAAAGGTGGTCTGAGTGTATGGGTATGTGGCTAATCATGGCAGACAGGCAGCTGACAGTATGTATACCCTCGTATAGGTTGGTGTGTAACATAGTGCTAGAGTTTGCATTTACAAATGAGTACTGTTGGGCATGTTTCCAGCCACGTGTTCTGAAGTGTGGCACAATTATGCAAACTATGTCATACAGTTTGTGTATTTCGGTGTCTGTCTCATCCTGCTTGGGGGGGTCACTTGTTTGACCAGATACTTAGACGCGTCTGTGAATGTGTGTGATTTCTGGTAGTGTGTGTGGGTGTCCTTACTGTGTTCTGGTAAGGGTATGTGTTGGTTGTGTTGATGAACTACATGTGTTAACCTACACCTCATGACTGTCCAGTCCAGTCATGGCTGTAGAATGGGCTGCCTTCCAGCTTACCCCTGTAGCTCTCTCCCAAACAATGTGCGGGGCATGGTGTTAGGTGAGTTTGGCAGTGTACATGGCATAGAGATTCCATTCCCCCAGGATGGCCACATACACAAAGCTGACATTAGTAAACACCAGTAGCTGACTAGTGGACATGCCTGTATGAGCATTCAGTACTACAAGTACCAAGTACTGTATTTAGTTTACGTATTGCTTATGAAGATGTTTTAGACAGTGATGCTCACATGTGAGTATTTGTGTTATGGACGTGACAACACTGGCTATTACAGAAACATTGTAGCTACCTTTAGCAGCAATCCTCCTCTGAGGAGCACATCACATCCTGTTAGTTGATTACAGATGATGCAAGTGTCTACAGGTCTGTTTCCTTCTCTGGGTATATACTCACATATCCACCAGGACCATGAGCTCTGTTTTACACAGACACTCACTCTCCAAACAGAGTCATGTATCAATAGACTGTGATGCCACTATCAACATGATCAGGATATAATCAGATAGTGTGAGCCATTATCTGTGAAGTAGCTATTACACATGGGCAGCTGTCTCCTACATCTTACACTCCTACTGTAGATGTTACACTGGAGTTAAAGATGATATGCAACCTGTTTCATTACAAGTGCTGTGCACTACCTTAGATACAATATGTGCAAGCGGCTGTTAGGTTGGCAATGAGAGGTTGGGCTACACAAACCTGGTAGTTCAACCACTGTGTCTCTACTCTCAATATCCACTCTATGTAGGTGTGCACACAGCCATTTGGCCCAGCCCTGTAAAAAGGGTCACTACACATTTGCATAACATGTACACATGCACAGCTGTTATTGCTTGCAAACGATACTAGAGAGGTCCAGCCCTGTAACAAGGGTCACTACACATTTGCATAACATGTACACATGCACAGCTGTTACTGCTTGCAAACAATACTAGAGAGGTCCAGCCCTGTAACAAGGGTCACTACACATTTTCATAAAATGTACATATGCACAGCTGTTATTGCTTGCAAACGATACTAGAGAGGACCAGCTCTGTAACAAGGGTCACTACACATTTGCATAACATGTACACATGCACAGCTGTTATTGCTTACAAACGATACTAGAGAGGTCCAGCCCTGTAACAAGGGTCACTAAACATTTGCATAACATGTACACATGCACAGCTGTTATTGCTTGCAAATGATACTAGAGAGGTCCAGCCCTGTAACAAGGGTCACTGCACATTTGCATAATATGTATACATGCATAGCTGTTATTGCTTGCAAACAATACTAGAGAGGACCAGCCCTGTAACAAGGGTCACTACACATTTGCATAACATGTACACATGCACAGCTGTTATTGCTTGCAAATGATTGTAGAATGGACCAGCCCTGTAACAAGGGCCACTACATATTTGCATAACATGTACACATGCACAGCTCTTATTGCTTGCAAACGATACTAGAGAGGTCCAGCCCTGTAACAAGGGTCACTACACATTTGCATAACATGTACACATGCACAGCTGTTATTGCTTGCAAAAGATACTAGAGAGGTGGATATTACATGTGTTATGTGCCTGGCTCTTCCAATTATCTTTGCTATCATGCTGCTAAACTGTCAGAAGACTACAAATGATATGTATCATGTTACTGAGTATTGTAATTGCCAATAGACATAACTACTGTTTGCACAACATAACATAACTTCTATGTAGAATAGAATACAGATCTGCCTAAAATACTGCACATTACACAGTTATTGGCACAGTATCCCACAATGCACAACATATTTGCATGGTAAGCCCACCTTTAACATATTCATCTTACTTATACACCCATACATATGTCGACTGTTACAATATATTGACATATACTATCCCCTGTTATTGCACATACTTGTTGGACCAATCCTGACACTGACAATGGCTGGAAGCGAATTGGTGGGTTCCAAGCCCATATCATCCCTTGTGGTGTATGCAGAGTTTGCCATGTGATCTACAGCAGTGCACATAGAATACTACAAGCATTACTACTGCTCAATAATACATCGCTACAAGATAGCTATTTCCACTATACGCATTGATAACACTGTAATTCTTAACAGTACAGGTACTACATACACAGACATGCTACATGTTATACATACCTTCTTAGTAATCTGAGGTGTTATTGACTAGTATATTACTCGTTTTCGGTTCATCTTTCAGTGTTTTGTACTGTCCTACAGGTAGATACAAATGGTTTGAATGTGTGACAAGGCAACCTTTTATAGTTACAGATCAGTAAAATGTGCTATCCCGATAATCATTTGGTGTTCCTAAGTAGCTAATTACATGCAAATCAGCTGCGCTGCTACTGCCTTAGCCAATACCATGGCTACAGTGGAGTATAATTGAGTACTCCACATGGGTGTTGTCCCTTTGCCTTACTTGTGAGGAAGACAGCGTAGAAGTGTTGTTTGGAATCTATTGCAACAGCTGTATGGAGAAGAACTGTAATATATTGTGTGTAATGCCTAGAGGATTTGGTCTAAATGTGAGTACTGCTGTTATATTTCTGAACATTGCTACTTGTGCAGGGTTTGTCTGTAACTAATACTTCTGCATATGTTTCAGCCTGGCCAGGTTGTTGGACCAGCTCAATGCTGCATAGCTATGCCTATAACGTTAGGGGTTTTACAGTGTGCTTACCAGACGTATTTAGTTTGGTGTTACTGTGTATCATACTGTGGTGATAATCAGTACTCGGTAACACTTCCCAGTGTACGAACCTTTCAACCCTCTGAAACGGGATTAGTTCATACAAACCCTGTTACATCAGGAGCTGTTCAATAGTATAACCACAACTATTTCACGTAGGGTGATGTTAGTGTGTCTGTGTTCAGGTATGTTATGGTTTCAGCAGATGTTGTACAGTAGTTGAATAATTGGTTATGGTATGACAGTATGTATTGATGTAATTATTTTGGTTGTGGGGTAGATGCTGGTGGGTGTACATAGCACGTGCAGGTGTGTAGGAACCCTTTTTCTACAATGTCTATATGTGTGTGGGTGTTCTTTCTCTATGTGAACACCTATCCCTTATTGGACTAATACTATGGTATTAAGCTCTCTATTCCACTGTCTACCTATATCCAATATGCTGATGATTCTATCATTTGTTCTGCCCCATCCCAAACTGAAATTCA